>NW_024543087.1:600000-1140000 GCF_018167655.1 Microtus oregoni
AGTAAAGCACAGACATTAGATGGTCCCTAGATGGTCCCTTGAGCAGCACTCAGAGCCCTTTTAAAGAAATTCTGTTTCCTTGGCCAGGTGGTGATGGTGCACACCTTCCCAGCACGTGGGAGGCAGAGATGGGCGCATCTCTGCGAGTTTGAGGGCAGCCTCGTCTATAAGAGTTATAGCCAGGACAGCCAGTGCTGTTATGCAGAGAAACCCTGTCTCTAAAAACTGAAAAGAAAAGAAAAAGATATTGTTTCCATTTAGTACCATTCTTAGGTACTAAAAAAGCATTTGAGCTACATAAAACTGTTTTTTAATCTATTTAAAGTAATGATTCCTTACAGCATCTTTGGTAGGTAGCATAATTAGTATTACAGTGGTCTTGATACACAGAAGTAAAGATTGGAACTGTTGAAAATGTATTTTGAGTATCGTTTCCATTTATTCAGACTATAGCATTGCAAATTCATTTCTAGATAACTGCATTTGAAATCATACCTTAGGAAAGGTAAACTAAAAAAGGCTTTTTAAAAAAAGTTTTACAATATTGAAAAGCTCATAAATTCAGAAACCTCTAGTAAGATCAGTGAAGTTAAAACTTGTCTTGAGAAACTGCATGCCAGTTGGGCATCGTGGTTCACACCTTTAATTTCAACACTTGAGAGGCAGAGGCAGGCAACCTCTGTGAGTTCAAGACTGCTAGGGCTATACAGGAAGACCCTGTTTCAAAAACAATATATATATATGCCAGAAGTCAAGAAAGACTCGACTGCCAAGCCCTCCAAACAATCTCTCCTCAAGTGGAAAATGGTGAGCAAATGCTAAGGACAGTCCCCAAGCAAGGATGGAAACTCACTTGGCTTCTGCAACTGCCAGTGACTGATGAGAAAATGCCAAGTGTTGATGTTTGAAGAAGACAGAAGAGTGGTCTCTGAGATAGCACATCTATCATGGTAGATCATTGGGGGCTTGTTCACACCACCAATATTTCCATAGAATATGTCAGTATTCTTGCTCAGTAGATGCTGTGGACTAATTTCATATCCAAGACAACTGTAGTACAAATCAGACTCTTTCCCAGGTAACAGTTAATATTGTGCAATAGAGAAATCATGCAGTACCTCAGAAGTACAGAGAAATAGAATTGTCATTCCTATATGTATTGGCACTGCTTTTTATGTATTACTACATATATCATGTACCTACCAAGTACAAAGTACCAAGAGTTGCAGATGATTCAGATTTGCTTACAGTGGTATAAATTTCCATTAGTAAATAAATATCAGTTTTATACAGTCTTATGCTTCTCTCACAAGCATTGATAGGCTGGTTCTTGTGAAGTCTATTGTCAATGAATATTCTCTTAAATTTGCTTTTATTTTTCAGAGAATTATTAGAACAAGTGGCTGAATTTGAAAAGGCAGAATTTACATCTTCAAATAAAAAGGTAATTTTTATAATTTCTAAATCCTTACTTACTTTCGCATGCATGGTTGTGTGTAAATGTGCTTGCCTGCTTGTGTGTATGTGGTTGCACATGTGTACAGCTGCCTATGCATATGTTTGTGCTTGCATATGGAGGCCAGATATTGATGAAGTGACTTTTTTGGTCACTTTCTACTTTTACTGAGGCAGAAACTTTTACTGAACTTAGAGGTCACCAATTTATCAGCAAATCAGCTTTCCCTAGGAATCCCTTGTCTCTGCCTACTGCTCTGAGTCCAGAGATTACAGGTAAGTCACCATGCCTACCTGGTTTTTTATGCGGGTATTAAGAATCCAAACTTACGTTCTCAGGGGTCCCCGGGTAAGGGTCTTGTGCAAATCAGGACACAGGGGATGCAGAGTATGAACAACTGCATAACAAGCTTTATTTTGTATGGCTTTTTATATAAACTAAAAAGCATCACCTCAACTCTGAAACCCCCTTTACTCACGTACATGATCATGAGAAACTCTTACCTCACCTTGCAAGAAACAATATCTCTCAATAAATAACAGTAATAAAAATAAAGAGAAGTACATAGAAACAAGGCAAAAAGTATACAGAAACAAAGCACTCCTTTGTAACTGGTAGAGTGTGAAGAACTGAGCTCAAAGGCCACTTCCCTATCCAGGGTACAGATTCTGACAGAACGTTTGAGAAATGGGCAGAGAAAGTTTGCTTGCATCTATGCTTGGTTTGCCAAGCAACCGTTTCCCAGCTTGGTCTCATCTGTCCCAGGAGGAGCCTGCCCTCTAAGGCAGTTCTGTGTCTCCACAATTCCTGCAGTCCAGCCTGAATCCCAGGTCTTGTAAACCCTTCATTCAGCTGATGCAAAAGAATACTTTATGGTGGTCACCCCTGTGGTCATATCCTGACTCTGCTTCTTCACTGTGTGCTATAGGAAGATTACAAGACAGCAGGTGGAGACAGCCTGGTTGTCTTTCTAAGCAATTATGTGCTGTGGTATCCCTTACTAGGTACACCATAAATCATAAATAGTTCCTCTTGTCAGACAGCTAAACACTACTGAGATGAATCCATGTATAGAGACATAGAAAACATTTTCTAATAACATATTTTTGACAAAGGAATTTTGGAGTCAGAGGGCTACTAAAATATTTGTGGTCATCTATAATTCCTCAGTCATTACAGCTTTGTGGTATAAGGTTCATATAGAAATTATTTTAAGCTACTACAGATGAAAATCTACCACAGTCCTAGAGGCTAGATATTTTTATCAAGTCTGGCTAGGAGCTCCTTGTCTCCCTACTTTCCATCTGTATTAATAAAAAGATACAGGGAGGTTGGGTTTCTTTGGGCAGGGCCGGGGGCAGGGTTGCTTGTTTGTTTTTTGTTTTGTTGTTTTTTGTTTCTGGTTTTGAAGACAGGGTTTCTCTGTGTAACAGCTCCAACTGTCCTGGAACTTGTTTTGTTGACCTGGCTGGCCTCAAACTCACAGAGATCCTCCTGCTTCTGCCTCTCGAGTGCTGGAATTAAAGGCGTGCACCACGATGCCTGGCTGGGTTTCATTTTTTTTTCTATCATTATTGAGCTTCATCGGGCACATCATAGGCACTGGACATAACAGAATGAAACCACCCAGAATCGTTATATCTGTGGAGCTGAAGGCTTGGTGGATTGTTTATGGATTATATCTTCCATTTAGAAACCACCCAGAACCGTTCTATCTGTGGAGCTGAAGGCCTGGTGGACTGTTTGTGGATTATATCTTCCATTTAGAAACCACCCAGAACCGTTCTATCTGTGGAGCTGAAGGCCTGGTGGACTGTTTGTGGATTATATCTTCCATTTAGAAACCACCCAGAACCGTTCTATCTGTGGAGCTGAAGGCCTGGTGGACTGTTTGTGGATTATATCTTCCATTTAGAAACCACCCAGAACGGTTCTATCTGTGGAGCTGAAGGCCTGGTGGACTGTTTGTGGATTATATCTTCCATATAGAAACCACCCAGAACGGTTCTATCTGTGGAGCTGAAGGCCTGGTGGATTGTTTGTGGGTTATATCTTCCATATAGAAACCACTCAGAACCGTTCTATCTGTGGAGCTGAAGGCCTGGTGGATTGTTTGTGGATTATATCTTCCATATAGAAACCACCCAGAACCGTTCTATCTGTGGAGCTGAAGGCCTGGTGGATTGTTTGTGGATTATATCTTCCATATAAAAACCACCCAGAACGGTTCTATCTGTGGAGCTGAAGGCCTGGTGGACTGTTTGTGGATTATATCTTCCATTTAGAAACCACCCAGAACCGTTCTATCTGTGGAGCTGAAGGCCTGGTGGACTGTTTGTGGGTTATATCTTCCATTTAGAAACCACCCAGAACCGTTCTATCTGTGGAGCTGAAGGCCTGGTGGACTGTTTGTGGATTATATCTTCCATTTAGAAAGTGCAAATGTTTAGTGATTCTTGCTTACTCTGTGGTGATTTTAGATTGGTTTCTTTTTTTGTTACAGCCCATCATAGATATCACAAAGCCCAAACTTATTCCAATTAATGAAGGTGGAACAACAGAACTGCTAAACAAGGTAATAGTCTCATCATTTTGAAAATGGGAGAACTGTGGTTCTGCCCCTTGCACCCCCATTTCCTGTACACTGCTAGGGTAAGAGAAATAGTCTTGTCACGGTTTTACTGAATGAAACCCAGTGTCCAGAAGAGGGCATGCTTGCTTTGTAGAGTCTGAAGTGACCAATAGATCTTTTCTCAGTAAAGTGTAGGGCAGGGAATTTTGTACTATGTTGTTCTGGCATGCATTTGAAACTTGTGATCCACAAAAATGTACGGTTTTTTAATGCTTATAGAAGTTATTAGTGTAAAAATAAATTTTTCTCAACTCCCATATTCTTGGCATTACGCATGTCAGATTTTGTTGTACTTAAAAAAGCAGTACAGTACCTGCACACTCTCAAAACTGTTATCATTTCATTGGGAAGTAGGAACTGACATTTCCAGAAGCAGAAATGAGAGACCTAAAGGGTTCTGTGGGTAGTATAGTTCTGTGTGGATGTGAGGAGATAAGAATAGGCGTTTGAATGAGACAGCCTCCAAGCTGGGTCTTAAAGATAAACACAGGTTAAGTTAAAGGGGGCTTGTTTGGCAAGGGAGCAGAATGGCTTCTGGCCAGAGGCAGACAGAAGGTTGGCATGACTTAGAATAACCGAGCACAGGGTCTTCTGAGCAATCCAGCATTATATCAGAGTAAAATGCAAAATCAGACTGGTCAGGGAGGTACATCTTATATCAAAACTGTTTGGCCTCCCTCCCCTCAGAGCCATGCAGAAGCTGGAGTACTGGGCACTAAAATGATGAAGGTAGTGTGATTTCAGGGTTAAGTGGTAGCAGTGTGACAAAGAACAGGCCCAAGTTGCAGAATCAGAAAGCTAGATAAGAAAGGAGAATGGCTGAAAACAGAACAGGAGAAGAAAAGGTATTTCTGAGGGAAAGGCAGCTGTGAGTTGTAAGCTGAACTTGATTCACAGCTGTGGGCTTGGGGCAGGCTTTACGAAAACATGATTTTACTCCTAACCAGGGCATTTGAATTTTTGAGCCATTGTATAATTTTGATTATTTTTTAAGTGAAACAAGCAGTGATCATTCCAAGTGGTAAATATATTTTGGTTAAAATAATAAAATTTGGGGGCTGGAGAAAGGGCCCAGTGGTTAAGAGCACTTGTTTCTCTTGTAGAGAACCTAGAGGCTCAGTTCCCACCACCCTTGTGGTAACTCAAGGCCACACATAAGTCCCTTTCCAGGGTATCTGATGCCCTCATCTGGTTTCCACTGACACGCACATTGTATATACACATACATGTAAGCAAAAACACTCCTGGATAAAGTCAAAATAAATCTTTAAAATAATAATATTTGAATTTACTCACAAAGGAAATTTTAAGACTTCAACAAGAGAATGAAAAATTAAAGTCAAGGCTGAAGACCATTGAAATACAGGTAACTGAGAAATCCTCCAATACTTATTGAAGAATTAACCTCGAGAGAAAAGTTGAGTGAGTGTATCCTGGTTACGTTTGATTATAGGCTACAAATGCTTTGGATGAGAAGTCAAAATTGGAAAGGACACTTCAAGATTTACAGCTTGATCAAGGAAATGAACAGGTAAAACAGTTTTATCTGTCTTTTCCACATCTTCTAAAAATAAAATTAGAAACTTTAGTGATAACCACTGTTCCTCATGCTCTGTCTGTTGTCTTAAACTGAGATGCCCTGGCTCAGAAACTGCATCCTTTGTTCATTTCCTAGGGCTGAGTCACAGCTCACGGGACTAGCATACATTAGAGATTTTAATGACAAGCAAGATGTTCTTAAATTTATTATTGTTAATTTTTCTCCTTTCCCTCCTAAACCCAGTTAGAATTGAGGCAGGGGAGGGGGTGGAATAAAGGAAGAGGAAAATTTACATTTGGGTTTTATTCTGAATGTTACTTGAGTTTTCCTTGGTTGAGATTACAGTGAGAGGAATTGATTGATTTCAGGCTTCATTTATGCAGCATGCTGTGAGGAGACAGCAACAACCAGAGTGGTAGCTTTGCAAGCCTCCCTTGGAATAATGACTGAATACTGCTCCACCTGCTGGGAGTTCATTAGTACATCATTGCCTCTCCCACTGAGTGTGACCTGGTATTGTGATTTGATATGAGCAAGGCCATGTGGTGAATTTTCAGTGTAGAATCGTCTTTCTGTTCGTTTTGTTTTTTATGGTGTTTTTGTTGTGTTTGTTTGTTTTTGACTGTTTCTCTGGGTAGCTCTGGTTGTCCTAGAACTTACTCTGTAGACCAGGCTGGCCTCAAACTCAGAGACCCACCTACCTCTGCCTCCTTGAATGCTGGGATTAAAGGTTTGTGCCACCAACCCCTGGCATAGAATTGTCTTTTCTGTGGTTATCATTGTAAATGTCTGCCAGTCTTTAAATCTACCTCTGTATTGATGGAGGAAGGTCATTGGCTAATAAAGGAACTGCCCTGGCCCATTTTATTGGTTAGAGGTTAGGTAGGTGGGGTAAACAGAACAGAATGCTGGGAGGAAGAGGAAGTGAGCTCAGAGACTCCACAGCTCTGCTCTCTGGAGCAGATGCCTCAGCAGAGACGCCATGCCCCGCTCCCGGGCAGACACACGCCATGAAGCTCCGACCCAGGATGGACTAGGCTAGAATCTCCCCGGTAAGCGCACCTTGGGGTGCCATACACAGATGATTAGAAATGGGTTAAATTAATATGTGAGAATTAGCCTAGAAGAGAATGGGCCAAGCAGTGATTAAAAGAATACAGTGTCTGTGTAATTATTTTGGGGCATAAGCTAGCCGAGCAGGTGGCTGGGGTGCTGGGAACGCAGCCCTGCCGCCCTTAACTACTACAGTTGGCGCCCAGCCATGTGGACAGCCAAAACCCACTTAAAAAACCTGAGAAGGCTTAAAAATAAGGGAGAGAGAGTTTAACACAGATTTTTGCTGTTTGTTGGTGGCGTGCTGTAGAGAGATTTCCTGATTCTGCAACAGTAGCAGAAAAAAAAACGCTGTGTCATTTTAAAGTGTGACTTTCTGGGGCTGTGATCTGTGTGGCTCCTGCAGGAGACAGAGCTTTTCAATAGAGCATTTGGAGTAAAGTGCTACGATTTGTTTGATGGCAACTAGACTCGCTGTGTTCTCGGGTCTGCTCTGCTTGTTAGAGGCAAGCATGCGCTTTCTTCTAAGAGAAGCTTCCTGACTCAGCTTTAGCTGCAAAACCCTGCAGCTCATTAAGAGGTCCTGCCACGAAACACTTAAACGGTGTTGATGAAAAGCTGAGCACATGCTTTTCGGTTTTCAGCCGTAACAGGAAAAAAGCTGCATCGTTTAAAAATGCCGGCTTTCTGGGCTGTCCTGCCACGACAAACTCTGACTGTTTTACGCAGGCGGTTTGTGCGGTTTGCAAGCATAGGCTGCTGAAGCTCGCTTGCTGGCTACAGCCAGTACCTCAGCCATGAGGCTGGAAAGCTAAGGAATGGACTGGATCTAGCTGGCAAAGCCACGCCTTTAGTCCTACTGAGATAGCTTGGTAAATTAAAGATTCATGTGGTCAGAAAAAGAGAGATATACAGTAAAGAGAGATTCAAAGACAGAAAAAAAATTGTAAATGGTTTAAATTGTGTTAAAAATATATGCAGACTAAAAGTTGAAGTTCTTAAAGTAAAAAACAAAAAAAGGAAGAGAGTTGTTGTGTGTAGTAGCACACGCCTTTAATCCCAGTGCCTAGAAGGCAGAGGCAAACAGATCTCTGTGAGTTCAAGGTGTAGTAGTGTACACCTTTAATCCCGAATGCCTGGGAGGCAGAGACAGGCGGATCTCTGAGAGTTCAAAGACAGCCTGGTTTACAGAGTTACTTCAGGTCAAAGATACAGAGAACCTGTCTCAAAAAGCAAAGAGTTAAAAGTAAAAATAAACAAAATAGAGGTTAAAACAAAGCTGCACAAAGATGGAAAATACACAGAGAATCTTGATACTGTATGCTATTATGCTCTCTTTGAATTGTTTGAATGCTGAGGAAGAAGCAACAGCTGCTAAAAGATATTTATTGATAAATGCTGCTGAACTAATCCGACATAGATATTTTGATGCCTTAACTTTGAAATTTGGATCTAAGGACATGATGCTTTGGAAAGGAGTTTCTTATTTTGTTTTCACAGAGGATGAGACGCTGTTCATTTCTTCTATTCCGATTTGGTATGATGGACCACGCCCTCCTGAAGGGTTGCAGTGAACATCTTCAGAAAATTGCTTCGCTCTACTGCCAACTGAGCACACAGGTTATACCATGAAAGACCTAATTAACGACGCCCCCATTCAGCAGGAAGCAGTTTGGAGAGAAAAAACTGCGCCCATGTTCCCAAATATGGTTTATAAACATCCTTTTACATTTAAAGGGGGATATGATATAGATATGAATAATTTACATTAGTATAGATTTTACTTTATTGATAAGAGATTTAAGGTCAATTTTGTTATATGTATAAGTGTTTCTGATTTTGATTAAGGTATTGTGATTGTGTAGTTCATTTAATTATGTACTGTATAATTAAGAAATATAGGTTGTTAATGGATAATCATCGATAATAGTAAAGCTTGTAGTCATGTTAGTTAGATTTTCTAGATATATAGAGATATATTTTAGATAGACATTCTTCATGTCTTTCAAAGATTACAGAATAGGACATTTTAAATGTTTTAATAACTGAGGACTTTTCATGACAATGAGACACTCTGCTCCAGGCAGCACCAATCTACTTCAAGAGGAAGATGGGCATTGAAGAGGCACCTTATGGAATTTGGTAGCCATTTGGGCAAGAAACTGCTCTTGCCTGGACTATTGTATAAACTGGACACAGAGAACCCGCAGAGAGAGGACTACTGAACTTGCCTAAGGTGAGATGATCTTTCGGGGTTCCTGATTCATGAAAGAGTCTGCGAGACATGCTGTAGGACACAACAGATAGTGACTGAACTGACTTTGAATTTTCCTGCTTTATGGAAATGTCTGCTGGATACCATGGGCCTGAAGGCTGAAGATGGATGCCCCAACGGTACAAAAGAACTTTGGGTGACTGTCCAGGCAGCGAGATGTCTCTGTCATTTCTAGAGTTTTAAAAGTTGCTTTTTTCTTGTTTGCTTAAGTAGTATTGTATCTTTCTGGAGTCTTTGATGGAGTTAAGAATAGTTAGTTATAGTTATAGTTTTCCTTAGTTATGATAAAGATTATTGTAACTTTTACTTGATAACTGTTTTGTTATATGTAATTTTGCGATGTTAAAGCCTTTTTTTTTTTGTTTAAACCGAAAAAGGGGAAATGATGGAGGAAGGTCATTGGCTAATAAAGGAACTGCCCTGGCCCATTTTATTGGTTAGAGGTTAGGTAGGTGGGGTAAACAGAACAGAATGCTGGGAGGAAGAGGAAGTGAGCTCAGAGACTCCACAGCTCTGCTCTCTGGAGCAGATGCCTCAGCAGAGACGCCATGCCCCGCTCCCGGGCAGACACACGCCATGAAGCTCCGACCCAGGATGGACTAGGCTAGAATCTCCCCGGTAAGCGCACCTTGGGGTGCCATACACAGATGATTAGAAATGGGTTAAATTAATATGTGAGAATTAGCCTAGAAGAGAATGGGCCAAGCAGTGATTAAAAGAATACAGTGTCTGTGTAATTATTTTGGGGCATAAGCTAGCCGAGCAGGTGGCTGGGGTGCTGGGAACGCAGCCCTGCCGCCCTTAACTACTACACTGTATGTTTTTCTTTTTTTCATTCCTAACATTTTTTTTCTTCTTATGGAATGGGTATTGTGCCCAGAGCCTATATATGCTAGGCCAGCACTCCTATGCTGAGCTGTATCCCCAGACTTCATTAGATTTTGTTAAACTTTATTCTGCGAAAAAAATTCAAACATGCAAACATACAGAGAGTAGTATGATGAACCCCATGAAACCACTACTTGGCTTTACAATCATCCTCATTCCTACTACACTTTCTTCCCTTCATCCATGTCTTTTTGAAGCGAGTCTCAGGTGTTATTTTTTCTGTAGATACTTATTCTTATTGATATTATATTTCCTATATGGCTAAGGAAAAATTTCCATAAGAAGGTGAAGATTCTTTTTTCACTTTCTGTGAAGAACTGTGATAGAATTTTAATGGGGATTGCATTGAATCTGTAGATGGCCATTCTCACTCTCTTAGTCCTATTGATCCATGACTGTAGGAGCTCCTTCCATCTTCCGGTGCCTGCTTATCCAATGTTTTTATTCAGTGTCTTAAAGTATGTGTTATACAAATGAACAGGTAAAACAGTTTTATCTATCTTTTCCACATCTTCTAAAAATAAAATTAGAAACTTTAGTGATAACCACTGTTCCTCATGCTCTGTCTGTTGTCTTACACTGAGATGCCCTGGCTCAGAAACTGCATCCTTTGTTCATTTCCTAGGGCTGAGTCACAGCTCACGGGACTAGCTGGGTTAGAATTGTCCCAAGATATTTTATTTATTTTTGAGACTGTTTGAAAGGTACTGTTTCCCTGATTTCTTTTTTGGTTGGTTATTATTTGTTCATAGGAAAGATACTGGATTTTGTGTAAATTTGGTATCCGACTACTATGCAAAAAAAGGGTTTATTAACTATAAAATTTTCCTTGTGGAGTTATTAAGGTTTCTATATAGAGAAAAATAAAATAAATAAAATACTTGGACTTCTTCCTTACCTATTTGTATCCCCTTGTTCTCCCTTAGTTGTCTTATTGTTCTAGCTAGAACTTCAAGTTCTGTATTTGAATGGGTATATTTGAAAGAGTAGACCAGCTTTAATCCATGGTGGTTAGATAGACTACAGGGTGTTATTTCAATTTTCTTATATTTGCTAAAACCTGTTTTTTGTCTATGTATGTGGTCAATTTTGAAGAGATTTCCATGAGCTGCTGAGAAGAAAGTATATTCTTTAGTGTTTCAGTAGATGTCCGCTGGGTCCATTTGGTTTGTGATGTAATTTAACACCAGGATTTCTACATTTATTTTTTGCCTGAATGACCTGTGTGTTGGCAAGAGTGGACTAAGTGGGTTACTAAAGCCATCCAGTATCACACGTGAGGGTTAATATGGATTGTAGCTGTAACTGTGTTTCTTTTATGAGCTTGAATATGCTTGTGTTGGAGCATAAATGTTTAGAATTGTAATATCCTCTTGGTGGGTTTTTCCTGTAATGAGTATATAGTGTCCTTCCCTATCACTTCTGATTAGTTTTGACTTGAAATCTATTTTGTCAGATATTAAAATGGCTATACCTGCTTGCCTCTCAGGTCCGTTTGCTTAGTACATCCTTTTCCATGCTTTTATTCTGAGGTGATGTCCATCCTGATGGTAAGATATGGTTTTTGGATGCAGCAGAAAGATGGGTCATGTTTTCTAATCCAGTCTGTTAACCTGTGTCTTTTTATTGGAAAATTGAGACTATTAATACTGAGTTATTAATGAGTAGTATTTATTGATTCCTGTTATTTTGTTGTTGTGATAGAGGTTTTCCCCTTTTTGATTTGCTGTCTGGGATTATTTATTGTGCCTTTTTGAGTGTTGTTAACCTCTCCAGACTCAAGTTTTCCTTGTAATGCCTTCTGTAGAGCTGGACTGGTAGATTGCTTAAATTTAGTTTCATTGTGGAATCTTTTTCTGTCAGTTGTGATTGATATTTGACTGGCATCTGTGGCCTTTCCGAGTTTGAAAAACATCTGTGCAGGCCCTTCTGACTTTTAGAGTCTCCATTGAAAAGTCAGGTGTTGTCAAATGGCCTCGTCTTTATATGTGATTTGGTCTTTTTCCCTTGCAGATTTTAACATGCTTTCTTTGTTCTGTATGAATTTCTTTTCTGATCCTATGTATTTGTTGTTCTGTATGCTTCTTGTGCCTTGACAGGCACCTCCTTCTTTAGACTGGGGAAATTTTCATCCATGATTCTGTTAAAAGTAGTTTCTGTGCCTTTGACTTGAGTTTCTTTTTCTTTTATAATTTATTTGTACTTAATGTTCATTGGTGTTTTGCCCTCATGTATATGTGTGTATCAGAAACCCTGGAACTGGAGTTACAGACAGATGTGAGGGACCCTGCAGGTGCTGAGACCCGGGTCCTTAAGAAGAGCAGTCAGTGCTCTTACCCTCTGAGCCATCTCTCCAGCCCCTGAGTTTCTTCTTTTTATTCTAATCTTATTGTTGCAGATATGGTCTTTTCATAGCATCCTAGGTTTCATGTATAGTTTTGAGCATGGATTTTTTTAAATATTTAACATTTTATTTGACTGAGCTATTTATTTCTTCTACCCTTGCCTTCAAAACGTGAAATTCTCTCTTCCATGTTTTGTAATCTGTTGGGGCTTACTTCTGAGGTTTTAATTTGGATTTTCTTTAGTGATTCTAGTTCTACTTTCATGCCTTAAAATGCTTTCATTATTTCATTCAACTGTTTGTATTTTCACTGTCTTCATTAAGGCATTTGTTTATATTCTCTTGAAGGTCCTTGAACATATTCATAATTGTCGTTTTGAAGTCCTTGTCTTGTGCATCAGCTAGATTGCATTTCTCAGCTCTGATTACCACAGGGTTCCTGGCTTCTGGATGAGGCATGTTATACTGACTGTTTGTGTTTTAGTGCTGAGATTTTAGCATCTGGAGTTAAGGTGCTTGAAGTGTTTCTTGGTGTAGATATCTGGCTGTGTTTTTGGTGGGCGGGTGTTCCATTCTTTGTTCACTGTTGCCCACTCTGGTTCCTAGGCAAGTGGAGTCTCTGGCAGAGAGTGTTTCTGTAGGTTCAGAGTCACACAGAGGAATGGAGGTGGACTAGGAAGAATAACTGAGAAGGACAGCATGAAGGAACTAGGGGCTAGGGTCCACACCAAAAGGAAGAGTCCCAAAAACATAGGTGTCGGGGGAGACTCATGCAGGCTGGCTGCTACAGAACAAAGAATAGGCCTAGAGAGGTTGGAATGGAGACAGAAAATAGGGTTGTTTTGTTTTTTAATTTGACTTTCCAAAATGATGTGTCAGGGGCCTAGGATATAGCTCAGTTAACTAAAGGCTTGCTTAGCAAGCACACAAAGCCCTGGATTTCATCCCTACTACCACATAAACCAGGCATGTTGGTGCATGCTTATAATCCTGGCACTTGGGAGGTAAAAGCAGGAGGGTAGATGTTTGAGGTCATCTTTGGTTACAAAGCAAGTGTGAGGCCAACTTGATTTATAAGAAACTCCGCCCCCCACACACCCTTCTCCAAGTGATTTGCCATTCCAGCCCTCATACACATAGTGTTGTCAAATTAAGATCTCACTTCTCTCCTGTTCAGTCTTTGACTGAAATTCTAGCGGTTCAGAAATCCTGTTTTCTATATTTGGAATGCAGAGACTACTGAATATCTGTCGTGTGTATACCAAGGCTGAGGCTGGATTGAGCCTGCTGGCAACCCTGCTGGGACTGGCACTTACCCAGATGGGTGAGAAGAGCTAAGTACACACACAACACGGCATTACTGTCTCCTTGAATGTTGGATCACTGTTTTGAAACAGCTGTTATTTAGTATGTCAAGGGAAATTTTACTCATGTATTTATTTTTCATAGGATTTTATAAAGGCCCATGACTTGGATGACTTGGAAAACACAGTCGCAGCTCTTAAGAACGAATTTCAGAAAACCCTTAATGATAAGACAGAGAACCAAAAGTCTTTGGAGGAGAACCTAGCAGCAGCCAAACATGACCTCCTCAGAGTCCAGGAGCAGCTGAGCATGGCTGAAAAGGTCGGGACACACCTTTGATCTAATGCATACAGTTGGAGGAACAGATGTGACCAGATAAATGGTAGACAATGCCAGGATCAGGTTATTTTTATTCTGAGTTTTAGTCAATGTATGCTTTGAAGGCCTATTATTTTGGGGGCACTTCTATCTTTGTGAACAGACCACTCTCTTCTTCCTTCACATGCCTCCTCCACACCTTTGCATTGTTTTCCACTGGTTCTTCCTACAGCTCACAGAGACCCGGGTGGCTTTTTTTTTTTTTGAGATATTTCTCAAAATGTTTTATATGGGAAATACATAGAGAGTAAATTCTTGACTTTAGGGTTTAGATACTTTAAAATGTGCGTGTGAGGCAGGAGAGATGGCTCAGCAGTTAAAAGCAGAGCTGTTCTTAGAGGACCCGAGTTCAGTTCCCATCACCCACTCTCCACCAGGCATTCATGTGGTAAACATACATGCTTATAGGTGAAACACTCATGTACGTAAATAAATAAGAAAATCTAATTTTTTTCAATCCTCTGTATTTTTTTAAAAAAGGATTATGGGTACTAGAGGTAGAATCCAAGACTCATGCATGCTAGGCAAATGTTCTACTAGCTGTGCTACAGTCCTAGGAACTAAAATTTAAAATTCTCAAATTAAGGGCTAAAAATATATGGCTTAGTGGTTAAGGCTCTTGGAGAGGATTTGGGTTTGGTTCCAGCACTCACATCTGATGGCTTACGACTGCCCATAATTCCTGCTCTCTGCATGAATGTAGTTTTTATAAACTCACACTGTTATATACACACACAATTAAATAAGAAGAAATGAATACTTTTAAAGATATTTAAGTTAAAAACCCTTCTGCTTGAGTTTTTAGAACTTGGGAATTTAAAAAACTATTGTATATATTTCACATGAAAGTTAGTTTGTGTGACATACAGATTCCTATATCTAGGGCAGAGTGTACTCGTTACTTGCTAACGTGGTGTTGCTTTGGAAAATAGTACTATTTTATTAACTTCTCATTTAGAATGTTTTTAAAGTTCAGGTGGTTTTAATTTTATACAAGTATGTTTTTAAGGAAATAAGAAAATTAGCAGGCTGTGTATTTTTATCACATTTGTTATTCTTTCCTAACATTTCTTAGTAATGGCTGACATTTTTCACAAAGCAGGAGTTAGAGAAAAAATTCCAACAAACAGCAGCATATCGAAACATGAAAGAAATTCTCACCAAGAAGAATGATCAAATCAGAGACCTACGGAAAAGACTGGCAAGGTAAGCTGGCCGGTCCACCCTGGGGCTCATCTCCACACTTGCCCTCTGGTACCAATCAGTCAAGCCCTGGGTAGGCCCACGTTCAGTCCACAGGGTGCTTTAGTCCCAGCTAGACATTTTCCCTCACCACACGATACTTGGTTGCTCTTGGCAGTGGATCCATTAGCAGGTAATGGCACAGAAATAGCAGCTGGCAAGGGAGCACATGGTGCTCCATGGTGTTCTCCTGGTACTAATACCTTTGCTTGTTGGGTCATTTTGTGACTTTGTCAGAGTTCTCAGGGAGGACATTTGTGAGGTGAAGTCAAGATCAGATTTGTAATGGGAGGGGGTTTGTACGTGACTCACAGTCATGTCAGCTCTTCATGATTGTCTGAGGACTGTCATACTCACACTAAACTTCCATGAGGCCTGGACTCTGACGATGTCCTAGGTGACCTGATGGATACTCCGAGTCACCATCCTAACACCAGTCTTGAGCATCACTGCTTTCTGCTACAATAGGGATAGAAAGTGAGCAGTTCTGCCGCTCCAGACAGCTAGGAGGTATTTCACTTACGACACAACAACAAAAGGGATCCTGACAATATGCTCTTAATTTTATCTCTAGATATGAATCTGAAGATTAAAGACTGAAGGTTTTGTCTAGAACCTGCCACACATAAACATACAAGTTATCTCCATCCACCTCAGGCATGTATTTTGAAGCCTTTTGTCATATTTTCTCCTTTTTCTAGTGTTTAGACTTTGCTTGTAATACTAGAATTAGCATTCTTGTTTTTAGTTCTCTAACCGAGAAGAGAAAAAAAAGTAATGATTTTTTATTGTCCCAAACATCTGTCTGTCAAATGCTCTAGAATCTCTTGCAAGTACAGTGAGATTTCTTCATGGTAGAAAAGAGTTTAGAATGGGAATAAGAGCCATCCTTTTGCATTAGGAAGAAGAGTAACCCTTTTAATGTTAGAGAAACAGTACCACCATTACTTGTACAGTCCCAGAATGTAAAGATAAATAGTAAAGTTATTAAGATTTACAAATAAACCTCTTATTTTTAATAATGAAATTCTAGTTAATTTATTCTATCTCATCTTCAAAATGTATAAACTCATGGAAAATATGTTTACTGTCTGCTGTAGTCAACATTTTTAATCAATTATAAGGGAAAGTGAGTGCAGTAAATGTGAAGACTCAGTTAACCTTTGCACCTCTCTGTCACGATGCTGCTTATCAAAAGAGATGCAGGCATTTTCTTGCATCCTAACTTATCACAGGTATGTGTTGTGGATGGAGAAGTCAGATTTATCCTATGCTTTCACAGTTTAGAAATTAGGTGGACTCAGAGTATATGCAATCTTTAGACTTATTTCCAGAATATCCTTTTAACCTATATGTAAATTATAACTCTTTCAAACTCTGACTCAACAGAAAGTCAGCGACAAGGTTCCAGGTTGGACTTTGGGTCATAGTTTGTATATGGTAGATAAATGGTGTTTTCAAGAGATTTTAGTATTTCTATTGGTTGGCTTTTCCTTGGCTGATCATATATAAAGTAGTAGAAACAGGACACATACCTGCAGTGTGTAGTGCAGTGTTGTGGTACACGAATAAATAAAGACCACAAGGCAGTTAAACCTCAGAAGGAAAGCATTTACCTTTCACCTGTTACCATGGAAGTTTTCTCATTTCTCAAAACATGTCACATCCTGTGTGAACAACCTGAGAGAGGATCTCCACCTCCACAAATAGGGAACTTATTCCTGGAAAGAGTGTACCGATAAAAATTTACATCTGTTATTTTCACTCAAACTTTTAGTACTAGATTTGAATGTACTGTGGGGTTTTGTAGGCTAAAGGAACAAATAACAGTGAGGTAATTTCTCCCTGAAAAAGCAGGGAAGGCGATCTTAGAAGATGAGTGAATTGGCAAAGAAGAGAAAAAAATAGAGTAACAAGCCAGCATTTCCCACACACTTTTTCTCATCCATCCATCTATAGCTGGATCACTCATCAGATTCTTGTAGGGTGCTCATTGAGGGCTCTAGTTTTACCCTGTATTTCTTTAGCCCAACCCTAACTAAAAGTCCATCTCGTCATTTGTAGACTAGGATGTTCTGTCTAAGTCAGAAACCAGAATTTCTAACTAAATGGAAAATGTTTCTTTCAGAAACTGTTTAGTTATATTCTGCCTACAGATTTCTCAGTTTAATGTCAGAAAAAAAGACTTATTAAACAACCTGTAAAACATTGCTGGGTAAAAGTTTATTTATTTATGTTTGTTGGTAGGGGTTTTGAAATAGTCTGTGTTGTGTGTTCTACTTGTTGAATAATAAATTCAAAAGTATTTGTGAAAGCTTAAACTCTCTTAAGCAGTAAGATAAGCAAATAGGCCGCATAAATCAATGCGATGCTTCTTTTACTTACACCATTTACTGCTTCTGGGTTTTTTGCTGTACTGATTTCTTTTTAAACTCATACCGCTCAGCAAAATGTGATTTTAAATGTTTATTTTACTTGGTTTCCCAGTTTTAAGATTTCCCTCATTTGACTAAAAAAGCCAGTTTAGTCTGTACATTTTAGCTCTTTAGTCTTGAGTAAGCTGTTAATGTTCTGGTAACTGTGGACAGTTTGAGCTGGTAAGCCATCTTAATGAAGCTCCTGGCCAGGGTGCAGCATTTAACCTACCACACATGAGGCCCTGGGATCAGCTCCCACACTGTGAAACAAAAGCAAAAACAAATAAAATGCAGCTAATATCTTTAATTTGACAGTTAAATGTTTATTTGTTCTTATCTTATATTTGTATATGTGTTAAATAAATATTTACTCATTTGTTTATGTCTTATAAATATAATTATATAGAATATTTTGTTCTCTGAAATATGTAATTATATTCAATAAGCCTTTACTATCTGTTACTTCCATTTTGATAATCCCAAGGAACCTGACACCCCCTTCTGACTTCTACAAGCACCAGGCACTCGTGTGGTGCTAAGACATACATGGATGCAAGACGCTCATATACATAGAAGAAAGAAAGAAAAGTGAAAGTCGATCTCATATAACTTCCTCTTTTTTGTGCTTATAACTATCATTTAACTTTTATACTTTAAAATTACTAATTATGAGACTAAGGAAAAAAGCTTTGAAAATCTTATTTAATATATGTGGTATCTGCATATGTGTGTTCGTTCACATGTGTGGGTATATATGCCCTTGCGAGCGCATACATGCTTCTGTGTGTATGTGTATGTGTGTGTGTGTGTACATCAGAAGTCAATGCAGAGTGTCTTCCACTATCATTCTCTGTTTTTTTGAGGCAGACTCTGTCACCTGACCATCAAGCCCCTAGGTTCCCTCTCAGCACTGGGATTATAGGCCATGCTTCTGTGCCCGTGTAAAGGATGCTGACGATCGGAACGCAGGTTCATGCTTGCACAACCAGCACCTTACCCACTGAGCTACCTCTCTTTCCCACCTTCTGTTGTTTTTTAACGTAGCAATTTTAAATGTAGTAATGTATGGAGCCAGCTATCAATTCGTTAAATAGAGGTTTATGAGCAGTGTAGATTTTGCTAGCAAGAAATTAGGCCTGGTGACAAAGGCCTGTTACCCTAACAGATTGGGATGCTGAAGTAGGAGGAGCACAAGTTCAAGGCCTGCAAAAGCTCCAGAGTGTGTTCAAGTCCAGTCTGAGCAATTTAGCAAGACTCTGCCTCACAATAAAAGGTAAACAGAGGGCTAGGGATAGAATTAAGTGGTAGAGCATATTGCCTAGCATGTACAGGGCCCTGGGTTCACCTCCAATACTGAAAGAAGAAAACAAAAGTAAAGAAATAAAGAAGGAACCCGGAGAGATGATTCACCAGTTAGGAGAGCTTGCAGCTCTTTTGGAGAACCCAAATTCAGTGCCCAGCACCCATGAGGTGGCTTACAACAAACTCTAACTCCGATTTCCAGGAGATCGATGTTCTCTTCTGTTTCCCACAGGCATCTGCATGTACATGGTACACATATGTACACATAAAAAATAAATCCTTAAAGGGGAATTAAGAAATTGAGAAATACAGTAAATTTGTGGGTTCTTTGCACTAGAAATCCATGTCTTGAGGCTGCTCACAACGTCCCTCAAAACTAAGTACCAGTGTCTGTGGTGGCCAGGCATGTGGGGCAAGCTTTCCTTCTCCTTCAGCTCTCCTGTTCTCTTCATTACCTCATAAGAATGCTACCATGGGAAGCTTTGACAGATGCTCCCAGCACAAGGTTGCCTTTGAATGTAATTTGTTTGTGTTTGTTTTTTGAGACAGGGTTTGTCTGTGTAGCCCTGGCTGACCTGGAACTCACTCTGTAGACCAGGCTGACCTTGAACTCAGATCCACCTGCCTCTGCTTCCCAAGTTCTGGCATTAAAGGTGTGTGCCACCACCACCCAGCATGGGATGCACAGGCCACAGTGTTTACGTGGAAGTCGGAGGACAACCTGTGGGAGTTGGTTGTCTCCACATGAATCCAGGGATCTACCTCAGGTCATCAGACTTGACAATTGAGTGGAAAAAAGAAATAAAAAAGGAAAGATGTGCCAGATGAATGAAATGGGTGCAGTAAAGAAACCAGAATAGCTGCTCCATGAGTTAAAAGGGAAAAAATTGATCCAAACCACCAAGGCTGTGTCTTGGGAAAGTGTGTGTGTTGGAGGGGACTGGGGGGATTAGTGGATGGGATTTCCAGGGTTTTAAGGGAACAGGTACCTGGAAGGAGGGAACCTGTAAATTAAAGTGGAGGACTTCAATACTTTAAAGGTACTTGTGAGTAGGGATTGAAGGAACTAGAATAAAAGCTAGCATGACCTTGAGAGGCTAGTAGGTGTCACAAGCATATACTAATAATGGAAGAGCCCTTTTTCCAGGGATGAAGAGAATGTTTCCTTTTAGCAGATAGGGACTGTTTTCCTCAAGTCCCAGAGGGGATGTTGGCTTTGTCTAAATGCCAGACTTTGGGAAAAGAGATTTCTTGGAACTAGACAGCAGCAAGCACCTTTATCTGCTGAGCCGTCTCGCTGGCCCCTTGTGGTTTTTAAGGTAAGAGACATATTTCATCAGGATTGAGCAAAACAGTTAACAAAAGATCCCATGATAACCTTATTGAGGAAAGCTTTAGCCAGTTCAGGGTCTGGGTGCAAGTGACTTATATCGGGATTCCTGAAGGAGGCAGGAATTGAGAGAGGTTAAGTTTCCACACAAGCAACCAAGATTATTCTGCTGGAGCCCTGCGACAACTTGAAATACTTCTACAGAAGCATGACAAATCTGAGCTACTAATTCCTTACTGCGTCCAGCCTGTTCTGAATAAGGATCAAGTCTCTCTCTAGTTGGGTTGCCTGCAGGTACAGTCAGGAAGCCGCACCAGTGTGACTGTAAGCAAATCTAAGAGGAGATGGAGTTACTCTAAATGGGCTTATTTTTTAGTTTAGGTGTTTGGGAATTAGTAAAGGTGATTATACAATATTGTATATATACTAAAATCCACTGAATCAGACATTTCAAAGGGGTCACTTTGATATGTGAATTATATGTCAAAGTACATCTGGGTGTAAAAGAGAGAGTATGTCAAAGCAGCTCGTAAGCATCTCTCACCCCATTCAGCCTTGATCGTCATGTGTTAGACTCCTCTGTCTGAGGGCAGTGTCTGGTAGTCTTTTTTTTTTTTTAAACAATAAAATAGACAAAGGAAAATAGCAACTAGAAGGTTCCCAGGACAAGCTATATTCTTTACTGCTGGAAACTGTACTGAAGCCATGGGGAATTATTTTTATCTCCCTCCTTTTCTGTTTTTTTTAATATTTATTATTATATATACAATATTCTGTCTGTGTGTATGCCTGTAGGCCAGAAGAGGACACCTGACCTCATTACGGATGGTTTTGAGCCACCATGTGGTTGCCGGTAATTGAACTCAGGATCTTTGGAAGAGTAGGCAATGCTCTTAGCCACTGAGCCATCTCTCCAGCCCTCCTTTTTCTGTTTATTCTAAATTTCCCCTTCAACTAGCCCTTCCGTTGATCAACCCTGCTCACCTTGTCCCGAAATATCATCAAGCATTCCTGTGAATACTTCTTGTCCCCAGCTCTGCATGATAATTGAGTTGTCACCCTCTTCCAGTGTGGCCACTCCTCCCCTGGGCTGCTTGTTTAGTCCATGAAGAGTCCAGAGTAAGAAAGCAGCAGCAAAGTGGAGCACTGGAAACCAGGAACAAACACTTCTTTCCATACTGATTGGAGGTGAGTGGGCACAGGTCTCCAGAACCACCAACAAGACTTAACTAGTCTTCTTTCAAACAAGGACATGTTCCAGGTGATGGGAAGTGACTCTCCTGTAGGAAAGGAATGGGAGCTTCATCTGTGTGACAATAGAGTTCAGGGGAATTTGGGAAATCAAGGTCTACCCGGATAGGTCTCATTCCTTCCCAGCTAGAGCAGTGGATCAGACAAGGACTTCCAGGCATGGAATTTGGTCTTCTTTATAACCTTTATGGTCCCTGAACTTGATTTTGAGCACATTTTGCTGCCTGTATGCTGAATGCATCTAAATGTTTCTGGGACATCTGAGGTGATAGAGACTAACCAGAATCTGCCTTTTTCTTTATCTCATTTTTTTGGTTTTTGGTTTTGTTTCGGGGAGGGGATGGTTCAAGGCAGGGTTTCTCTGTGTAGTCCTAGATGTCCTGGAACTTGCTCTGTGGAGCAGGATGGCCTTGAGCTCACAGAGATCCACCTGCCTTTGCCTCCCAAGTGCTGGGATTAAAGGTGTGTGCCTTCACTGCCTGGATTCATCCCAAATTTTAAATTGTGAATTGGTGCCCACAAAGTTCTTTTCTAGGGATATTTCTGGATCAGCTTTGCTATTTGGATTTCCTGCAAATTCCTGAGTTTTTGATGTAAGTAGTCTACTTGGGAGGTGATTCCAGGAAGGACGAGGGCATAGGGTGAGGGGCGGGAAAGAAGAATGTTACCACTGGGGAATACCATGCTCGATCTCACTGAGGAGTGAGGATACTGGGAATGTGCCCTCCTTTATGGGGATGAGGATTGTCCCTGGATTGCTAAACCTCAGCACTAATTGGGCCAGGCTAAACAAAAAACATTCCTGGTACCTGGGGCTAGCCTGTCTTTGTGATTCAGTGTGAAGTCCGTTTTACATGTTCCGTTTATTGTTTTATTTACATGGTTTCTCTGTGTGTCCCTGGCTGCTCTGAACCTCAGTTTGTAGATCCACCTGGCCTCAAACTTAGAAATCCACCTGCCTCTGCCTCCTCAGTGCTGGGACTAAAGGCGTGCACCACCACTAACCAGCTATACATGTTCAATATAGACACTGAGGAAATTGAACTGCTTTCAGCAAAAGTACTGTCTAAAGCCACAAGCCAAACTCATCTAGATTATAAAAATCAAATATTTCCTATAAATTAATTGCTTAATATTTAATTTCTCCATGTGACCTGGCTACTAAAACAGTTCTAATATAAAATGAAATTTCCTTACCTCTGGAGAAGCAATTCGTGCATAATTTTATTCCTTCATAGTTACTCAACATAATTACAAATGCCAATAACTACCATATACTTCAGTATTCTCAAGGAGAGCTGTTTGACCCTTTAATAAGTCTGTAAGCAGAAAAACAGTTCTCAGAATTGCTGTATATCCCTTTTATGGTTTACCTACTCCCGGTCCTATTAAGCTGCGCACTTTTAAAAAATGGTTTTACCCAATGTGTCGATCTCTGTTTTAGTTTCTAATGTGGCCTTTGAAAACAGACAGCTTTTAGGATTGCATGTACATCCAGAATGTACCTTTTAAGGAACTAATCTTCCTAAGAGTAAAGTATACAGGATATTCGTTGTAGCACAGTTAATAAAAACCCAAAGACAGAAATTGGGGTTCAAACTGAAGGTCAGAAAAAGCAAAACAGCCATTGACTCTTACCTCTACCTCAGATAAAACAGTGGGCGATCCTGCCTCCAGGAATCTGAGAATGAGACTGTGTCTGAGGGCTGTCTCCTCCCGTTTTATATTCCTCCCTAGAGCTGGGATTAAAGGTGTGCACCACCACCACCTGGTTTCTGTGACAAACTAGTGTGGCTACTGGGATTAAAGGTGTGTGTCACCACTGCCTGCTCTGTAAAGCTGGCCAGTGTGGCTGTTTTACTCTCTGATCTTCAGGCAAGCTTTATTAAAATACAAATGAAATATCAATACATTTGGCATCTTGGTAACCTCAAGATTTCCTAGATTGCTTTACATCAGGTTGTCAGTCCTTCAAGTTACCAGTTTTTATTTTAGATACTTGAAGTATGTAGGTAACTGAGTCTGGATAAGTAAATGCTCTATGTGTGCTCTATTTCTTGATGTATCACACTTGCTAGGATTTCAAGGTAACTAGAAATGGTTGTAGAAGACATTCTTGCTTCATTCGCAGTCCTGGGGTTATAATGCTTTAAATATTTTAGCAAGGATTATGTGATCAGTATTCTGTATCAGCTAAGGAACTTCTTTCCTAGTTTGCTAAAAACTACAGCTACTAAATTTTTCAGAATTTCTTTTCTGAATGTACTGAGATGGCAATGCATTTTTCTCTCTTAATGTTAATGTTGTAAATTACAATACTTAATCTTTTAAAAGTTTTGTTTATTTTTTAATTGAGTTTTCAACATGGTTTTTTTTGTGTAGCCTTGGCTGTCTTGGAACTTGCTCTGTAGACCAGGCTGGCCTCCAACTCACAGAGATCCACCTGCCTCTGTCTCCCAGATTTGGGGATTAAAGGTGTGCTCCAGCTAAAAGTTTTCTTTTTTAAAAGACAGATTCTTACTATATAGCCCAGGCTGACCATGAAATCTTGATCTTAGTGCCCTCATTTCCTGGGCACTTTTTTTTATGTTAAACTACCCTCAGCTGTTAATAGTCGTTCCCTCTACCATGGCAGTGGGTGGGTGCTCTTACAAGTGTTAACTGTTACTAATCTTAGTCTTGTAGGACGTCTTCTGATTCTCCCAGAACATAAGAGTATGGGAAGCCATCTGAAACCATCTCCCACTCACACCCTTCTCCCTTGGGAGGCTCTCAATGAGCTCAGAATAGATTGACATGCAAAATATAAAAATACTTTCTAGGGGGTCTAGAGTATCTCTCACAGCTCTTGTTGCTGTTATCCTGCCTGTTTTGATGAGCTGCTGTCATTTTGGGGATGTGGGAAGAAGACCCAAGAAGCTGGCACCTTTGGCTTACTCTCTTTTGTTATTGATGTAAGAACTAAACTACCTGAATCTAAAAACAACTCATTGAACATCTGTCTTAGTCTGGGCGTGGTCTCTCTTTGGCTGCTGCTGTGTACCTCGTAGCCTCTCGGGAACCAAGGACTACAACCTGCATCTACTGCGGAAGCAATCACAGCCAGCCTTCTCTGTCTGCACTTTGAGGGCTGGGCAGCCGAAGAGAGTGCCTCACTCAAGTCTACGCTCCCTTCAGGGGGCAGGGAAAGGACGATTGTACCCAACAGCAGCCATCTGAAATATAAAATGTTGCTCTTGGGTTCAGTGTGTCCTGTCTTCCCGGGGTCTGTAGCCATTCTGCTGCACCTGAGGGACCTGCCCTCAGGCTACTCCATAGGTGATGCCATCATATCTGTGCCTCCACCTGCCTCGCCCTAGGTTATGACTTCAGTCATGACAAGTTCTCCTTTTATATATTGCTGGGTCTTGTGAGCTGACACGGGATTAAACGGTTTTAAAATATTCACATCAAAACTGCTCTGGAATTTTTCTTCCTTGGTAAACATCTGGTACTTGAAAGCTGCCAACAATGTTTCTGAGCCCGTAGATGATTAACCTTTAAAAAAAAAAAAAAACTTGATCTCTGATCATATTTAGCAAAACCGTTGAATACTTTAACCACCGTTTATAAATGCAAACAGTGATCTGAAGTAAGCCCATTTTGAAGAAAAGGACAGTAGAGGGGAAGGAGTGGGAGTGAGGTAGCTCTCAGCAGAGGTCTTGCATGGCTGCCGTTTGTGCTGGGTCTCTGCACGGCAATGGAGGGGTGTATTTAAAATCTGCAGTGTGGATTCAGTTATCTGTGTTGTCCTGTGCATCGAGTTATAGTCCGCAACTATCTGCTGTTTTTTTGGTTTTATATCTTTGTTTTCCTTGTGCTGGATGTTCTGGCCACATATTTTTGGACCTCAAAATAAGATTTTAAGCTAATTCTAGGGACCGTGGTGTTTGATTTAGATGATTTTACATTGTCCTGTTTTTAATTGTTTTATTTTTATCAGATCTTTTAGGTAATGTGTATGCATTTTAAGGGAATATCTGATGAGTTCGACCAAATGTGAATCCCCACATGACCACTACCACAATTGGGAAACAATTATTTCTCCTTCTCAGCTCTTTGTATCTTTCTCCCTGATCTTGGTACCTTAGCAACCACTGATCTGCTTTTTTTCTTGTTAATTTAGTGTGCCTTTTTTAGACTTCATATGATAGGATCATAAGTTAATTGTTAAATGTGACTTCTTTCACTTAACAAAGTATATTTAATATTTAAGATGTGCTCATGTCTGTGTGGATGCCAGTATTGTATTCCTGTCATTACTCAGAAGGACTCCAGTGTTTGGTTCTATCATAGTTTGTTTATTCAACCAAATCTCAGGAGTATTTTCACCAATATTTACTACACTTCATATATAAAATCAATTTTATTTTTTGCTTGAGTGCCTGTTTGAGAGGCAGCATGAACAAAAAATGTGTGCCTTCATGGAGCTTAAAAAGGATCTAAAAAGCAAACAGTACTAACTTATATAGTAATTATACAATTATATGCATTAGTTCCTTATGACTGGTCTAACGAATTACACAGTTGGTGGTTTAAGATAACAGAAATTTGTTCTTAATCAAAATCTCTTAAGTCAAGATTTGATAAGTTGGCTCGTGCTGTATGTGTGAGAGAGATGTGCCCATGGGCCTTTCCCGGGGCTTCTGGTGGTTGCTGAGTGCCCTTCTGTCCAGTGACTTACAAACACGTCGCTTGCTGAGTGCCCTTCTGTCCAGTGACTTACAAACACGTCGCTTTGAGCCTTGCTCCACCTTCATATCACCTTCTTTTCTGTGTTTTCTTTGCTAAGGACATTGTAATTGGATTTAGTGTCCATACTAATCCAATATGGCCTCATCCTGAGACCCTTCGCTACATCTGGAAAAAAGCCCTTTATGGTCTAGGTGGGCATATGTTTTAGGGGCTACTACAGAAACTCACACCAGTGTTAAACAGTGATAACAGAGAAGTAGAATAATTAGAGGCAGAGTGCTGGAGGGCTCTGGATGTCACTTCAGTAATGTGGTCAGGACAAGTCCCTGAAGAGGCAGCAAACAAAAACAGAAGTCAGCTGGTAAAACTATCCGATGTTCAAGAGAACAGCAAGTCAAAAGCACTGCCTGGGAATGGCCCTAGCACACTAAAAGACAGCGAAGAATCATGTGGCTGAAGCCTGCCTGTGGGGTTGCTGTAAGGATTCAAGACTGACTGATTTATTCATCGATTTGGAATAGGGTCTCACTGCGTAGCCCTGGCTGTCTGGGAACCTGCTTTGTTGATCAGACTAACCTTAAACTCAGAGATCCATTTACCTCTGCCTCCCAAGTACTGGGATTAGAATTTTTAAGATTGTTATTTGTTTTTTATTTTATACATATGAATGTTTTGCCTGCATGTTTTGTGTACCACATGCAAGCCCAATGCTCTTGTGGGCCAGAAGAGGGTGTTGAATCCTCTGGAACTGAAGTTACAGAAAGCTATGAGCTGCCTTGTATGTGCTGGGAACAGAACCCAGGTCCTCTGTAAGAGTAAGTGCTCCTAACTACTGAACCATTTCTCCAGCCCCATAGATTTGGGATTTTATGCTGAAGAACATGGAAAGCTTTTGCAATTTATTATTCCTTGAAATAATAAAAACCTGACAATAACATTAAAAGAGAATTCTGTGATCATCTAAGCCATTTGAGAGCAGAGTAATATAAGTAAGAAGTGGTGGACTAGAAGTGTTCAAGTGGGAAGAGTGTTTGAGACTCAGCAGACTGCAAAGGATACAGACCATAAGCATATAGTTCAAAGATCCTGCCACAGGATTCTTCTAAAGAGCAACACCCACAGAGCCCCCCCCCCCCCACGTCTCTCTCCCACATACTTTCTCCAAAAGCACTCTCCCAACTTCTAGCACCATGAGTCATCTCAACGGTCTGTTTTTGTTGTTGTTTTTAAGTATATAATGGAATCGTACACCCTATATACTTGACTTTGTGTCCTGCTCCATCCAACACTGTGGTGACATTTCAGAGAATTCATCTCTGTTATTACAGATACCAATCATTTGCTTGTTCACATTGCTACATAATATTATCTTCTGTGAATAGCCTATCATGTAATCACTGTTTTACTATTGATGCACATTTGGAGGTTTCCAGTTTGGGATAGTACAAAGAATTATATGAACAAGGTGTGATGTCATTGCTAGATTACAACACGTATGCATATTCAACAGTAGTGGATATTGCTTAGTCTCTCCAAGTTGCCAACACTGTAGGAGAGAGAGCTTGGTTCTGGGTATGTTTTGGAGGTAAAACAGCATATAGCCTGATTCACAGAAGATGAACAAGAGAAATCAAGGGTTGACTCCAGGTGTTTGCAGCTGGGCCACTGCTAGGTAAGGCTCGATATCAGCCGAATTAGAAGCAGGGATATTTGGGGGTGTGGGTGAAAAGAAGAGAAAGGCAGGAATTTTGTTTTATATAATCCTGAGATGCCAAATGTGATTATTAACAAAGGGGTAGACATTCAAGTCCCAACCTCAACAGCTTAGTCTGGATTAGAAACAAAGCAATAGGAGTATCCACAGAGGGAGTTTTAAGCCATGACAGAGGCAGATGCACCAAGGAAGTAAGTATAGATGAGAACACAAGATGCCCTATCACCATGAAATCTGAGAAAAGAGGGAATCAACCAGGAAACTAAATAGTAGAAACCTGTAAGGCCACAGCGAAGCCTTGAGTGTCCTTAGAGGCAGGCCCAGGAGAGCACATCGGGAAGGGGAAACCGGTCTGGGTCAGACAGGCTCAGAAGAGGACTGACGAGGTGCCATGTCAGCTAGGCATGTGGGCAGCGCATTGCTTGAGACCTTACTGGTTTTGCTATCCATTTTTGCCAGTGAGAATTGGCCTGAGTAACTAGAGGAAGTATCAAGAGAGAGAGGGCTGCCACTAGGGACACAATGAGAACGTGATCTAAGCAAGGACGTGAAGGAAGCAGGGGAGCTCACCACAGGGTGTCTGTGGAGAGAACACAGCAGTGTGGAGATGAAGTATTGATGGAACAGCAGATGGCATGCTGTGTCTGGAACCTTGAACAGCGAAAATAGTGGGAAAGTTGGTCCTGAAAGCAATGAAGGGTCAGCTCACATGGTCCCTCATACGTCTCTGTAGGCACTTTGTCTTTTTTGTTGAAATGGGGAAGCTACTCAGGTTTAGGGCCAAAGAGAGACAGTTTGTCTTAATTTGATAAGCTTCAACATCATGGTTAACAGGGATATGTCGCATGCTTACCCTTTAATCTCCAGAACACAGTGGCTTCTTCTGTTCTCCCTTGGTCACATCAACATTGTGCTAGAGGTCCAAACCAAAACAGAAGGCTGGAAAACAACATGGCCAGTGTCTGTAGATGATAGGACTAGGAGATGGTAGGATTGCACATGTTGAAAACGGCTCTGCAGGGACTATGAAAGGAGAACCTGAAGCTACTGGAGCCTACCATACAACACGGTGTAAGTTTGCACCTATAATAAAAATACAGCTTAATTTGATTGGCCCTTATAGCTTCGAGATCTGTACAGCAACAGTCGGCACAACTGAAAGAGATCCACAGTCATCATAGATGGTATTACACAATTCTCTCAGTGGTTGATAAACGAACAAAGAATCAGTGAGAATGTAGGAGCACATTGGACCCAGCGAATACAGCGTGCCTATCCCTCTTTGTACTGCATCCCACCTTCTTCGTAAGCACAGCATTTGTATGTTGTAGATGCCAACCTTCTACTGTCGTGTCTCAAAGCCAAATGGGTTGTTCTAAAACAGACTAGTTCTAGAAAATCCCCAAGTTCTATATCCAGAGTAATGAAAATGTACAGGTTATAGGTACATACAGCATGTCTGGACCATAAAGAAAGTAAAAATATGAAAAGGAGAGTGTCGTTATAAAGTTCAAATCTACAGAAATCAAAAGCATGTCTTTTTCAGAATGTATGGGAAGATACAGTATTCCTTGCCTTGTTCATATGACCAAATGCCTGACAAAACAAAAACAATTAAAAAAAAAACACTTAAGGGAAAGAGGGTTTACTTTGGATGTAGTCTGTCTTGGTAGGAAAGGCCTGGTGGCAGGAGTGTGAAGCCTTCTCATTTCTTCTGTAATCGGAAAGGGAGTGGGGCCAGAGTATAAAACTTCAAAGCCTGACCTGGTGGTCTTCTTCCTTCAGCAAGGCTCCACCTCCTAAGGGTTCAACAACCTTCCAAAACAGTACTGAGAACCAATTGTTCATCACGTGAGCGTGTTGGGGGGACAGTTCATATTCAAACCACAACAGAATAATAGAATCACTAGGAAAGGTAACAAATTATAAATCTGTATTTTAAAAAACATAGATTGTCTAATCTCTGGGGGAAGGGATTGAAATTGAAGAAGTGGACAGAGTGTATTCTTGAACCCTGGATGGAGCTTTTATATTTTGTTACTTATGTGGTAACTGTGTGGGCACTTGCTTTGTTAAGCTATTCACCTTTCTGTAAATTTTCAGAGGTGGTGATATGCCAACAACACAAAAGTGCTGCATAAATGAAAACAAAACAGCAGACATCGATAAAAATATTAATTTGGATAGGTTATATATTAAGAAATAGAAACAAAAATCAGAAGAGAAATTGTGGAAGAGTATCATTCCTTGTAATACTGCAGGAAGTGAATTTAGCAAAACTGTTCCTAGGTAATTCTTGAGCTATTTTTCGGGTAATGTGGCATCTCAGCAAGCAGGAAAAAGTTTTGAGCTCCTTGAATGCATGCGAAGAAATTTGTGTGGTACATATGGCAAAAATGTCTTCAACATACCCAGGAGAGGTAAGATATATAATCCCCCTCCCTCCCCCCCCTTCCTTCCTTCCCCTTACTTGATCTGAGTTTATTTTACAGAGGAAATTTTAAAAGTAGAAAGATCAGAAATTAACAGTAAATGGTAGTAATAATGGTATTGGGGAGAATGGAAAATGGAGGAGGTGTTCAGAAGGGAAACATTAATGGTGTGTGTGTGTGTGTGTGTGTGTGTGTGTGTGTGTGTGTGTGTTAAAATGAATGATTCCAGGTGGTGGCACACACCTTTAATCCTAGCACTCAGGAGGAGAGACAGGTGAATCTCTGTGGGTTGTTAGGACAGCCTGATCTACAGAGTGAGTTCCGAACAGCCAAGGCTTATACAGAGAAACCGAAAATAAATAAAATTAAGAGTGACAAGGAAGTACTGGTAGGACTCTTGCTCCCTGAAAAGGAAAGTATATATCAGTTGCCATGACACCTTTAGATTCCAGATACTCAGGTATAACCAATCAACCTCATTTTTCCTCCTTGAGACAAGCATCTGTAGATTTGGGATGCTGAGGTTATTGTTTTGTTTTTTTAGACAAGACTTTGCTCTTTAATTCAATTTGGATATGAACTCTTGATTCTCCTACCTTGGCTTCCTGAGTGCTGGGATAGCAGGCGTGTGCCATCACACTTGGCTTGCTTTTATTTTTTTTTCAAAGTCTCACAATGATTCTGTTGTGTAGTCAGGTATAAAATACAGTGTGCCCAGCTATGATGTCTATAAACCACACACACACACACACACACACACACACACACACACACATGACCAGCATCACACAATCACCCTAAGGGTGCAAAAGCAACACACATACCTTGGCAGTAACCAAAAGCTCTCTAATTGGACTTAAGACCTGCTCAACAAGAGAGAAAGCATGCCTGGTACTGGAATCCCAGCCGACTACCCAAGGCTAGTGAATCATGGGTCTTGAAAGAGAACCTCTAATCACCACTCTAATAAGACAACATAATCCCTAACTACTTTCGAATGTTTGTATATATACTTACATGGAAGTGTAGTCCTCACCCTCATCAGAGAAAATTCTTTTTGCAATAAACAGACCACTACAGAAAACCACAACAAATCAAAATGCTGAATTGTGGAACCCAGTCCCAACAGATACATTTGCAAAACAATTCCTGAAAGTGGCACTTTAGGGTACATTGCAGAAGTAGGGGCAGAAAGATTGGAAGAGTCAGGTGATCAGTTTGCTGTGAGAATTGTGTCTCCTAGTAATGTCAGCGGCTAAACCTGTAAAGTCTCACCAACATGACTGCCTCAGCATGAACTGAATAAGGACACCAGCCGTAGACCTGCTACAGTGGATGGGAGGAAGTTCACAAGGCTTCAACCCTATACAACCCCAGGCAAGTAAGGGATGCTGAGACTTCCCCAGGGAAGAGCACACCAATTGGTTATCCAATACTAAGTGGTCAGCCGTGAAATCATTTTATAAGTAGCATTATACAGACTAAGTAGGCTGTATTTAAGAATGTTTATGTATGTGTATATTTATTTGTGTGTGTACATGTAACAACGATTGACAAAAAAAAAAGGCCATAAATTTGAAAACTCAAGGAGGGGTATATGGGAGGGCTTGGAGATAGGAAAGGGAAAGGGAATATGATGTAAATATATTGTAATCTCAAAAAAAATTAATACTGTGTTTTTAAGATCTCAACATGCCTACAAAACTCCTGGGGTTCTTTAAAGTGGGCCTGAGAGTCTGTGTGTCTCACAAGATCTCCCCCATGATGCCCACGTTCTATGACAGACCACATTTAGAGGATCCAGAGGTGAAAGAAATCAAATATACTTTGAACCTCGAGCTTGTGAAACAAAGCATATGTATTTCCTGGCAGTGTGGGACTCATAGAGCTTCTGCTGTTGTGAGATGAGAGAACAAACACAAAACAGCCCAGCAGGACACAGTGAGATTCCTTAGGGGTCACTAGTAGAGACAGCATGGCCTCAACCACATTTTGACCTGGAAAATATTTCCACAGTGCTCCAGCTGTTTTCCCCACCAGATTATGCCTTCTAGTTAGTCTTGATTCTTGTTCCCATCAAAAATATTTGAGGTGAAGGAATAAATTTAGCCAAGACTAACAAAATCTCTGAAGGCTTCACCACTGTTCTCTGGGTCCTCTGTTTCCATAACACGTGGCTGGGTCTTGCTTAACCTACCGTGATCAGCTGAGTGGTCATGGTGAGAAGCCAGAGTGTTTTCTAAATAAGCTTATTTCTGCATCTGTTTGAACTGACCTGAAAAATGTATTTGTTCCGTTTGGCCGTTCTGAGCAAACAATGTCCACTTTGTATTGCGTACACCACCTGATTATTTCAGATTGCACAGCGTCAACTCACAGAAAATGGTCCAGGTTACTTACACTCCTGACCCAGTTGTCCTGTGGAGGTGGGTATATGCACAAAGAAACACACTATACTGAATTTACCTTAGTTGAAGTCTTAGGAAGCCCTGCATTTTAATCATTATATGTTAATAAAAATAGACATGTATTATAGCGTTTTCCCTTTGTTTTTAGTTTAAGGCCTCTTTGCTTTCAAACCTCACACTTGGTTGATTTTATGTTCTCATTTTTGTCAGTCTCACAGCAGTAACATGGCAGGGAACAGCTAGACCCAATTCTGTGATTGCCACCTTGTCTTCAGTTCTGGCCAGCAATTTCTTGCTGTCCTGAGGGCTCTCTGCCTTTTGTTAAATGTGTTACATAATCTAAACTGCTTGGAATTGTTCAGTGAAGAGTCAGGACTCCCCCATTTTAAACGTGCAAAATGTAGACTAAGAAAGGTTATATAATTTTCAAAAAGTATGCATCTCCCCCAAAGTTCTATCAATAACAAATACAACTGTTATGTGAACGAATTCTATCTATTCTGTCTCTGTCTGTGCACATGTGTGTGCCATAAAAAGATTAAGTTAAGCAATTATCTACAAATAACCAGAGGAAAATCTAGAAAGAACGATATGATCTCAAAATGAAACAATCAGATCCTAGGCTGCCCTCAAATTTGGAATGATCCTTGTTCCTTTGCCTTACTGATTGCTGGGATTACAGGCATTCCAACACACTCAACATTTCTTTGTTCTGCGTATTAGTGATGAATTTTTAACCATGTTTTCCTTCGCTAGTCTATAAGACTATGAGCAACTCAATTATAAGGTAAATATAGGAGTACTCTTATATAAGCACATACATATACACGAATTCATGTTTACCTATATACATATATATGATTATTCATATATGTGAGTTTTATAACCATTTCATGAATCATCTTTAAAAGGTCTTGGTATGTTTCATTTCTGTCCATGGAAATATTTGTATTAATATGTATCTGCCAGAACACAAGAACCATAAGGTAGATAGCAACATTCTTTCATAACACGAAAATGTAAATAACTCAGATATGTATATCAACAGCAAAGTATAAAAATAATAATTGTGTAAGTACTGGCAAAAAAAGAAAAATAACACCCTGAAATTATACCTATCACACCAGTGTAAATGTGAGGCAGAAGTCAGGTGCCAAAGGAAAACCACTGTATATTCCCATAATATAAAATTTGAACATAGATAAAATTAAACAGTTTTCAGGGATTTGTACTTACTGGATACACATAAAAGTAGGGAAGGGTCTATAGAGAGGTCACTTTCAGGGACAGGATGGGTATCTGAAAGGTGGAAGGCAGGACAGGAAGGGGTGCTGGCAACCCCTTCTTGAGACAGGAAATCGTCCTTCGGTTGTCATATTGCCTTCATTTAGAAATTAGTGTACACCTAGTGGTAACTGTGGGAATATGAAGACTCGAGAGAAGTTGCGGGTGCATTGTGGTCCTGGCATGAGAGGAGGTTAGCCAGGAAGAAGGGCACTCTACCCTTCCCACACAACAGAATGAGAAAGGAAGGGTATGCTTTGTTTCTAAATATATTTGAGAGTAGACTCGTTGTAATTTTGACCTAGGTGTCACTGCCACCATAAAAGGTATAAATGGAGCGATGGACAGAGGCAACAAATGTAGACTACAAATTTAGATAAAGAATTGGTGCCCTGTAGACCTAAAAAGTCTTAAAAGATGTTAGTAGACCTTGAGAATATTTGTAAGCAGGGGGCGGGAAGGGAAGTGAAGGAGAAGGAGTTCTATAAGTAATGCCCTGAAGAGAGGTGACTGTTAGGGAGTCCCCGAAGCCCAAGAAAGGAGTGAGAACCCATGCTGAAGATAACTGGAAAGGAAAGGAAATTTCAGATATGAGAGAGTTTTCCTTTAGCTATCTGTATGGTTATTGGGACCTTTGTTAAAAGACATCAGTAGAATACGGGGTGTGGGAAGGAAGATTTGAGGCACTCAGAGCTAATAGAACCCAGAGCCACAGGTCAACCGGAGGTGATTGATAAAGGAACAAGGCCCTGCTGACATTGTGCACCTGTGCTGGCCACATACACAGCCACAGCCTGGTGGAATGTTCCCAGAAGCTCCTGACAGCAGCCCAAGGGTCCAGGACTCTTGGGGTTTGTACTACACAGGAATAAAAAAAAATGTGGGTAGGAGCAAGATGTGTAAACTGACCGACTACCTGTGAGGTCCAGGCAGAGAGGGAAACTATGGAAAAATAGGGCCAGAGTCAGGGTTTGGTGAGACAGAAGAATCTGGGGTCCTTGAGACAGAAGGGCAGAACAGGGGCCCAGGTCTGGATGAGGGCACAATAATTTCCCATTCCAAAGTGGCAGTTGCCTCAAGGGATGGAGTCACCTTTGGTACATGGGACCTCCCTGCCAGGGGGTGAGGAGCTGTAGCTCTGGAGAAGCCTGAGATGTCCTTGGTCTGCACCCAAAGAGGGAGCAAAGAAAGTCACACCCTCTCCTGCGGAAGTGGTGCAGCATGCAACACGCGGCTCTTTCTCACACAGCTGCCTACAGTCTAAGCACAGAGAGATGCTGCCCAGCAGACATAATCACTGAACTTCCAAGCCAGCACTGCCTGCTGGAAGTTGTGCAGTGACGTTGTGTCTTTCCAGCCCCTCACAGAAACCACCAGCCACAAGCGGCTAAATGATTGTCATAATGGACAGCAAATTACGGCTCTTTCTTTACAAAAATAAGTTTAGCTGCAAGTTTCTGGTATTGGGAAACCTTAACACTTGGCAAATTAAATTCCACGTGGAAATGCAATGTACACAAGTCACTGTAATGAGACTACCCTGGGCACAACAATGTACACAAGTCACTGTAATGAGACTACCCTGGGCACATCAAAATCCAGGACACTCTAAGGCTGTGGCAGTTTCTGAAAAGGTCATAGGACCTAGTGTGAGACATAAGATCCTGGAAATACAGAAGGAGGAGAGTCATTTTAAAATTTTTCATATCTATGTAAAAATACATGAGAAAAACAATAACCACCATGTGGGTGCTAGGAATTGAACCTGGGTCCTCTAAGTGCAGTTAACCACTGAGCCAGCTCTTGGTGCCCCAAGCCCTGCAGTGCTACGTTTGTCCTGATAGTGCACTGTATGTATCCCTCTGGGCTGTGGCTGCTACTATGTCAGATTCATCCTTACAAGGCAGGTTTTTCACCTGAAGCAAAATGCTGTGTATTTTTATAATTAAGAGTTGGACTGATTCTGTTTCCTAGAACCCAGGCACGCAAGGGTCAAATTCCTCAGTACTCAATTTTAAAAAATCCTCAAAGCCTTGAAACGAAGCTAAGGAGTTTGGACTTTATCTTGTAGGGAACTGGAAGCTCTCGATGGTAGTTAGGTAACAATGGAAATCACCAAGATGAGCAAATGATTGAAAGCTGCACAGCCTTCATAGTTGGTAGAGTAAGAATATAGAATCCTGAGGTGCACTTTGCAGCTACACCCATGTGCTCACGCCATGTCCTCCTCTTCTTCTCCTCTTCAGGAAAGTGGATAACATGAACTTCAGGCCTTTGTGTCCTGACTGTCATAGATGCAGTGAAGGCAAAGTCTGAAGAAAGGGTTCTCCCATGAACCAGAGTAGGCGCCCCTAAGTTTATCTGAAAACTCTGCTTCTGGAACACAAAACATCCCAAAGAGAAACACCTCAAAGAGCTGAGCTTGCTCTACTACCCAGTCTTCTGTGGAGTGCTGAGTGACCAATTGGGGCGTGTACAGGAAGTTTGAGAACTTGTTTTTATTAAATACAGCCATTCCTGAGGGCTAAGTTAGTATATAAATTGTCTAAAGAAGAAGTAAGACTTAAAAAAATCATCATTTCCAATTATTTACTATTCTTTTCTATCGGCTAAGCTCTTGAGGCTACCTTGTCACCATGGTTGAGAACTCAACATTACGGTGTGCCGCTGAATGTCTTCTCCCCAATCCTAGTGATATCATGTTGGAAACTCAAAATGGCCTAAGATTCTCCTGCTAAAAGTGGATAAGCATTTGTCAGTTTGCCATCAGTGTCCACACACTGCATTACTCTCTCCATGTGGAAGTCCCCGCCACCACACCTTGTGTTTGTAGCAGCCCATTGCTAGGTAGATCTTCTCAGAATTATCGAATGGATTTTTAGGGTGGCATGGTGATCTGACCACTTTATTTGCATTTACTCAGTCTGGGTGATTCTTTGTACTACACACACACACACACACACACACACACACACACACCACAGAGAGACAGAGATTCTCACTTTCTGAGTCTCAAATATTGGGCTGGCTTCCCAAATGCTGGTCTGGTCCCTAGGGTAAGGAATAAAAGAAGGGCACTGCCACCATTGGCCCAACAAATTCCACATTAACTCATGTTTCTAGTGGCTGGTAACTCTTCTTTCTTAAGTGCCCAGATCCTAAATGTCGCTAAGAATCCTATAGCAAAACCAATTTGTGATACCCAAAACATAAGTACATAGCTGGGGGCAGCCACAGCTCTTTTGTTCTAACTATTCACCACCATGCCGATAGGTAGACGTTTTACCAGGACTGCAGGGCTGTAGAGATGGCTCATTTGGTAAAGGGTCTGCCTATAGACATGCGGATCTGAGTTTCAATCTCTGGCTCCCACATAAAAAACAGGGACAGTGGCCCGTGACTACTTCTCCAAATACTGAGGATGTGGAGAAAGGAGGATTCCCTGGAGTGCATTAACCAACCAGCCTAGCAGAATCGTTGAAATCCAGGATTCGTGAAGGACAGTCTCGATAGGCAGTAACTCACTCACCACTGAGATTTGCTCTGCTAAGGGCTGAATGCTCAGGGTATCTTCATGATCTTGGACTTGAAAAGGGAGAATTTGGGGTCTTTGTTGTTACTGTTGTTTTGGGCTTTTTTTTTTTTTTTTGTTCTTGAGACAGGGTCTCTATGTAGTCCTGGCTCTTCTGGACTCACTATGTTAACCAGGTTGGCTCTGAACTCACAGATCCTCCTGTCTCTCAAGTGCTAGGATTAAAGCCATGTGCCACACACTCCTGGCAGGAAAGTAAGACGTGATGAAAATAATGACCATGAAGACAACTTTTTATAAAAGACTGATAGATTTGTTTGTTTTTTAATATTTATTTTTATTTTATGTGTCTATGTGTCTATACACACAGATGTATGAGTGCCCTCAGGAACCAAAAGAAGGCATTGGATCCCCTAGAGCTGGAGCTACAGGTGGTGGTGAGCTAATCATGTGCGTGCTGGAAACTTAACTCCAATCCTCAGCCTACTTGTTTATTTTTGAGATAGGATCTCCTATAGCAGGCTAGCTTTGAACTTGCTACATAGCTGAGGATGGCTTGAATTTCTGATCTTCCTGCCTCTATCCCCAAGGGCTGGAATTATAGGTATACACCATACATACCCAGTTTATGGAGAGCTAGGAACAGAGCCCAGGCTCTCATGCATGTTAGGCAAGCACTCTACAAACTGAGCTACATACATCTCCGGCTCAAACTGGACTTTCTTGAAGTTAAGAATTTTCTTCACTAAAAGACACTTATGATGGGTCAGAAAGTCAACACAGAATAAGGAATGAAACTGTCAGCTTATAAAGCAGACATAAGACCCATAGCCAGAATAGGAAAAAAAATGCAAATCAGTAGAGAAAGACAGCCCCGTAAAAACTGACCAAAGCTTATGCAGGAATTTCAGAAACCCAGGGCTCTTCTGATGGCCCGGTGAGCATATAAAAGGCTGCAGACTTGCCAGTTGTCAGGGAAATCAAAAGGCAAATTGAGCCATCAGTGCACAGTGATAAGTCTAGACAGAACTTCAAACACAGAATGGTAGGGCCAGCGAGATAGTAAGAGTGCTTGCCTGACTCCCACAGATTGCTCTCTGACCTCCACGCCTGCTGTGGCACCTGCCCTCAATAAATGCCTGATTTTGTTTTGTTTTAACAGAATGGAGAGCCCGGCTGCTAGGATGCAGGGCAGCTGAGATTAATAAGAATGTGAACTGGTATTTCCTAACCCTGCCCGTAGTCCCAAAGTTTCTTCCAGTAAGAGGAGTGTGTTAGAATGCTCACACTAGTTCTGTTCATAGCAGCCACAGACTGGAACGACACAATGTCCATCAGCAATGGACTGGGACTAGGCATGGGAAGAAGCAGGAGAGGAGGAAAACAATCTACAATCTGAAGCTTAAGAATCCAGCCTTCCTTCTGCTGTGTTGTGACTTGGCTTTCTTCTTCACTGTTTTAAGGTTAAAACTTCCAGGATAGGTAGTTTAAGCTTGTTGGAAGGGGGGCAGGGATTTGTTTGTTTGTTTTTCTATTACAGATGAAACAGGGTCAAAGATGTTAAATGACTTGCCCAAGTCACAGAGCTTAGTCAGTGGTGGAGTAGAGACATAAACAACAGACCCTTCCTAAGTCACTGCACTAAACTTTGTGCAGTCGGGTTCAACTACATTTCCTCTCTGGCTCGGCAAAAGCACGAAAATCTTAGGTTTCCGCCTAGCCTAGGACGAGAACCTCTAGCTCCCATTGGCCTCACGGCAGTTGTTCAAAACCTGATTCAGCCACACTACGGGCGCGTAGGGAAGGACCAATAGATGGAGAAACTTAGGTCTCCCGTGTGTGCTAGGATCAAACTCAGGGTCTCACAAGGGTTAGGGTATTGCTCTGCCTCTGAGCCTCCACACCCACCCTCTCCCTGCAAAAGTCATCTCTCCTCTGGGATGTCCTGGATCTTTGTCTATGTGGTTTTAGGACTTACCCCTTTAAATCTACATCTCCGATTTCGGTGAACTGGGTGGTACGAACCAAATGAAACTGCCTCCGTAGGTCAAAAAAAAAAAAAAAAAAAAAATCAAGAACAAGGTTATTAGCGGCATTTAAATGTTCCCGCCATCCGAATGTCAGCTTTGGAGTGAGGGTGCTGTGCTTTCCCGTTGCTCAGCAGTCGCTGGCATATATATTGCCATCGATGAATCAGTAAGAGGTGGAGGAAACGTGATCCTTTCCCTGCGCTCTGAAGTCCACACCCGGTGCCAAGGAGGGGTGTCTTCCCCGCCGGGGCTCGGCGGGGTGGGGCTCGCAGTTCCCCCGCTTACCGGCCTCGCCCCTCTGGGCGTTAATGAGATTAGCAATTAAAAGGCGGGCGAGCAGTGGCCAGAGACCAGGCCCTGCCAGAGAGCGAACGCGGGCCATGGAGAAAGAGCGGCCTCAATGGGGCAACCCGCTGCAGTTTGTGTTCGCCTGCATCTCCTACGCGGTGGGCTTGGGCAATGTGTGGCGCTTCCCATACCTGTGTCAGATGTACGGCGGAGGTAAGTGCGGGCACGCAGGACGCGGCGGGTGCCTGGACGCCGGGTGGCGGTAGCGTTCGATCCCGCGCGCCCCAGCTCAGGGTGGCATTCTATCCCGAGCGCCCAGCTCAGGAAAGTGCTTGCTCCCACGCGCGCGCGTAAAGGGCGAGTGGCCCTTAAGACAGTCCAGAACGCTAACGCCCTAAGATACTGAGCCTGGCGGTGCTGAGCCCGAGCTGCAGCTCCAGCAGGTGCGGGACAGAGGCGAGGAACCTGCAGTCACCCCTCTACTGAGGTGTAAAAGTGAGCAGTAAAACGGTTTAACAGGAAGTTGACATGCAACTTGCAAGTCCGAAATTTAAATTCCCGACCACAAGTTGAAACACAAAAGGATCGTGAGTTCTTTAATTTTTCTTATTTAAAAAAAGAGATTGGTTTGTGGATGTGGAGACTTGGTTTGGACTTGGAATCATAGAAGGCAGGAAAAACAAATCCACACCCGGATAATTTGTTTCTTGTTTCTGCTGTTGTCTTGTTTTGTTTCTTCTGACCGGAGTGGGGGGAGGCGGGCAACTAGGAGTGAGGGTGCAGCACCCTCACCCTGCCTTCCCGCCTTCTCTTAGCGGAGCCAGGAGTGGGAACTCCGGGACTGAGACCTTCCAAAGAAGGCCAAGTAACTTTCTGGAGTCAGTATAGAATGAAGGAAGTAAGACTCAGTATACACACACACACACACACACACACACACACACACACACACACACAAAAGCAAAACAAAAACTTCCTCTTCAATTCCACTTTCTAAAACCTTGTCTAAGGGAGAAGTCAGCTTTCCAACTGAGGCAGAAAATAACACAATCACCGTCTTTTATTTAGTAAGACCAAAATGTTAGAAACTTTTTAAGCCCTTTAGAAAAGGGATTGGTTCAATAAATTGTGGAAAATTCACCCTTGACAGCCTCAAAGAAAGTTTTAATAAGATTTTATCTTAATATTTTAATATATGTTAAGTGGAGGGAGAAGACGTTAGATTTAAAACTGTAACATTTTTAAGCAGTTGTGTTTAAAACCATGCAGAGAAAAAAGGATTTTTAAAAAGTATTCTGAAGTGTTTAGAGTTGGTCTCTGGGTGGCTGTTTGCCCAGTAGCATGCGTGTGTGTGTGTGTGTGTGTCTGTGTGTGTGTGTGTCTGTGTGTGTGTGTCTGTGTGTGTCTGTGTGTGTCTGTGTCTGTGTGTGTGTGTCTGTGTGTGTCTGTGTGTGTCTGTGTGTGTCTGTGTCTGTGTGTGTGTCTGTGTGTGTGTGTGTCTGTGTGTGTGTGTCTGTGTGTGTGTGTCTGTGTGTGTGTGTGTCTGTGTGTGTGTGTGTGTCTGTGTGTGTACATGTGGGGGAAATCTAGTCAGTGCCCTTTTTTCTCACCACCAGAACAGTGAAAGGTGTTAAATTAGTGCATTACAAAATTTAACCTGATTAAAGAAAATCTAACCCTCCCTCCTCCTGTCATTCTAGCCAGATCAAAATCAACTCAACAAAAGGTTAATCTAAAGATAAACAAAATACAAAGCACAATGCATTCTTAGTTCTCTGGCTCCTTTATTCAAATCTGAAGCATTCAAATACTCCATATGTAGAAGACATGCCATCACATGCTTCTAAAGCTTCATAACTGGCTTTGGAAAGAATTATTTTCAGAAGCAGATTTTACATCTTTAGTATGCCTGCCTTAATAATCTGGATCCATAGTTCACAATCACAAGGCTAGGTAAACCACACTGTCACGTGACTGCTTGATTTCTTGTTTATAATGGCACCATTACCTGAACAGTCCAAGGAGTTAATTACTTCTAGGCTGCAAATGTGCTGAACACAAACGTGTGAAAACATACTGGCACTAGCAGCTTACATAAAGCGTGTGTGTGTGTGTGTGTGTGTGTGTGTGTGCACGGTATATTTGAAAGTATGTAAAATGTGTGGAAGAAAGAAGTTGTGTGGCTAGAGGAAATAGGGATTATGCAATTCCCCCCTCTTAACTATTCTCTAGATGATATTTGTTTTGTTTATTTGTTTGTTTTTTAATTAAATTTATTTTTTAAGCAATCTTTTTCTCATTTTATATATCTATTCCAGCTCCTCCTCCTGCTCCCCCTTACTTCCTCCCAGCCCCCATCCATTCCTCAGAGAGGGTAAGGCTGCCCAAGTGTCAACATAGTCTGACACATCACTTTGAGGCAAGACCAAGCCAGCCCTCCCCCCTATATCTAGGCTGAGCAAGGTAGCCCTCCAGCGAGAATAGACTCCAAAAAGCTAGTTCACTCACTAGGGATAAGTCCAGGTCCACTGCCAGTGGCCCCACAGACTGCACAAGCCACATGATTGTCACCCACATTCAGTGAGCCTAGTTTGGTCCTATGCAGGTTCCCCTGCTATCAGTCCAGAGTCAGTGAGCTCTCACTAGCCCAGGTCAGCTGTTTCTATGGGGATTCCCGTTATGATCATGATCCCTTTGCTCATATTATTGCTCCTCCTTCTCTTGGATTGGTTTCCGGAAGCTGGGTCCAGTTTTTAGTTGTGGATCTTTGCATCTGCTTCCATCAGTTGCTGGATGAAGGTTCTATGATGACAGTTAAGGTAGTCATCAATCTGACTTCAGGGCAAGGCCAGTTCACACACCCTCTCCACTATTGCTTAGGGTCTTAACTGGGGTCATTCTTGTGGACTCCTGGGGTCATTCTTGTGGACTCCCTAGTGCCAGGTTTCTCACTAGCCCCATAATGGCTCCCCCACCCAAGATAGCTCAACTATGTTCATAGCAGCATTGTTTGTCATAGCCAGAACCTGGAAACAACCTAAATGCCCCTTGACTGAAGAATGGATAAGGAAAGTGTGGTACATTTACACAATGGAGTGCTACACATCTTGAAATTTGTGGGAAAAATGGATGGATCTAGAAAACACTATATTGAGTGAGGTAGCCCAGATCCAGAAAGACAAATATCATATGTACTCACTCATAAGTGGCTTTTAATCATAAAGCAAAGAAAAACTAGGCTACAATTCACAATTCCAGAGAACATAGACAACAAAGAGGACCCTAAGAGAGATATACATAGATTTAATCTACATGGGAAATAGAAAAAGCAAAGATCTCCTGAGTAAATTGGGAACATGGGAACCAGGGAAGAGGGAAGAAGGGAAGGGGAGAGGAAGGGAGGGGAGAAAAATATATAGCTCAATAAAAACAATTTTTTAAAAAAAGGCATGAGCCACCACTGCCCAGCCAGGATCTGACACTTTTAAGCAGGGCCCATTGATACTACCAGTTCATAGACTATATCTTGGAAGAAGGGTCAGGGTTGTTCAAATTCCCCATTCTTTCAGCTGCTGGGGGTTTGGCCTGCTATCCTGGGTCCTGAGCCATAGTGTTTGTTTTCCATCCTAGTATAAACATTCCCACTATGACTGTCTCCAGAATGCCACACAGGGTGCAAGACCCAAAAGAGGTGAGGATGGCTAGGTGTGTGAGCTGCTCTGGGAAGGGTTTCATCTGGGTGTCTTCTGTGCTCTCCTTTAAAGGGCCCAGGTACCTTATGTCCAGCCTTTTCTGTATTTCTGCCCTTCTCTGAGTACACATCACAATGTCTGATGTCCTCCCTATCTGTGTACTTTTTCCCCTCACCCTTCTCTGGAAACCTCCTTCGACCCAAATCAAAAGTATCCCATGCAGCCTTCTAGGCTAAGCCATGACTCCTCTGTGGTGATGGGTCTCAGCCCATGGTGGAGAGGGTAAGTGACAAGATGCAGTGCCCATGTGTTGGTGGAGAAGCCTCCATTCGTCTTCATGATAGAATTATCGGTAGCCGTAAAATTCTATGTGAATATGTATATTATGTATACATTCCCAGTGTCCCACCCCCAGAAGTCCTGACTGAGTTGGTCTAGGTATGAACCTAGAGAGTTTAAAAAACCTTCCTATGGGATTCTTTGCAGTCTGTAATAACTGCCTTGTATTTTGTTCTAAGAAGAAAGGGGCATAAAACAATTAAAAATGAATGATATAAACCTTCTAAACACTTAAGTCATTTCACAAGGCAGGACTTATATTATGGGGGAGCTAGCAGAGGTGGAGACTACTTTGGGGGTGAGAAGAGGCAAATGTATAAACATCCTACGCACAGCGCAGATAGAGCTTTCACAGAAGGCTGTTTACTAAAATAACTGAAGAAGGACTTGATATAAGAGGGAGTCTAGAAAGCCCCTAGCAATGTCATTAAGTGAGCACGTCACACAGTTAACAGTAGACTACTCCTAGCGGAGAAACTGCAGAAGGCACAGAGAGCACACAGTTGAGGGGAATGGCCAGATTCTCCAAGTGGCTGTAATACATGAAGCAGAGACCATAGGAGAGGTGAGAAGGGGTGAAGAGGTAGCCAGTGTGTTCTCAAGCCTTGTTCACAGGCTACAGAAGAACTGCAGTTTTTACTCTTGAGAGCAAGGCCAGGGTTAAGCGGGAGAGCTGTGTGATCTCCACTATGAAGTACAGCAGGACTGGAGCCAGAGATAAACTGTGGAGTAGATGAAGGGAGGATGTTACCAGATAGTTACAGAGAAAGGACTAGAGAGAAATACGCAGAGCTTTAGACCCAGATGGTCAGAAACAATATGAATGATTTCAAATTTCCTCACCTATGCTTTTGCTCTTTGTTTTTAAAACATGGATCTGAGCCAATCCCAATGGGAACCTGGAGAATAAACTGCAGCGGGAGGGGGTAAATGGGAAATGAAGTAGTACGGTGTCCTACATTGAGCATAGTGGTGGCTCTTTAAGTGGTACCCATCACAGGGAGCTGCAGGGTCATCTAGGATGCGCTCCATAAATCAAGAAAGTGCATGACTCAAGAAGGAAATCAGGTTAATGGATACCTGCCATGGGCTTTGTAGAGGACGAAGGTATGTAAGTGCAGGGAGACTGAGAGTCGGAAAACAAGAGTTGACTTTCTGTAAGTTGCTAACTTTGGGGTTTCTGTCTCTTTTTTGAGTCTCAAAGAGATAGAATTCGATGTAAGGGCTTGGCCTTAGAGATAAATAGCACACAGAAAAGAATCTATCTTCCAATGAGATCTGTGTGTTCAGAAGTGTTTTGCTATGGTAATTATAAAGATAAGTAATTGCTCCAGAAAAACCTACGGCATGAGTAGGAATTCTGTAAAACAGAGAAATATAGGAAGAATAAAATACAAAATCAGGTTCTAGAGATGAGGCTTTGTAGGGAAATATTCATCTAGTGTGAGTGAGGGTTAGGGTGAATCCTTAGTGCACACAAAATACAACAAACAGCAAAACCCCCTGAAGTTCCGCCACCCAGAGAAAATAACTGTTCCTATTTTTATTCAAAAAATTAGAACTACATTTTACATGTCATTTGATGCTTTTCTCTTAAAATTAACCTAGCCCGGGAACAGCAAAACGGCTCAGTGAAAACAGAAAGGCTCTTGCTTCCAAACCTGAGGGTTTGAGTTCATTTCCCCGTACCACATGATAGAAAGAGAGAACCAACTCATGCGCATTTTCCTCTGACCTTTGCGTTTGACTTCTATACACGTGACTTGGCATATGTACAGGCATGCATACACCTGGCCATGCTAATAGCATTCAGGTGCTGAGGCAGGAGATTTTGAGGCAGAGTTCAAGACCAGCTTATAGTGTGTAGTGAGATCCTGTCTCAGAAACAAAAAGGAAAGAAATAAATAAGAGAAAGTAAGAAAAGAAAGAAAGGAGGAAAAAAGGAAGAAATAATAAAATGGAGGGGGAAACCTTCAGTAATCATTTTCAAAATCACATCATATTCTTTAAAAATATAAACTTAAGTAACTCTATAGCATCCCATTCAGAGAAGCAACAAAACATTTAACCATTTTCCAGGTGTGGATCCTAACTGCTTTAAAGTTTGACACTTTATTATTAAATAGTCATACTCTTTTAGTGAAAGAGTTGGATCCATTTATATCATTATCAGACTATATTTGCTGTTGTGGTTGTTATTATTATTATTATTTTTGAGACAGGGTTTCTCTGTGTAGCCTTGGCTGTCCTGGAACTCTGTAGACCAAGCTGACCTCAAACTCAAATCTACCTGCCTCTGCCTCCCGAGTGCTGTGACTAAAGGTGGGTACCACCACCTACTGGCTATTGGCCATTTTATGCTGTCTCGCTGTTTGATTGTTGCATTTTGATCTCTTATAATAAAAAAATAAGTTTGTTTTTTCTCTCTCCAATGATTACAAATTTTAAGTTCTGATTTTACTCTACCAATAACCAATTTAAATTTTTGGAAAAAATATTTATTTCCTCCATCAGTATCAAGAATGAAATGTTATCTTTGCTATCGCCCTGTGGAGATGAAACTTTTAACACATTGGCACTTCATTTTGTGTTGTTGTAACTGAATAGCACCGAGTGAGTAATTTAAAAATCATAGGTGTGTGTTTAGCTCACGAATCTGAAGGCTGAACTGTCAACGAGTATGGTGTCTATAGGCTACATTTCTCATTGCTGTGACATAATCCCTGGAAAAGTAACTTAAGGAGAGAAGAACTCAGCTCACAGCTTTAGGGTACAGTCATCCTGGCAAGGAAATAATGGCAGAAGGAACCATCACCACCACTCCCACATCGGCATGCATATCTGTGCACACACATACACAGGTGTGTATAAAGGCCAGAGGTAGATATTACATCTTCCTCAATTCCTCTGTACCTTATTTTTAAAATTTTTTAAATATTTATTATTATTTTATGAGAGTTTTGTCTACATAAATGTCTGCGTATCATGTACAAGCTTGGTGCCCATGAAAGCCAGGGAGGGTGTTGGATCCCCTGAAACAGGAGTTATAGAGAGTTGTTAGCTACCCTGTGGGTGCTGGGAATTGAACCCATGTTGTCTGCAAGAGCAACATGTGCTCTTAACCACCAGTTCTGTCTCCAGCCCTTGTACTTTATTTTTTGAGACTGAACTGAAACTGGAGTTCACCGATTCTGCTAGACTGGCTGGCCAGCGAGCCCCCAAGAACTTACTGTCTCTGTCTCCTCAAGCTGGGATGGAAGGGATAATTAGTTTTTTCTGTGGGTGTTGGGAATCAGAATTCAGGTCTTTACATTTGTAGAACAAATCTTTCGCTGACTGAACAATCTCCCCGACCCCTCATAGTCATTTGTACTCAGTCCAGAACCCTAGCCCACTGGATGGCACCACCCATATTTAAAGTACATATTCTCTTTTCAATTAAATCTTCATGGAAACATCCTCACTGACAGATCCAGAGGTCTGTTCCTATAGTGATTCTAAATGTACTCAAGTTAACAATGAAGATTGCTTATCAGAGTGCCTGTCTCTGTTCTGCACTATGCTGTACTATAACACTATAACGAACCTCAATGCTGAAACAGAGCAATCTGCCTAGAAAAACTTTATTCCAAAGCTGCTCCCCCTATATGCTCCATTAATTCATTAGTCCAGATCCCCCATGATCCGATCATCTCTCATAGGTCCCACCTACATATATCATTACCGTATGAATTAAGGACTTGAGTTTCCAACACATGAAACATGAGGAACACCTTCAAATCACAGCATACTTTTACTTTTTGCTTCTTTCCTTACCCCATTCTACATAGCACACTTAAAAAATATAATCTGGGATTTCAATGTGATAATGATTATTTTACTATAATAGCATGGTTACCTATTCATAAATTCGGGCTGCAGAGATGGCTCAGTGGTTAAGAGGATTACCTATTCATAAATTCCTTTTCTCTTTTATATTATTTTCCAATGAAATCAACAGTAGTATTTTTAAACTTCATTGTTTTGCTTATTTATTTACTATTGATTATTTACTTTATAACACAATTCCATACTTGAGTTCTTTCTTATGATCCAGTACTGCAGCTCATCAACAAGTAATTCTTGCAGGAACAGAAAATAAAGAATGCAGTGTCTGAGTGTATCTTTCCTTTGTAGAACCATGAATGAGTTGCAATCTCCTTTGCTCAAAAATCTGTAGTGTTTTTCTGTTGTTTTCAAATGTTTAATTCTGTGATGGAGAATTCTGTGGCTAATCTTATTAATTCTTAGGTACCCTAGGAACTTAAAGTATCATGGAAATTTATGTGATGATCTATAATCTCAATCACACTGTCAGGAAATTGTCTTACAAATCTCATTGCTGCACATGTTCCAACTGTTATGTCTGTGGTCTTCTCTCCCCTCTGTTCTAGATAGAATGAGGGCTTGTGCTTGCTTGCCATGCCTTGTCTCTGCTCTTATGACGTCTACCTCTTGATTCTTTTTCTGTGAGCTTAGCTCATCATTGTAACTATGTTCTACTGTTTGCTCCCACTGGGCTTTAAATTCAACAATTGTATTTTTTCTTCTTTAAGGAACTGTTTCCTTCTGCACTGTACATTAAAATCATTGCCTGGTGATACCCAGATAAATCATCTCTGCTTTCTTCTGAGGAAGACGTTTGTTCTAACACTTCAAAGGTTTTTATGTGTTGACCTACAGTGTCTTATCATAAGTCCAAAGAATACCTCTCATTGCCCATTCTTATAGATAGACTGTCCCATGTCTTATCTAATGCACACAAAAGTAAAGTCAAAGGGAGTTAAAATAGTTCTATGTGAATTCTTAGGCTTTTTTAAAAATCTATTTATTTTGTTTGTGTAGTGATCAGAAGACAACTTTTGAAAGTAAGTTCTCCCCTTCCACCGAGTGTGTCCCAGGAATCAAACTCAGGTCATCAGCTTGGTAGAAAGTGATTTTACCTGCTAAACCGTCTTCCTGGAAATGTGAAATTTTAGATGCTCTTTTATTAGCAACGTGAGTGACTTTCAAGACATTTCCATCATTATCCTCCAGTAATATCTTTATTACCTACCCTCCTAAGTAGAACCATTATTGTAGAACAATTATCACCAACAGTCTGTGAAGGACCTGCTCCTTGTCAGATCCTTTGTTAAGAACTAAAGGGCAGTGGTGAGCCAGAGAGAGTCTTCCTCTGTCCCCAGTGGGTGGCTTGGAAGTCTGGGAGTAGCATAGCTGTAAATAGTACATGGACAATTGCCTCAAGAGCAGGAACTATGAGACCACCTTGGTATTTGAAGAAGTGAAAAAAAAAAAACGGTATTCATAAAAAGTCCAGTAAGACCTGGAAGATACTAACCTACAGGGAGTAACCAAGTACTTCCTGGGCTCCAGCTTTGCCCAGTGCCATGCAGAGCTGAGTAAGGGCAAAAGCTTCCTCAATGGCAAGGAGACAGATACCAGGAGAAAATTGTGGTTACTGTATTTCCACATAGCTCATTACTCAAAAAGTAAGTCATACAGAGTAGAAGGAAGAGAGGAAAGCTTCTAAGGAGGCCAAATGTGTGCAGAAATGGAAAGGGGGAGACAAAAGAGAAGGTGTTAAGGCCTCCTAAGCCAGGGAACCGTGGCCACAGAGGGAAAGAAGTCCTCGGAGATCAAAGAGGGAGTGGAAAATTTGTCTCAGGTATAAGGTGCAAGAAAAGAGGGTTTGACCAGGTAAGAGACTGAGGTGTAAAATAGGCAGAGTATCACAAAACCAGGGAGACACCTAAAAATGGGAGCCAGAGATGGGACCAGTGTGGAGATGTAATGGTACATGATACAGTTTGGTAGAGATACATTGGCAGATTCCGGGGAACTTAGGAATAAGAACCATGCCACTTCCTCCCAGTCATCCTTCATCTAAGTGTTCGACCCACCCAAGCTAATATAGACATAATGGTAGCAGAGATGCTAACAAAAAATGCTCATATATGTGCTAGTTATCTGTTATGTATGACAAACCACTTGAACATAATAGGGCGTGTTATGGGCAGAAAAATTATAAAACACAGCGAATGCAACAATTACTGTTTTAGGTAAAAATTTTTGGTTCATGTAAATCGACCACACAGTAGACTGAGAATCGAATTCTCCAAATCAGGCCTATAATGCAGCATTTGGGAGGCTGAGGCAGGAAGACTACCAGCCTAAGTCATAGAATGAGACCAGGTTCTAAAACAAAAGCAAAGAAAAAGTATCCCATCAAAATGTCTTTATTGTTTCAAAGGAAAGAGTTAAGTTTCAGCAGAGAATTCTAGCAGACACTACCTAAGCCACATGAACAAAGCCAACATTGCCAAGAAGGGGCAAAGGGGCATCGTGTACCTCTGAAGGAGGACATCAGGTCACTTTTGTGTTTCTGCCAGAATCTCAAATGAGAGACATTCCACAAAACAACTTGCCAGTAAACTTCTAAAGTGTCAAATTAAAAAAAAAATTAAAGAAGAAGAAGAAGCCTGAGGAGACTTTAAGACCAGATCTGAAGATCTGACTGTATGCTGGATCCTACTCTGGGAAACTGGTAAAATTTCAATAACTCTGTATAGTAAATATCCTGGTTTTGTTAACTGCTTTTGGGAGTCTTTCAGAGATTTTGCTTTTATGGAACTGAAGTGGAAGAACTAAGATGGGAAAATTGATGTGGGATTTCCCTCTGTATGATTGAATACCATTGATAACTAAAGAAACTGCTTTGGACCTATAGCAAGGCAGAACTTAGGTAGGCAGGGAAAGCTAGGCTGAATGCTGGGAGAAAGAAGGGCAGAATCAGAAAGAAGCCATGGAGCCGCCACCAGAGACAGATGTGCTGAAACTTTGCATAGGCCACAACCTCGTGGTGATGCACAGATTACTAGAAATGGGCTAAATTAATATGTAAGAGTTAGCCAATAAGAAGCTAGAGCTAATGGGCCAAGCAGTGATTTATTAATATAGTTTCTGTGTGATTATTTTGGGGCTGAGTGGCCAGGAACCAACAAGCGGCCTCCTCCAACAGAAAAGTAACTATTTACAGCAACAATCACTTCATACAGGTCTGTGGGTTCCCTAAACAGTTGCTCAACAGCTCCATCTGGCCCTGCTCATGTGGCTAAGACCCTACACACCCAGCACTCGAGCTAGGGGCCCACAATTCTCCATCATGTAGCACCTCACCCCAAGAGCCTGGAAGGACTCCTTATATGATATCCAGGGGCCATACTCATGAGGATTAAACGCTGCAAGCCTCTGGAATACACATGCCCTTTTCAGTCTAATGGACAAAGCTCTTTCCAAGGCCAGCCTAGACTCATAGGGTGAGGGAGAGACCTCCCCTTTTGTATGAGGAACACTGAAGAATAGTGACTATATTTAATTCACCAAGTATGTTCCTTTCTAGAGCCTTCCCTCTGATGTCAAGGTCTCCTTGTACATTAGAATTTTAAATTAAAGGAAAGAGTTCATTAGGAGACTTATTTTCAAACCAATTGCAAAATACCTTTTATATTAAGCTACAGCATATCTGTCTTATCTCTTATTGTATAAATGTACACTTTCCTAATGAGTTCCAGTTTTAAATATCTTTTGATGAGACTATTTACCACTTACAGATATTGTTCTGTTCATTCCTTAGAAACATGGTCCCCACTCAACAATGTTTAGAGGTAGGGTATTTCAAAAGTGGCTAGGTCATTAGGGTTTTGACCTTGAGGATAGATTGTTGCAATCACAGAAGTGTTATAAAAATTGATTTCACATCTTACACTTTCCCTTTCTTGCTCTTGCTGTCTGCTGCACTTGTCTTCAGTAAGAAAGGGCTCACTCAAAGCCAGCAGTGTGCTCTGCATGGGGTTTCTAAAGAGCCAGAGCACTCCCAATCTTTATCACAATCTAATGTATTCCAAGATGTAACATAGTGCACTGAGGTGTGTTACTTATGGGATGTCCATGGGTTTTGAGATTCCACTATAAATGCCTCCTATCACACTTTCTCAGGTACATGTTTTATATTTTTTCTCCAAGTCTGCAGTTATTCTTTTGGTTCTGTTAAATGCTGTTCATGGGAGAAAATGTAATATATTTCAATTTATCAACATTTTCTTCCATAGATGGTGCTTACGCTTTTGTATTTAAAACATCTTTGTCTAACATGAAGTTTTAAAGATTTTCCCTGTTGCTTTTTTAAGTTTTAAGCTCTAGATAGTAAATACAGGTATTTGATCTAGTCTCATAGTTTTATATAAAATTTGTAATATGAATTACATATGATTTATCTGTTCATGAATTTTCAATTGTTTTAGTCCTTGTCAAAAGATTACAGAGCTCATCTCTCTGAACTGTGTAATTGGGGGTTGGGACAGAGATGCAAATGATTGCTGGGCAATGCTAAAAATGTTCCCATTCCCACTTGGCACCAGGCCTTGGATTTCCACCTGACCCCTAACAGTCAAGTAAGTAGGCTCAATCACAGATACAAGCTGACCATGGGACTCACTAGGCCTGCTGTGGTTACTATTTGACACTGTGGGTTAAAAAAAATGAGATTATTTTATAACATCTGAGGTTTGAAACTACTACTCCAAACAGCTTGTGGGAACATATCCTTTACTTGAAATAGATAGATAGATTTTTGAGTGGACAGATAGAGGTAAAGAAGGAAGAAAAGGAAGATAGATAGATATATGGATAAATGAATCAAAGGATAGTCAGATAGACAGGTTGACTGATGTATGGTAAGAGGAACTGTAGAAGATGGATGTGTGGAAGACACACGGGCAGGAGTGTGGAGTCTCAGTGGAAAGGTCTGAGGGCGATGGATGGGGTGGAAAGAGGACTGGATGGGGAAAGGCTGGGTGATAGAAACACAGTTGCACAGAGGGACGACAGGGTAAATTCCATCTCTCACACTGACCTGATGCTCAGCTCTGGCCTCTCACAGGGAGTTTCCTGGTCCCCTACATCATCATGCTCATCGTAGAAGGGATGCCGCTCTTGTACCTGGAGCTGGCTGTGGGGCAGCGCATGCGGCAGGGCAGCATTGGTGCCTGGAGGACCATCAGCCCCTACCTCAGTGGTGTCGGTATGTGGGATCCTTTTCAGTTCCTCTGACAGAGACTGGTGTGTTCCTGGACAGGAGTGCAGGTTGCTGTCCATGAGCAGGACCTGTGGTTGGGTGAACTGACAGCCCAGGGAGGGCTACCATTGAACTTGGGTAGAGAGGGCCCTGGATTCTGACCCTCATATGGAACCCCACCCCTAAGGGAAACTCCCACCTTGGGGCATCTCTACTCAGGACCTCAGGCTGAGAATCTGTGAATGCTGGACTTGGCTGCCCGGCAGAGAAGCATTCATTCAGTCCCAGCCCCTACCACCTGGGAATGTACACAACTGTCCCCTGCTTACTGAAAATGGCATGGCTGCGTGAGCCTGTTCATCTTTCCCACACCACTTAGGAGTTTTGGGGCACCATGGTGATGCCTGTATGCAGACGCCAAGGCATCTATGCATGCCAGGTGTGGCCCACTGCGCCCTTCCAGAGTGACCTTCAGTCATTATCTCCTGGTGCCAGGATCTGATTCTCTTGTTTTGTGAAAGCCCAGAGTCCAGGGCCATCAGTGGCCATAAACATTCTGTGCACTTTCATGTCCCAGAAAGGGAAGCAGATAGAAAAGCTCAGGGATGAAGAAGGGTCAATTTGATAAGATATAGTGCAGCTTTAGAAGAAATGTGTCAGGGGTGTTAAGAGTCATCTTCAAACTGCCTCCTCCCTGTGATGAGCTCTAAAGGCCATCACAGAGTGCTGAGGCAGCACTGTACATTGGAAAGACAAGGGAGGCTGCCTGGCCCCTTGAGCACTGACACCCGGATACTGGCAAGAATTCCCAATTGGGTGTAGAGAGCTGCTATTTGATGATATCAATACTGGTATAGTCCACCACACCCAAGGTTAACAACTTATAGCTCTTGATTATGTGTGGGATAACAAAGGTTGGCTGTGTGAGTCCACTTGAGAGGCAGACTCTCCCTTTTTCACAGTGCTACTGTAGGACCTGCATAGGTCATACCAGGTTGGAGGTAGGGGTTGTCTGTGTACTTCATATCTCACTGCTGACACATAGATAGGATTGGCTTCAGTGATTCAACCTCCAAAAGAGCAAGTATCATATCAGGCATGTGGCTGGCACTTCTCCATAGCTCTACTGGGTAGTTCTGAGCCAGCTCTGAGCTTCAGTTTGCTCTTTGAAAAGACAATACTGTTATAAGAACCAACAGCACACAAAATACTGAGCCCAGGACCTGACACTTAGCTGTCAAAAAACTTTCATTAGTCTCCCGCCTCAGATGATGAGTGGTTAGGAAGAATAACTCCTAGGAAGAGGTCTTAGGTATGGTATCAGGTCTAATAAGAACCTGAAGGAAAAGGGTTCCTGTTTGGGGATGTCACCATAGTTCTGTCACTCAAGTGCCACTGTTAAATCCCATACATCTGATCTTCATCATGGCCCTCTGCTTGCTCACAGGTGTTGCTAGTGTGGTGGTCTCCTTCTTCCTCTCCATGTACTACAACGTCATCAATGCCTGGGGCTTCTGGTACCTCTTCCACTCCTTCCAGGTGAGCCAACCTCTGGCCAGAGCAGAAGCAGAAAGGGTAGAGGATGCAGGGTCACTCACCAAGTGACGGAGGATGAGAACACCAGCCTGTGGGAACATTCACAGTGAGGGGTGAGGGTGAGAGAAGACAGACACCTCAAACCAAGCGGGGACATCAGAATCTGGATCTGGATCCACTACCTGCACACTGTAAGCCATGTTGTGCAGCTGTCCGTGTATGTACGTTTCTGAGGGGCAGGGTTCACAGCACCCTCTGGAATATCTACGGAAAGTGTCCCGAAAACATCACAAACCAGCTCATGACAGACTCAGGAGAAAGTCTCTGGTGGGGACTTATGGTGATGACGTCACCATTCCGACAGGTCTAAGATGATTATTTCTCCTCTTGTCCCATGTTCCCCTCTCCCCCGTCATTGTCACTTGTCCTAACATCTTCGAGCTCTAGGCTGACCCTGAAGACCCCAAAAATCGCCTAGAAGGAACAACACCACTCTAACACGATTGGAGCTGTTTTCAATGGCAAACATTTTAAACTGCATTATCCAAATTCATGTTGCTGATATTCTGGAAGGGTCTAGGCATTGTTGAAAATAAATAGAAGAACCATAATTCCACACTGAGAGCTGGTCTTTATTCAAAGATAGGAATCTTCTTCCTCTCCACCACTCATGATCTGTTCCTCCACCGTCAGCCTTTGCTCTCTCGGGGACTCTAATCCCACTGCCTCCACTCCTCTTCTAGCAGCTGCCTCCATCTCAGCCTCTTTCCAAGTGGAAAAAGAGGAGAAGGACCTAGAAAGTACCATGTTAGTATCCATGCATTCCACAGGTTGGTGGACTGCCCCCAACCCTGCATGAGATAATGACACAGTCGACCTTCAAATACACTTCTGTGGGCCAGGCATGTCTCTGGAACATATAGATCTACACTCACATGATCATACACTCCACATGAGAGCTCTTGTCCAACCCCACAAGCATCAATCTACTTTACAGGATTCTACTTCATGGGGTGGGAGTAGGGGTCGTTCACAGCAGGTCTCTTTAACCAAGCAAATGTAGGGACCTTATCTTTACCTTCTGATGCAGATGAAGGGAGGAGAGAACTGAAAATTTCTCAGTTGGTCCATTGAACCAGTTCATACATGTCCCAGAGCTTCTTCATATAGCATGTACATTGGCAGGAACATTCGAAAACCTGATGTCCAGTTCATCTCAAGCAAACGATTCTGGGTATAGCCAAGGTAGCCCCAGGTTTGCAGTCACATATGTGAAACAGAGTGAGCTGGAGCGTCTGCAGCAGAGGGTCCAGAGAATGAACTAAGTGTTCTTCGGGTAGGCAAGGCAACTGAGCTGAGGGCTTCTATTTCTTGGCTGGGACATACTACTGGTTTTCATCAGTTACCAATGTCTCCCTCCTGTGGTCTCTCCATCCAAATGGACTTACCATTCCATGATTCTAATTCAAGTACCTTCCCAGTTTGATGTTTTTGTTTAAGTTTTATCTTATTTATTTTATGTGTGTAGGTGTTTTGTCTGCATGTCTATGTACCAGGTGCATGCCTGGTGCCCGCAGAGGCCAGGAAAGGGTGTCAAATCCCCTAGAACTAGAGTTACAGATGGTTGTGAGCCATCACATGGGTGCTGGGGCTCTAATCTGGGTCTTCTGGAAGAACACTTAACGAGTTAGTACTCGTAACTAGTGAGCCGTCTCTCTAGCCCTACATCTGGTTTTGAACAGAGCCAAACAGTAACTACAAGGATCTGGAAAGTCTAGGTCTGGAAGCCTCTGTTCCACTGTACTCTAGCCTAAAGCAAGCCAGGCTAGCCCATATGTATAGGACAAGGTACAAAGCCTCCTGTCAATCATCCTCCCCAGTCCTTGGCCTTCCCCTTACCTCTCCATCGATTCTTGCTTCATTCCAAAGGATCCCCTGCCGTGGTCTGTCTGCCCACTGAATGGTAACCGCACAGGCTATGATGAGGAGTGTGAAAAGGCTTCGTCAACTCAGTACTTCTGGTACAGGAAAACACTCAACATTTCGCCGTCCATCCAGGAGAACGGAGGAGTGCAGTGGGAGCCAGCACTGTGCCTCACCCTGGCCTGGCTGATGGTGTATCTGTGCATCCTGAGAGGCACCGAGTCAACTGGCAAGGTGGGCTGGGGAGTGAGATGATGCTGCATCTGGGTGAGTGGATGAGTAGCTCCTCAGCCCTGGCCTTGATCAACGCCAGGGGCTGTCTCTTGCGGTCCAGAAGTAGAGGCTCACTGGATCAGAAGGTATGGATGGTGTCATTGGCACGTTCCTCTACTAGCTGACTGTGAGGTGGTTAAAGTTGTGACGTCTGAAATGAGATGCCCCAGCTAGCTCTCAAACTCAGCTACACCAGGGCATTTCTTAGAGATCTTAAAACATCTGACAATTCAGTCCTTCCCCTTCAAATGCCAGATTATTATTCTGGGGAGGAACCTCAATATGGAGAGATGAGCCAGCAGAAATAACTTTATTGTGTGCTTGTATTCGGGGTCTCATTTCAAAGTGCTTTCAGGGACTCAATGACACCCAAAACTGTTGGATTCTTCCCTGGTTTGTTTGGTTTTGTTGTTGTGTGATTTGGGGTCTTGCCTTTTATTTTGAAAGTGTCTCCTTATGTAGTTCATGCTGGCCTGAAACTCATTGTACAGCTCAAACTGGCCTCAAACTCAGTGATCCTCCTGACTCCGCCTTCTGAGTGTTGGGATTGTAAACCACAGATGTGCCACAATCCTGGCTTAGGCCTTTTATCTGCCTAAGCCCTATGTTCCTGTTGGATGCCCAGGTTTCCTCCTTCTAGGGATGCTATATCGGCTGTATTTCCATCACCTGCACCTGTCTCAAACTGGAATAAATTCTCCATACTCAGCTACGCTACAAAGCAAATTCACAGAAGATCACATTCCCGCAGTATCTTATTCTTTAACAGCACCTCAGAGTAGATACATGATGACACTCAGAAAAGGCGTAGATAGGTGAAGTGATCTTCCCAAGACCACAGTAGGGGACAGAGCCCAGATTTACTCCAGGACTTCCCATCCTATTGGTCACGTGCCCCATGAATGTTCTCTGTCTTTTGTGACTTAATCACTTGCAATTTTTCTTCTTATGTGAATCCCACAAGCCCTTAGATCTCACTCTCCTGATCACAGGAGCTTCCTTCTCCAGCACTGACATGTTTTTTTTTTTTTTCCCACGAGGCATGAGGCTTAGAACAACCTATGTCATCAAGATGCTGCACAGCAATCCCAGTGCTGTGCCTGGTATGACATTTTACATTGGCTTCTAAGTCCCCAAAGCGGTAATCATCTTAGCCCCAAGCACTTTGTCTCACAACCGAGCAGAAGAATCAGGGTGCTCTTTCTCAATTAAGCTCAGACCCTGTAGCATCTGCTCTGGTCCAATCTAGACCAAGCATGATCCAAAAGATCTAAGGGCGAGGTCTGTACCCTTGAATATTAAAGCAGTCTTTTTGTCCCCATGCCTCTTATAATTGTGAAATTAGGGAGAGCCGGGACATGATACCATAGCAATCCTCACCACCTATTTTCTCTGCTGATCCTATGACCCCCTTCCCTGACAGAAATATCCTAGTAGTTCCATGTATAAAGACTGCCTTTTCCTTTTCTGTTGAAATCTCTTTTATTCTGCCATGAATATTTACTTATCGGCCAGAACTTACTTCTCATGATAGGTTAAGCTAGATCCCAGCCATCTTTTCCACAAGAGGAAGAAGGGAACTCCAGAAAACCTGTAAGGAACATGGTCCATGGAAAATTCCAGAGCTTGCCCTGAGTGTCCTCTAAGTACCCAGTGTTATGGACCTGGATCAGCCTTCCTCCATGTCTCTGAATTTCTTTCACATCACTTTACAAAGTGCTCTTATCCATCTTCATCTCTATCTGGTTTGAAATACTAGATACTTGGGTATGTTTAGTAGTTCCTTGAATGTATAAGAAGCCATGATAAACACATATCCCACATTCTGCTCTGTGTCCCTCTGACAGTCTTAGAAATGAATAAAATATGGTGCCATGCCAAGGAGGAAATGGAAGACTGAGCATAATTCAAGCATGTCAAGACATGGGTCACTAACTATGTTTCTTAGAGGTGGATCCAAACTAGAGGATTGATAAAGCAAAAACAACCTTGACAATTTTTTTTGTTTGTTGTACCCATGTATCTATGCGTATGTAGTAAGGGATTTACCCAAAATTTCCCACCCAGGCTAGGCAGACATGCACCTGGAAGTCCTTACTTTGAGGCTTTTCAGAAGTTAGGGTGACACTGAGTCCAAAATGTCCCTGCCAAAGCAACCAAGAGCACATCCTTAAATTATGATGCATGTCAATAGGGAAATAAGACTGGCTTAACCAAAGAGTTAGACGTCTTATGAAGAATACGCAAAATCCCATCAGTACTATCTATTGCATTTGTTGTGGGTACTTTCTTCCATACACTGTTTCCTATCTATGGGCATGCCTAGCCAGGCTCCTCTCAGATCCCAGCCTCGAAAGCAGGCTCTGCCCCCAAGCCACTGAACTGATTTCCCTGTTAGAGAAAATACAGATCTTGTAAGTGATTGGTCGTCCTTCTTGGGACTTCAGAAAGCTCAGAGCCAAATTTGGCTCAAATACTGAACAAAGAGACTGATACGTTGTGTGGGCTCCTTCAGTCCTATTTTAGAGACAGAGGGGTTGGAAGAGTATGGAAAGAAGAAACTGGGAACCTGTTGCCTCTAATCCATTAAAGAAGAAATTTTATGGTGGCAACAGATATGGGCAGCCAAGTCCCACACTGCCTTTCCCAGACCACAGACCCTTTGTCCTACTCAGAATTAGCACCACCTGCAGCTCTTCATCAGCTGTGGACGCCGCCTAAACACCAAAGAAGTAAGATGTTTACAGGGATGGTTATCTGTCCTGCCATTCCTACCTCTCCAGCAGTCTTATTCTGTTCCTGAATACCCACAGGTGGTCTACTTCACTGCATCAATGCCTTACTGTGTACTTATTATCTACCTGGTCCGTGGCCTCACACTCCATGGAGACACCAATGGCCTGATGTACATGTTCACACCCAAGGTATGGACTGAAATGGAAGGAGACTGTCTGTTTCTGGGATGCTTGGGAGGAAAGAGAAAGGGGGTAAGATCTGTAATCAGCAAGTCTGGTGAGAGTCCAAGACTGAGCCAAAGGCTACGGATATCCCGGGGGCCCAAACTTCCTCCTTAGACAGGTCATCCCAAGTCCTGTATGTTCTTGACGTTAAACCCTCTGTCCATCCCCTCCTGCTGCCCTCACTGCCCCTGATGACTAGTGCCTGTGCCTTCCTTCTGGTCTTCCTGCTTCGGTTCTCACCCAAAGCCCTGTCTGTTCTGTCTACTGAGCCAGGCATCACTCCAGTCTCTAGTGGGAAGCTGCTTGTTGGAACCCAGCTAGCTCAGCAGGTAGAGCATGAGACTCTTAATCTCAGGGTCATGGGTTTGGGCCCCACGTTGGGTGCCACAAGTCATCTCCCTTACCTTCCGTAGACCCTTTCCCTCTAGTTGCCCCTCTTTAACATTTTCTTTCCAGTCACCTTCACCCGTGTTCTTCAGCGGGAATGCTATTGCATTTGGAGTAAGGCACACTCTTTGCTTAACAAATCTTGTGGCTAGAATCAGATGACTGTAGCACCTATCGAAATGTATATCGTTGTTGCAAAAGCCATAAGAGCCAGTGCTGGAGTCAACTCAGACCTGACTCCACATCCAGGTTACATTGCCAAAATTTCTGTGTGTTAAGACCAGTGCAGTGCCTGGTTAGTGACTGAGAGGTTCCATATGTTGGATTATTAGACTAAACAATATTCACTTGCACTCTCCATGGGTAGGGTGCCATAGCTGGCATGAGAGAAAGACTGCTGAGTAGTTTACCAGCCAGGGAATACACTAGAGATAGTCTGGGACATGGACTCCAGCCACAAGCCACACTGACCGCCTGTGTGTTAGAAGTAATTTCCTCTCCATCTCTGAGCCTCCATCCGTTGGGAGGGAGAGTTTGGGATTAGAGCCTAGGATTGCTCAGCCCTATCCCTACTGGCCTTCTAGATGGAACAGCTAGCCAACCCCAAGGCCTGGATCAATGCAGCCATGCAGATCTTCTTCTCACTGGGCTTGGGGTTTGGCAGCCTGATTGCTTTTGCCAGCTACAACGAACCCTCCACCAACTGCCAGAAGCATGCCATCATTGTGTCCATCATCAACAGCTCCACCTCCATATTTGCCAGCATTGTGACCTTCTCCATCTATGGCTTCAAGGCCACCTTCAACTATGAAAACTGCTTAAACAAGTGAGTCTAAGTTGTCCCTCAGAACCTTAGGCCTCAAGAGGGAAGGCAAGGCTCCAAAGTTCTGAGCTGGAAGGGTAACTGTGAAGGACTGGGTTCCCAGAAGTCAAGGAGTAGACTAAAGACACCAGTGTTGAGATCTACAGTGTGAGGTTCAGTTCTTTTTTCAACTTCATAATTACTGCCTTCTACCAGCACTAGAAACTGGGGGTTCAAAAAGTTAAAGCCTGCTTTTCAGGGAGTAGGCAGTTTAAAGTGGTCATTGCACTTAGCAGAGAGGAGCATTCAGAAAAGAAAATTGTCAATGTCTTAGGTCCTATTCCCCATCTCAAATGTAACCAAGACCTCTCTAGCCAAGTCCCAGAGACTACAGCTTACTGGCTTTGGTGTCCCTCCAAACAGAGGACCATCTTTCAGATGCTAAGATGTTCAGTAGAGTGGTCACTTATAAAAGTAGCCATCTCTAAGTAAGGACTGTAATGGAACTCAGTATAAATGCAAATAATTTAATTTGCACAGTGATATAAAATTAAGTTTAAAAATTCTAAGCCTTAATTAACTCCCAATGGGAGGCCTTACCCTCTTTTAAGAGTAGATGGGGAGTTGGGAGGTAGGTGGGGGAGTGGGAGGAAGGGAGGGATGGGGAACTGTAGTTGGTATGTAAAATGAATTTAAAAAAATGGAGTACAGACCTAAACAGAGAACTCTCAACAGATAAATCTAAAATGGCTGAAAGACAGTTAAGGAAATGTTCAACATCCTTAGTCATCAGAGAAGTGCAAATCAAAACAACTCTGACCTTCCATCTTACACCTGTAAGAATGGCCAAGATCAAAAACACTGATGACAACTTATGCTGGAAAGGATGTGGGGAAAAGGGAACACTCCTGCATTGCTGGTGGGAGTGCAAGCTGGTATAACCCCTTTGAATGTCAGTGTGGTGATTTCTCAGAAAATTAGGAAACAACCTTCCTCAAGACCCAGTAATACCCCTTTTGGGGTATAAAGCCAAAGGATGCTCAATCATGCCACAAGGACATGTGCTCAACTATGTTCATAGCAGCATTGTTTGTCATAGCCAGAACCTGGAAACAACCTAAATGCCCCTCGGCCAAAGAATGGATAAGGAAAATTTGGTACATTTACACAATGAAATACTACACAGCAGAAAAACAAACAACATCTTGAATTTTGCAGGCAAATGGATGGAGCTAGAAAACCTTATTTTGAGTGAGGTAACCCAGACACAGAAAGACAATCATCACATGTACTCACTCATAAGTGGTTTTTAAACATAAAGCAAATAAAACAGCCTACAAATCATAATCCCAGAGAACCTAGACAACAATGAGGACACGAAGAGAGACTTACATAGATCTAATCTACATAGGAAGTAGAAAAAGACAAGCTCTCCTAAGTAAATTGGGAGCATGGGGACCTTGGGGGGGGGGGGGGAAGGGAGAGGCAGGGAGGAGAGCAGAGAAAAATGTAGAGCTCAATAAAAATAAAAAATACAAAAAAAAATAAATTAAAAAATTTAAATTAAAAGAAAAAGAATTCTAAGCCAAATGTAGTCGTGCATGCCTTTAACATAGCTATTCTGGAGGCAGAGGCAAATGAATCTCTAAGTCTGAGACTAGCCTGGTCTACACAACAAATTTCAGGACAGCCGAGGTTGCATAGTGGGACCCTGTCTGAAAATAAGTAAAAATATTTAAGTGGTTCTAAATTTATTTCCAAGCAGTTCTTCAATGGTATTAGCCACATTCAGGGACTGTCACCAACTATGGTTAATAATCTGGCTATGAAGTATTGAATACTTCGAGCATCCCACCCAGTCTCATCAGAGGCCACCTACCCAGGTGTTAAATATCCTGTCTGGAGGTAGTTTCTGTCCTCTCCTCTGCTCAGGCATCCAGAGTTGTTCTTCCTACCAACTTTCCTCACTGGGCAGGAAGGAAGAGGGAAGAGGCTGCCCATAGTCCTCTCAGGTGTTAGGACCAGTAGCTCCTTAGTCATAAAAATCAAGATAATGGTCTGCTCTGCAGGGTGATTCTTCTGCTGACCAATTCTTTTGACCTTGAAGATGGCTTTCTGGCAGCCAACAACCTGGAGGAGGTGAAGGACTACCTGGCATCTACCTACCCAAGCAAGTACAATGATGTGTTCCCGCACATTAGGAACTGCAGCTTGGAATCAGAGCTGAACACGGTAAAAGGCCTGGGAAGGGTGGGGACTGCCTCTCTCTACAAAGTCTCCACATTGACCTGGAAGAGAATGGTTAAATAGTATTCATATCCTGGATCTTTTTAAAGGACTATTGCAATAAAGTCGAGAGTGCCGCTATATCCTTGACCCAATATTTTTATTAAGTTCCTTTGCAATAATAACTAATTGTGATTTTATTTGTACCTCATTGAAGATTAATAATGCTAACTTTTTGTTCATATATTTGCTGGCTACTTGTATCTGTTCAAAAATTTTTTAGATGGCCAGGTGATGGTGGTATGCACTTTTAATCCCAGAACTCAGGAGGCAGAGGCAGGAAGATCTTTGTGAGTTCAAGACCAACCTGGTCTACAAGAGCTAGTTCCAGAACAGGCACCAAAACTACACAGAGAAACCTTGTTTTTTTTTTAAAAAAAATAGATGTGGCTGGGTGATGGTGGCACACAATTTTAATGCCAACACTCAGGAGGAGTTTGTGGCCAGCCTGGTCTACAAGAGCTAGTTCCAGGACAGGTACCAAAGCTACAGTGAAACCTTGTCTCGAAAAAAAAAATCAATATATTTATTTTATTTGACATGTATAAATATTTTGCTTGCACATATATCTGTATAATACACATGTATCTGGTACTCACAGAGGTAAAAAGAGGGCTGTTACCAGTGGTTGTGATTTGCCATGTGGATGCTGGGAACTGAACCCAGGTTCCCTGCATGAGTAGCAGGTGCTCTTACCACTGAGCCATCTCTGCAGCCCCCTTGTGTCTTTTTAAAGAAATGTCTGTATAGGCCATTTATTTGTCCATTTTAGAACTGGATTCTTTGCTATTAAGTTGTTTGAACTCTAAATAAATAGAATTAAGGAGCTGAAAGATGTTGACAATGAAAATGTGAAATGCTAATGAAAGCCGTTCAGGATGACACAAAAATAAGAAAGATACTGTATGCTCATGGAATAGAAGATGTCTTAGTTAATTTTCTGTTGCTGTGAAGAGACACTATGACCAAAGCAACTTATCAAAGAGAGCGTTCATTTGCTTACAGTTCCAAGAGTGAGTCCATGACCATCATGGCAGGAAGCAGGGCCGCAGGTAGGCAGGCAGGGCACTGGAGTAGCCGTTAAGAGCTTATATCTGATCCACAGCCAAGAGGCAGAGAGAGAGAAGGTGAGGGGGGGAGGAAGAAGAAAGAGGAGGCTGAGGGATAGGAAAAAAGAGCAAGAGAGAGAGTGGGTCTAGCCTGGGCTCCCTCAGTGACTTACTCCCTTCAACAGGACCACACCTCCTAATCCTTCCAAAACAGTTCCAACAACTATGAACCAAGGATTCAAACATATGAGCCTGTAGTATGAGCTGTGGGCTGCGTTCCTGCCGCCTGGCTCCTGGCCGCCAGCTAGCTTATGCCCCGAAATAACAACACACAAACTGTATTCATTTAAACACTGCCTGGCCCATTTCTATTAATATGTGTAGCACCGAGGTACGCTTACCGGGAAGATTCTAGCCTACGTCCATCCTGGGTCGGAGCTTCATTGTGTCTGCCCCAGAGAGGAGAGGAAATGGCATCTAACCTCACTTCCTCTTTCTCCCAGCATTCTGTTCTGTTTACTCCGCCTACCTAATTTTCTGTCCTATCATGGCCAAGGCAGTTTCTTTACTTAACCAATGACCTTCCTCCATCATTAGCCTGTAGGGGCTATTATCATTCAGACCACCACAGAAGAATTATTATTTAAGTGTCCATAGTACCCAAGGCAGTTTACAGACCAATGCAATCCTTACCAGTAATATTATTCATAGAAACTAAAATCTACATGCTAAAATCTACATGAAACTATAGAAGGCTCAGAGTAGCCAAAGCAACTGAGTAAAAAAAAAAATAAAACTTAAAGCATATTAATACCTGATTTTAAGACAGTCTACAAAGTGTCTGGTATCAGCATGAGAAAAGGCAAAGGGACAAGTAGAACATTAAAATAGGGAACACAGAAAAGCACGTGATTTCTGCCAAAGATGCCAAGAGAACACATTGACCATTGTATCAGTTAGTGGTGCTAGACCCCCATCTCTCAAGCTGTATGTAATTCCAAAACTATGGAAAGTCTAAGTGGAAACAAGGGAAACACTTGAAGACACTGGTTTGTGTAAGGATGCTTTGGGATAAGGCCCAAAAAGTACTGGCAACAGAAGTAAAAACAAGTAGGATAATACCAAAGAAAGAACCTTCTGTGTAATGAAAGAACAGTCAATAGCATGAAGAAAATATTTAGGGGGCTGGAGAGATGGCTCAGTGGTTAAGAGCATTGCCTGCTCTTCCAAAGGTCCTGAGTTCAGTTCCCAGCAACCACATGGTGGCTCACAACCATCCATAATGGGGTCTGGTGCCCTCTTCTGGCCTGCAGGCATACACACAGACAGAACACTGTATACATAATAAATAAATAAAAAATATTTAAAAAAATAAAAATAAAATAGTTAGTTTAAAAAAAAAAAAGAAAATATTTAGGAACCCCCACACACACATTCACACAGTAATGGGGAAGACTTAAATAAAAAAATACTATTTTGTTATCAGTTGTATGTAGGAATAAGTATTCCTGAAAGATGAAGTTTCCCATTCGAGAATTTTATTGAGATCTGTCCATTTTAATACATGTGGGACTTCATCCACTCATTTTAAGTGCTGTATTTATGTCATCACAAAAAATATACTTCAGCTATTTTCCTCATTCCCTGCCAATAGCCATTTGGGTATTTTTCTACGCTTTGCTTTAAAAGCATACTTTTTGGTTGTTTGTTTGTTTACACATTTATCTATGACACTGATGGGCTTTGTTAACTAATGAATCTACTTTTGCAGTGCTGGTGTCCGAACCCAGGGTCTTGCAGGTGTTAAACTAGTTGTTACTTCCCTCTGTCAGCTAGCAAATTTCATCAGAGAGAAAATTCCCTTAGGGGTTGTTTATTAATACGTTGATATTAAGCTGTAATTGGGGGAGAATAAATATCTTTTGAATTTCACGTTTTTCACTTTCAACTCTAAGTAATGGTATTTTTTATAGTTAACGTATAAAAACAGATCTCATTATGCCATTTTAATACATATGTATCGTTGCTCCTTACTTTTATTCACACACTCTCTACTCCCCCTCTTCTCTTTACCCCTTCTTTCTGGTAGACTGTAGAGGGAAAGTATGTGTTTCAGTTGTGAGACGTAATAGAGAGAGGAAATACTATAACATGCAGAAAGAAAAAGAAAACTCATAAAAAGCTGTTCAAGCAAAATAAAGGCCAAAACAAAACCAATAGTGAAACACAAAAGTAAGACTTTAAAGTACATATGAAATAAAACAGAATAAAGCATATTATGTCAGGGGTGGCTAAGAATACTTGCTATTCTTTCAGAAGACCCAAGTTCATTTTGTAGTACCCACATGGCAGTTTACAACCGTCCGTAACTCCAGTTCCAAGGGATCTGACCTCCATGAACCCAGGCACACACTTAGTGTGCATAAATTCATACATGTAGATAAACATGGATAGACATAAATTTTTTTTAAAAAAATATGTCATCAGCAAATCCATCTTTCTTCTGGGATGAGTGTGATTTTTTTTCTAAATCCTAAACTGTGGTTTGTTGCTGACTCTCAGGTGTGTGTGAGGAGGAAGAGATTTTACATCTCAAAACAGGTTAGACCAGATTGTCTTCCCAGGAGGCTGCCACGGTTAGTACCACTGTTAGCTATATGCCCGCTCTCTGGTTTGCTGTGGGATCACATTTTCTATGTGTGGCTTTCAGTGTTCTAGGCTTTGGGAAGTGGAGACACACACATTTATCTTTCCTGATGGGTGCTCTTCCACCAGAATGCCAACTGATTTTCTGCCCACGACCCATGGTTCTACCTGAGTATGTTTGCCTCTGAGTCTGAGTCAGCTTCAGTTCAGTCCTGGGTTCTTTGTAATTGTCAGGGTCACTGCTTGCTACCTTGGTGGAGGAGGTGGGATCCCTGGGGCTTAGGAATTTGATAGTTCTGAATTTTTTGTTCTTCGGCCAGCGGGCTCTCTTCAAGGGATGGATGGTTCCATTCATTGTCTCCAGGCTCAGCCAGTGGCAAACCACATAGCTGCCTCACACAGCAAATCTGCCCTAAGGTTTTCTGCTTGTTTAGGTCTTGTTGTTGCGGTTCATGTCTATAAACTCCATTATGTCTTTTCTATTTGTGGCCCCAGGGCAAGACTTCCCACCTCTTTTCCTACTATTCTAGTCCTCAGAGTTAGAGCCTGTCATTTCTTTTGTAAATCTAACTTTAAATATTTTTATATTTTCTTACTCTCTCTTGTTGACTGTGACCTTCTCTTGACACCTTATACTCTTTAGATCAGGATTTTCTTTAAACTTTGTGGGGATACAAAAGAGTGTTGTCTCTATCCCTCCATCTTCAGTTCTTTGGGATTGGGTTTTGATTTGGCAACACATTTCTCTCATTCACCTAGTTCTGCCAGCTAATTTCCTTCGTGGATGTCTTGGCATATCTTCTGTTACATTGCTATTGTGAATAGTGTCTCGTTATGTTGATTGCAAACGAAACAAATATTTTTATATGTTAATTTGTACCTAGAAATCTTAATCAATTCCTACAAGTACAGATTTCATCTGTTTCCTATATAAACTATTCTAATACCCGTATATAGAATTTTGTACATTTCTTTTTAATATTTGTATTTTAGTCTGTTTCTATTGCTGTTACACTATTATTATTGTTTTTACTGAAGTCTCAAGTACAATTATTTTTCTGTACTTTGAGGACAGTGAAATTCAAGATGTTAGACGAACACACTGACTAGTTCTGAGATTTACTATAAAGACTTTTGCTGACTGCTTCTAAAGAATACTTTCAAGACTAGGATAGCGGTTCCATGGCACTGGCTCATCGGTGAGGTTGAGGAATAGTTGGTTGGTTTGGGTATTTTGTTTTTTGGGGGGGTTTCTCAGTTCATGGGGTGACACAACACTTTCTTCCTGTTGTTTGTTGTTCTAGTTAGGGTTATAATTGCTATGATGAAATACCAGACCTAAATCAAGTAGGGGAGGAAAGGCTTTATTTCCCTTATACTCCCATATTGCTGTTCGTCACTGAAAGAAGAAACTCAAACAAGGTAGAATCCTGAAGGCAGGAGCTGATGCAGAGACCATGAAGGGATGCTGCTTATGTCTTGTTCTCCATGGTGTGTTCAGCCTGCTTTCTTATAGAACCCAGGATCGCCAGGGATGGCACCACCCACAATAGGCTGCCCCCCTCCACCATCGCTAATTAAGAAAATGTCCTGCACCTTCTGGAGGCATTTTCTCAATGGAGGCCCCCACCTTTCAGGTAACTCTAGCCTGTGTCAAGTTGACGCAAAACTAACCAGCACAGTTGTTCAGCCCAGCTCAGACGCCAAGACCCTAACACAGCCGACTTCAAGATCTAGATCCCACTTGGACACCTCTGACTCCTATTCTGAGCCTTGGCATGACATTCAGTTCCCTTCTTTTGATTCTGGCACTTAGTTTTTCCTCGCTTATTTTTGAGATTGACTCTCTGCCCAAGAATGTTATAATTATTGGGTTTTTTTTTCAACTGACTTTCTTTCCCCTGTTCCTTCCATTCTTTCTTTCTTCTTTTTTTCCTTTCTACCATATCCTCTACTGTTTGAAATTTGAACTTCTATGTCTTCTTCCTGAAATCTCTCGTTAATGTTTAACGTAACATGGCTTAATGTTAGAGAGTATCTTTACTTCCATTTCAAACAATGTAAAAATTTTAGATTCTTAACTTCCCTGGCTTTGCTTTTATAAAGACAGAGGAATGATATTAACATCCTGGTCTCTCACCTCTGCCTCCTGAGTGCTGGGATGACAGGTGTTTGCCAGACCTGGTTCCACTCTTCTATTTTAGATATGATTGTTATGCAGTTCAGGCATTTTAGACTCGTAACTTGCCAAATGCTGCATCCTTAGGATGTACAAGGCCCTGAGTTCAATTCCTAGCCCCAAGGATAGACAAGGTGTGTGCTCGCGCCCACTCTCTCTCTCTCTCTCTCTCTCTCTCTCTCTCTCTCTCTCTCAATTTTATTTGTCCTATACTTTTCTTGCATCCCAATTGTCTTTGAGAGAGAGGAGTTAACTTTAAAATACCTTTCTGTGGAGCTGAAGAGATGGTTCAGCAGTTGCAAAAGCGTGGTGTTCTTCCAGGAGACCTGAGTTTAGTTCACAATGCTCACATTGTCAAGCTGTTCAGAGTCACCTCCAGAAAATATGATGTTTTCTTTTGGCCTGTGAAGCACGATTAATAAAAACTCAGAGAGAGAAATGGGGATTCAACCTGAAGGTCAGAAAAGCAAAGCAACCAGCCGCTAGCTCTTACTTCGACCTCAATCCAAAAATAGTGATCCCACTTCCAGGAGTCTCAGAGTGAGACCACCTGCACACATATGTCACACAAACATGCACATGGACACATACACACAACTAAATAAATCTTATTTAATAGTGTTGTCCTATGCCAGGCGGTGGTGGTGCATGCCTTTAATCCTAGCACTTGGGAGTCAGAAGCAGGTGAATCTCTGTGAGTTCGAGGACAGCCTGGTTTATAGAGTAAGCTCCAGAACAGGCTCCAAAGCTACACAAAGAAACACTGTCTCAAAAAAAAAAAAAACAAAAACAAAAACAAAAAACAATCGCCCTATAAGGCAAGTTTGGTTGTTGTTGTTGTTGTTGTTGTTTATTTTTGTTTGTTTTTTGGAAGAGTGGTGGTGGCTCAAGACAGGATTTCTCTGTGTAACAGTCCTAGCTGTCCTGGAACTAGCTTTGTAGACCAAGCTGGTCTTGAACTCACAGAGGTCTGCCTGCTTCTGTCTCCTGTGTGCTGGGATTAAAGGTGTGTGCCACCATGCTTTGCAGGGCAAGTATTAAGAACAGTAAACTGTTAGATTTTGCTTCCATGTATTTGGCCCCTTCATTCCTTTCTTTCTTCCTCTCTTTCTTTCTTTCTCTTCCTTTTTTTGTTTGTTTGTTTGTTTTTGTTTGTTTTTGAACACAGGGTTTCTCTGTGTAGCCTTGGCTTTCCTGGAACTCACTCTGTAGACCAAACTGGTCTCAAACTCAGAGATTCCCCTGCCCTGCCTCTGCCTCCCAAGTGCTGGGATTAAAGGCATGTGCCACCACTGCCCAGCAATATATTATCGTGATCTTTTTAAAAATTATTTTATTTTGTATGTATTTGCTCTACAAGTATATACATGCACCGTGTGCCTACCCAGTGCCCATAGAAGTCAGAAAAGGGTGTCAGATCTCTGGAACCAGAGTTACAAACGTGTGTAAGCTGCTATGGGTACTGGGAATTGAGTCCAGGTCCTTTGGAAGAGAAGCCAGTGAGTGCTCTTAACCACTGAGCCCCTTCTCCAGCCCTGGGCCCTATTCCTTAAAGAATGTGTCCCCAGAGTAGAGTTTTTTAGGTTAACAGTTATTTTCTCTCAACCTTTTGATACTATTTGCTTTATAGCTCTGGTTTCAATTGTTGCTGCTGAATTTTTCTTTTATTATTTTGTTTTAAATTAATTGCTAATGTGTGTGTGTGTGTGTGTGTGTGTGCGCGCGCGCGCGCGTGCTAGAGCACATGTTTGGAGGTCAGAGTGTGACTTTGTAGTCAGTTCTCTCCTTCTGCCTTTACATGGGTTCCAGAGATTGAAGGTAAGTTAAAGCCTGCACTTCAGGCTCCTGTACTGATTGAACTGTCTTGTCCACCCTTCTTTTATTTGTGTAATCAACAGTTCTTTCTCTGAATTCACTAAATATGTTCCTTGGCTTTTGCCATCTTCAGTGAATTTAGTCCATAGTGTTTTTATTATCTAATCTAGGCTGAGCCTAAATAATATTAAACCTGCTGAATTTATAGATCCTTTTGACAAGTTCACATATATTATTTGTTAAATGTTGCCTTGGTCTCTGTCTTTTCTCCTTGAAAGTCTTCATTTAGATCTATATTAATCTTTTCTTTCCTATTCCACACTTCTCATAATTTTATATAATATTTATATATTACAGTCTCCATATCATGGTTTTATTTGTATGACTGACTGGTTGGCTAGTTTTCTTTCAACTCCCATCTATGTTGTTAAAAGGGAACCTGTGCTGGTTTAGGGAGATTTTTCCCCGTAAGCTCATATGTTTGAACACTTGATCCCCAGTTGGTAGAACTGTTTGGGAAGGATTAAGAGGTGTGACTTTTCTGGAGGAAGTATGTCACTCGTGGTGGGCTTTGAGGTTTCAAAAGCTCAGACCATTCCCAGTTAGCTCTCTCTGCTTCCTACTTGAGGATAAGCATGTAAGGTCTCAGCTGCTGCTCCAGCATCATGCTTACCTGTCTGCCTATCTGTCTGCTGCCTGCCTGCCTGCTGCTATGCTCCCCCCATGGTGGTCATGGACTCTAACCCTCTGCAATCATGAGCCCCAAATTAAACACTTTCTTTTCTATAAGTTGCCTTGGTCATAGAGTTCTGTCATGACAACAGAAAAGTAAGTAAGACAAAATTTGGTACTAAGGAGTGAGCTATTGCTGTGACAGGCCTGACCATGCTGCTGTTTTTAAAAGAATATGGAAGACTATGGGACATTGGATTAGGAAAGCTGTTGAATAATATAAGCAGGGCTGAATGAAGCATCCTAGTAGGATCTTGGAGGGCAGTAGTGCTGAGATCAATGTGGATTATAGATGCACAGCTCAAGAAGTTTCAGAAGGGAACAATATTACTGACAGAGTTACAAACCATTCTTGCGGTACTTTGGCAAAGACTGGATGCTTTCTGCCCTTATTCTAAAACTCTGCCTGAGGCTAAATTGAAACATTTGAACTAATTTTATTGGCAGAGGAGATTTCAAAACAACCTGATGTTAACCCTGTTGCATAGTTATTACTGATCATTTTATATGGGGCTACAATGAAAAATAATAAGCGGGACAAAAAGAAATACAAAATGTACCGTTTGAGGAGAAAAAAGCACCAAGAAATTTAGCATCCATACTGAAAGAGCTAAGGAGAGGCCTGACATGAAATGTAATAAAGGGAGTGTTTCCCTCAGGGCAAGACCCCACCCAGCTAATCCTGCAATTTGTAGAAAGGAAATGTCTAAGGAATTTTCTGCTACTTTTAAAAACCTGAAACCAGGAAAATGTTATGAAAATATAATTCAAGAGGGTAATAGGCTCAGACTCAAATGGCTGAACTTGGCAGCATTGGCCAGGTAGTTCTGGCTTTAGAGTCTTGAAGGATACAGGAGTAAAGGAGTTGTGGAATCTTCCTCTGCAGTTAAGAAAAGCCTCTGAGGCCAGGTGTGTGACAGGGGAATCCCTGCATGGAATCCCAGAGAAGCCAAGCCATACATGAAGTTATGAAAATGAAGCCTGGATTGTGTTGGAGACCCCAAGGTGTTGGAGATGCCAGAGTCACAGGAGATACCTATCAAATACAGGTTCAGTGGAAACAGTGTTTCCAGAAGAGTGGAGCCAAACCAAGAGAGAAAGACAGGTGATGCAGACAGCTACCCTGGAAGGGAAGAGCCAGCTAAGCCCATTGACAGCAGATACAGACCACAGGATTTGGAGTTACCCTGCTGGGTATCTGTCTTGCCTTGGTCCAGTATTGTCTTGCTATATTCCCATTCCTCCCTTTTGGAATGGTAATGTATAGTCTGTGCCATTGTATATCAAAAGTATGTAATTTGCTTTTGATATTACAAGGAGTTACAATTAGTTGCCTTGAGTCTCAGAAGAGACTTTTGATTTGGGACTATGAAAGACGGTGGGGACTTTTAGAGTCGGCCTAAAGTCATTTCACATTGTGATATGACCACCAGCTTTTGACAGTCAAGCAGTAGAATGTAGTGGTTTGAATGAGAATGCCTCCATAAGAGCATGTGTTTGAATAGTTGGTCCCCAGTTGGTGGAACTGTTTGGGAAGGATTGAGAGGTATGACATCATTGGAGGAGATATGTCACTGGCAGGGGGTTAAGGTTTCAAAAGCCCAGGTCATTCCCAGTTAGTTCCCTCTGCTTCCTACTTGCAGAAAGGGATTAAGCTCTCATGCTCCAACACCATGTCTGCTTGCCTGCTGCCTGTCATCCTCTCCCCCCTCAAGGGTCATGGACTCCAAACCTTTGCAACCATGTTCCCCAAATTAAACACCTGCTTTTATGTTGCCTTGGTCATGGCATTTTGTCACAACAATAGAAAAGTAAGAAAGACAGAATCTAATCGCAAGTCACTTTTATAGATCTAAATTGGCTTGATTCTGTAGTTGAAAAGCATACTGGGCAAAATGAAGTTCAGAATGTTCTACCCTCATATGTACAGGTTATACATACATACATATATACATCAAAAGAAAATAAAATGATACATAGAAAGAGACTGGAGAGATGGCTCAGTTGTTCAGAGCACTGGCTGTTCCTCCAGAGGACCCGGTTCAACTCCTAGCATCCACATGGCAGTTCACAGCTTTCTGTAACTCCAGTTCCAGAGGATCTGACACACACATGCAGACATACATGCAGGCAAAACACCAATGTATATAAAATTACAAATGGAAATGAAGTATACAGACTGCTCAGTTGGGTAAAATTTGTATTTGCTTTTTTTTTTAAGCAGCTGGCTGTCTGGTTTGCAGAAGATGGGTTGATGGGGTTGTCTGAGATCCAGCAGTCATCTGAATCTTGACATCTTGTTATAAAAATCAGAGTTTGTTACACATCAAGTTAGGTTACGGTTCACTATGTACATAGACACCATCAGCCCAGTTTAAGTGTATCTTTAGGTCAAACTATATTCGATTGAACAGAATTTACCCTGAGATAGACCTCCCTTCCTACTAATTCTCTCTTCAACCATATCTAATCTAATATTAACATTATAGTGACCTTTTAAGTCAATAATTATGTTTATTATTGAAAACACTATTTTTTCAAAGTTATTTATTCCGATGTTTATGATGTGGTGGTTTCAGTGGTAGCCATGTGTAGGAAAGTGAAATCAGACTATTCTAGTAGGGAGTATTTTAGCACTGACGTTGTTTAGAATAGATGGCTCCTGGCAATAGTGAAACCATTGCTTTGTAATATTTAATATTCATTTTAAATTTTTCACAAGTGCCATCAAATCCTTATCTGTTCCTAATGATGCCTGTTCCCACTGTGTTTATGCCATTGAGCTTACTTATTTTTTGTTTTTGTTTATTTGTTTTGTTTTCTTTTTTGAGACAGGGTTTTTCTGTAGCTTTGGAGCCTGCCTGGAACTACATTGAGCTTACTTACATAGTCAATACTAAATTTTTGTTGCTGTAACCAAATACTTTACAAGAAGAAACTAACAGGGTTGGGGAGGGGTGCTTATTTTGCTTCCCAGAGTGAGAGATTACTCACTACCATCTATCATGATGGAGAAGGGTTGTAGAGTTAATGACAATAGGATCATGATACTGTGACTCTTAACTATTGAAAATATTGAAAATCTCAAGACATGTACCCAATGACCTACTTTATCTAGTGAGAGTCCAACTCCTACTAAAGTTATACACACCTCCAAAAGTTCAAAAGCAGGGGATGACATTCTGTTCAAACACATGAGCCTGTGAAGGATATTTCACCATCAAACTATGACATTCCACCTCTTGTCCCCTTTGACTCAGGTGTGTAACTGGTGTCTTTTAATTACTCTCAGGCTGTCCAGGGCACAGGTCTGGCCTTCATCGTCTACACTGAGGCTATTAAAAACATGGAAGTGTCCCAGCTGTGGTCAGTGCTCTACTTCTTCATGCTGCTGATGCTGGGTATGGGAAGCATGCTTGGGAACACAGCGGCCATCCTCACCCCTCTGACGGACAGCAAGGTCATCTCCAGCTACCTGCCCAAGGAGGCCATTTCAGGTCAGGACACCAGGCAGTGGAGGCAGGGCATGGGCGGGTGGGGAAATGCAAGACAACCAGTGGAGGGGCTTCCTCAGGAGCCATGTGTTTCTGAGGCAGCTCCAGAAGGGCTGTCGGAGTCTAGCTGAGCTCCAGCTACAGTATGATACTCAGTTCTGGGAGCTGGACTAAGAACTCACTACAGCCTCTTTTGGGTAGGCTGATCTAGGAGTGTGTGCATGTGTTATGTGGACTGCAGAGACCCAATTTCAGAAAAGATACCAAGTGCTAAAGGCTCTGAGGAAGGGGAGGAGAGCACAACTCTCCCACCTGCACTCGAAGGCCTGCAGGCTTTGAAAGCCCACATCTATTTTAGTTTTAATGTGCATGAACTGTTCCCACAGCAGAAGGAGCTCCTTCCACACATGCTCCAGGCAATAAACACCCAATCAGATCACCCTGCCCTGACTTCTAATGCTACTAGTTTTTATCTCTGTTCCTGAAAGTCATTGGAAAGGACAATCTGGGCCTGCTGTTGACACTTAAAACCTGTCGGTGATCTGTACAACTGTTAGCAGCAGTTGTCAGTCCCTGATCCCATCTGATACATCATTGTAAGAGCACACACCACTTTGTACATTGTTTGAACCTTTGGGTTGTTGGTGAAGGAATCAGCCTTTCCCATTATGGATACCCACTTTTAACTTTACCAACACCCCACTCAGCCAGGATCATGAGAACCCTGTATCCAGCCACCTCTGCCTCTGATGGTTCTGTGTCCAGGAGAGATAAAAAAGTGCCACATCTGATCACGCATTCTGGCCATCAAGTGGAAAGTGCTCTCTTCCCCTTTCCTCCGAGTCGCCAAGCACTTGGCATCTTTTCTAAAATTGGGTCTCTGCAGTCCACATTACATGTGCATACAGTTCCTAAACCAGTACTTAATCCTTCCTCCTGAGGTGAGCCTCTCGGGGCATTCAGTGGTTGACGTTATACGGTGTGGCAGTGGAAAGGGCAGGACTACTATAAACTCAAACGCATCATGGAAAGCCCTAGGGAGCTGGAAGAAAATTTGGAGAGATTGGTGGCTAAAGGTCAGAGCTCAAATATTGACTCTGCCATATTGTGGTATTTAGGCAGTTACTTGGCATCACTAAGCCATGGCATCCTGGTATAAAAGGGATTCCTGGCTACTACCTTGGAGGCTTAATCTGGTCTGATACATAACCAGAGCCTGGCATGTGATACCAAAGTAAACTATAGTTTCTTACCAAGCCAATTCTTATCTGGGCCCCCATACCCTTGGTCCACTTCCCACAGTCTCTGGGGCTAAGTTGTTGAACTTTTCAACGTCTCCAGATGCTAAACCATGACGTCACCCAAAGAACAACACTCTGACCTCTTTTTTCCCTGCTGTGAAATCCTCTGCAGAGTAGCTCCTATAGCCCATGTGGGTGAACCCAGCCTCCAAAGTACATCTAGGGACCTGTGGCTCTGGTTGACATTAAATGTGGGGTGAAAGGCAGTGAGACTCAGAGAGATGATCAGTGATCTTGCGTTCCAGGTCTGGTGTGCCTCATCAACTGTGCCATTGGTATGGTGTTCACCATGGAGTCCGGGAACTACTGGTTTGACATATTCAATGACTATGCAGCCACCCTGTCCCTGCTGCTCATTGTGCTGGTGGAGACCATAGCTGTGTGCTACATATATGGGCTGAAGAGGTAAGGAGACCGCAGACCCTGCCTTCTTCATGGGGCAGAGACACTGCAGGGCCACACTCATACGAAAATCATCTTTCCTCAGTGGGCATGCCCATTTTAGATATGGGAATTGTCAGCCACCCTAGCCCTGTGGACTGAGAGGACTGGCATTTCCCTCCCCGATGTACCCTGCTCTCTTCTTCTTTGGGAAGTAGCCTCTGGTCCACACCTGGGGACCTCTGAAAGCTCACACCAGGGAAATGTCCCATGACCATTCTTTAATGGTCATCCTCCCTCAGGGAGCCTCAGCCCTTTTCCCTTCAACTCAACACCTCACCAAGGAAAAGATCAGATGGGTCCGGGGACATGTTCGCATATCATTAATAACATCTTCCTAAGGGACAAGGGCATGCAAACTGGACCCCCTCCCGCCAGAGCATGAATAAGCCTATGTTCTCTCCTTGTGGTCCAAATAGATTTGAAAGTGACCTTCAGACCATGGCTGGCCGCTCCCTCAACTGGTACTGGAAGGCCATGTGGGCATTTGTGAGTCCACTACTCATTATCGGCCTCTTTATCTTCTACCTGAGTGACTATATCATCACAGGAACGCTACAGTACCAAGCCTGGGATGCCAGTCAGGTACCTGACATTCCTGCAGGGCTGGGGAATAGGGCAGAACCCACGGTCACTTCAGAACACAGGGAACCATTGCTGTGGTGTGGGAAGGTCACAGGTGACAGCATGGGAACTTCATTGAGATGTTTCGCAGGTGCTCAGTCTAGTACAGCAGAACGGGGCTGTAAGTGGTTAGCCATGATTCATCGGGAGAGTAAGAGTTGCCCACAGCATCCCAGGGGATCTTCCCCTAGAAATACTAGTTCCTCTGGCATGCCACACTAGACATATTTATACGGAGCATTTCTACGACCACAGTAAGTTCTAATCTGTGCTAAAGGTTACATTACATGTAGGGCCTCAGACTAAGGCACTAGAAGAAGTGTTTCCATGACATTCTTCTTGGAGAGCTTCCCACATATACATTTGAAAAAGTCAGAATTATCTTTCGTTATGAAATATAGAGAAAATGGGCACGGTTTCTCTGAAGGCTTGCTGTGAATTGCAGGGTAGTAGAGCACCACAGTCCTCTTCTCTGCTCAGCATCTCCCCCTTCATAGAAGAGTTGGGTGAACACTTCTCTTGGACGCAACAGGAGGGAGCCTTCCCCTGATGCTCAGTCTCTTCTCCCAGGGGCAGCTGGTGACCAAGGACTACCCCCCATACGCACTCGCTGTCATTGGTTTGCTGGTGGCCTCATCTACCATGTGCATCCCCCTGGTGGCCCTGGGGACTTTCATCAGGAATCAACTCAAGAAGGGAGGCTCGGCCCCAGTGGCCTAAGAATGGACCTCCCAGAGACCGAAGTCAGCCACTCTCTGTTTCACAGTGACTGCCTGCTGGTGGGAACTCCTTGGCTGGAGTGGTGGTCTAGGGCCTCCTGCTTCTGTAAAGAGGACTGGGGAGCTTAGAGAGAGAAGACTGCCTAGTAGGGGAGGGGACCACATCCCTTAGGAGGGGCCCTCCATCCTTTGCCATCTGAAGGTCATACCTTGTAGCCTCCTTGTCATCAGGGGCTAAGGCCAGTACTGAAGACCATTGTTTCCTTGATTCTAGAAAGTCTTAGAATTTAAGGTAAACTGTCATGAGAAACTTGACTGTAACTTGTAGGAGCCAAACAAGCACTTCAGTTTTTGGGTTTTTTTTTTTCTTAAAAGAAAAGAAAATGCTAGAGGACAACGGCTTCCCGACCAGTGTCTGAGGTTTGAAGTAACTAAGGTGACATTAATAATTAATTAATTAATTCTGATGAATTCTTTTTTTTTTTAAGTCACAGCAAGTGTGTAATTTCTGTGTTTCCTGATTACTCTCTGAATACTACCGGGATTTAGTGGCCACTAAGAGAGAGTTTTTCTGGGGTTCCAAAGGAGGTCACCTTTCTAGAATCTAAGGTTCATCACAGTAGTCCAGGACTAACCTCTCTACAACTCTAGACTGTAAGGAATCTGACCAGGGCTTCAGTGTCAGATACACATCCATACGGATACAAGTAATTGTAACTTTTCTACCAGCGTCACTCACAATCACCAACATAATAATGTTTTCTAAAATGTATATAAATCACACAGAGCAGCGTGTAGCTGAAAACACTCCATATTTATGGCTGTTATTCAACCATCATGTGAATTTGTCTTTTTTTTTCTTTTTTTTAATCATAATAAAATAAATGAAGGACCAGCGTCACTCACAATCACCTACATAATAATGTTTTCTAAAATGTATATAAATCACACAGAGCAGCGTGTAGCTGAAAACACTCCATATTTATGGCTGTTATTCAACCATCATGTGAATTTGTCTTTTTTTCTTTTTTTTAATCATAATAAAATAAATGAAGGTTATCTAGACTGAGAGTTCTTCTTGTAGCAATGATCTTTGCTCTCCTGGGCTCATCGAGTTGAAGGATTTCCTTGGGTCTATCTGTGCAGGCACCTTTGAAGATACTTAGACATCACTTGAAACATCAACCAGAGATGACTCTTACTTCTCATTCTTTTTCTCAATGGCAAAAGTAGGCAATAGAAAGGTCTTGTGGAGGGGCCTAAAGAGAAAATTTTCTAGCTAATTTTCTTGCTCCATTTGCAGAAGACCAAAGTTTGGCTCTCAGGATTCATGTTGAGAAGCCTACCACCTTATGTAAGTCCTGTTCCAGGGAACCCAACATCCTTTTCTGTCTTTGTTTTCACCAGCCTGAACATGTCCAGACATATACAAAATGCATCCACATTAATTAAAATTATATGTATACATACATACACACACACACACACACACACACATATGTAGATAAAGATGTCTTTCCAACAGTGAATCTTTTAATATTGGACTGTAACTTACAAAAAAGCTTTCACTATCCTATCTGCATCTTATCAAGACTCCCATCTTTTCTTTATACCTGGTTTCTAAACGATCACTGCCCCTAAAATGTAAGCAGCAGCATTTATTTATTTAAATGTTTACTCCTGATTTCTCATCAGATGGTTTTTAGGCCTGAAGAGTGGGTGCATTCCACAATACAGCAGGGTCTATCCCTGGATTCTTAAGCATCTGTGCCCTCCTCTCAACCCTCAGGCATAGTCACTCTCTTTCAGCACTTGTCATGCCTCCCTAGGGTCAGTCACAGTCAAGGTCTCAATATCATGTACCCTCAAAGGTGAGAAGAGTAAGGTTGACCTATGTCATTATTCTATTACTTTTTCAGAATGTCCAACATTTCTGCCATTCCAAACACCTGGGAGCATTGAAAATTTCTAGTGTCCATGCTTCCAGATCCAAGAGGCATCAATCAGAAAATCTTGGGAGGGAGACCCAGGCTCTCAGGAGAATCCAATGTGCAATCAAATCTGCAAGCCAGGGCAAAGCCTGTTTAAGAAGGGAGGAAAGTATATGATGTGTTTGGAAATACTTGTGTTCAGCGCACAACGCCTGTCTGTGCTCTATGTACTACCATAGAGCTTTGAGCAAGGGGCTAGAGGTTGAAACATACAGAGACACACAGACAGGGAGACAGAGACACGGACCTCTAGTCCATGGTAAGAAGCCCTATATTCAATAGCACCACGGAGGCTTATATACCCAACAGTCAAGTGGGCCAACAGGTGAAAACCTTATCCTCTGATCCTTAAGGCCAAGGCAACACGTGCTTGTGAAGCAGAGCTGGTAAAAAACTTTGACACAGCCTTTAGTAACTCAATTCTGAAGGAAAGTAAAGATCTCTAGCAAGGAAGAGCAGCTGGAGGCCAGGACTCCAAATGGTCCCAACACTTATGCTCAGAACAACTTGTAAAAATTTAAATACATTACTGAGCATTTCTTGTTATAGAGGAAGTCACATCTGTGGAACAGTTTTGTTTATGGAAATCAGACAGGAGAAGCAATGCTGTCATAAAATACAGATGCTCCTCTGTTTACCACTGTAAAGGCAGTAGGACCTGGAAGAATGGAGCCTAAAGATGAGGTGGACTAAAGTCTAATGCAATAGCCAATTTCATTCGAAACATCAGACAATTTATACTTTAAGGGTTAAGAAAGGTCACATGAGTAAATCTCTCAGGAGTTCAAGCTGTGTATAAACACGAGGACAAGTTGCAGGAGGCAAAAACATGTTTTTCTATAGAGGCCCATAAACAAATAACAATAGCCAGTGGGAATGAATAATCTGATAAGCGTGCTCCTATCAAATACACCTGGGAGGTACACGGAAGCATAATCCAAGAACAGCTCCAGGTGTTGAAGAAACTGAGGTCACAAGACTCTTGTTTTCTTGGAGTTCCCTCACAAGCACTCAGAATTCTTTTTTTTTTTTGTTAAGAATATTTCTTCTTTTTATTTATTTTTATTTTATGTATTTGCCATGGGTGTCAGATCCCCTGGAACTGGAATTACGGACAGCTGTGAGCTGCCATGTGGGTGCTGACAATTGAACCCAGGTCCTCTGGAAGAGCAATCAGTGCTTTTAACCACCAAACCATCTCTCTAGTCCCAGCACTCAAAATTCTTACACGACTCCATCTTGGACTGTGTTCCGACACTCCTCCACCCACATTGTGGTTACATCCTGCTGACCTCACTGTAAACTGAAGAGCACCCTACATTGAAAATGCATTTGTTACACCTACACTCCTGACCAGTCAGAGCAACAGTTCACTGTCAAATGACCGTCCCAGAGGGCATGTGAGTATCCTGCTTCAGACTGCTTGCCCACAAAATGTTGGAACCCAAACTAAAACAGAATTCATTTTGCTTTCACACCACTGTAGAGTCAGAAGATCCTAAGCTGAACAGGTGAGCCAGGGAGCTCTCTACAGTATATATACAGTTTCCCCATGGTGACATAACTTTGCTTTCTGTAGATATCCTGTAGGTGATGTGGGAGTCCCCTCTGTGTGCTGTGATTACCATTAATGAATAAAGAAACTGCCTTGGCCTGTTCATAGGGCAGAACTTAGGTAGGCAGGGAAAACTGGACTGAATGCTGGGAGGAAGAAGGCAGAGTCGGAGAGCAGCATGGAGCCGCCGCCGCTGGAGATAGACATGCTGAAACTTTGCTGGTAGGCTACGACCTTGTGGTGATACACAAATTAATAGAAATGGGTTAAATTGATATGTAAGAGTTAGCCAAGAAGAATGCAAGCTGGCACAGCCCCTTTGATTGTCAGTGTGGCGATTTCTCAGAAAATTAGGAAACAACCTTCCTCAAGACCCAGCAATACCACTTTGGGTATATATCTAAAGGATGCTTAATCATGTCTCAAGGACATGTGCTCAACTATGTTTATAGCAGCATTGTTTGTCATAGCCAGAACCTGGAAACAACCTAAATGCCCCTCCACTGAAGAATTGATAAGGAAAATGTGGTACATTTACACAATGGAGTACTACACAGCAGAAAAAAATATGACATCTTGAATTTTGCAGGAAAATGGATGGAGCTAGAACACATCATTTTGAGTGAGGTAACCCAGACACAGAAAGACAATTATCACATGTACTCACTCATAGTGGTGTTTAAACATAAAGCAAAGAAAATCAGCCTAGAAATCACAACCCCAAAGAACTTAGACAACAATGAGGACACTGAGAGAGACTTACATGGATCTAATCTACATGGAAAGTAGAAAAAGACAAGATATCCTGAGTAAATTGGAAGCATGGGGACCTTGGGGGAGAGTTGAAGGAGGGAGAGGCATGGAGGGGAGCAGAGAAAACTGTAGAGCTCAATAAAAATCAATTTAAAAAAGCAGACTGAGCAAGCTAGTAAGCAGCACCCCTCCATGGCCTCTGCATCTGCTCCTGCCTCCAGGTTCCTGTCCAGTTTGGATTCTTGCCTTGGTTTCCCTCAATGTACTATGCAAGATAGGTAAGCCCAATAAATCCTTTCTTTCCTCTCCCCACAACACCCCCAAAAAGAGAGTTAGCCAATAAGAAGTTAGAGCTAATGAGCCAAGCAGTGATTTAATTAATACAGTTTCTGTGTGGTTATTTTGTTTCTGGGTGGCTGGGACGAACAAGGGGCCCCCTGCAACACGCAGAGCAAGATGTTTCTCAATAATTCTCTTGGGCTGGTACTAAAAAATCATATCTCAGATGATTTTTTTTTCTGTTTCTAGGCACTACAGTGGTGATTATGGAATCTGTCCTCTTTCTCACCAATTGGCTGGATCTTTGTACACTTGACATTAACCATGACACTTTCTGTTTATTCCAGAAAACTTTGACTCAGATCTGGGACATAAGATGAAGAAACGTTGGTTTTTACCAGTTGTCACTGTAGATAAAACTCCAAGCAAGTGTCTATGGTTGGTCTTTTTCTCGTTTCCTGGTTGCAATTACAGGCTTCTGTCTCTACAAGACTTCTTCTTGTTATGTGACCAGGCTAACTTAGAAAATGAAAAGATAGTACCAAACAGACTTCACACCAAAAACAGTAAAAATTTGTGCCTGAATTCCCACTATTGGGGAGGCTTAGACAAATAGATGATCGATAGCTCTATGAATTCCAGGGCTAAGCTACAGAATGGAAATCTGTTTCAAAAAACAAAGAACAAAATCCTGTAAAAGAAAGAGAAAAGAAGATCATTGTATAATGATAAAAGATCAATTATCATTTTTAAAAGTTATTCATACAACAGCTGTAGAATATATATTCTCATCAGCACATTGAACTTCCCCCCAAACAGACCATATCTTAGGGCACAAAACAAATCTCAAATAATGTAATAATTGTCATTAGAAGTCAACGTGAGCCAGGTGAGTGAGGTGCACCTATAACCCACCTATTTGAAAGACTGAAGACCCAACCTAAACAAGCAACTTAGTTAAACCCCATCTCAGAAGTTGGGGCTGGAGCAATGGCTCAGCAGTTACAAAGCTCTGGCTATTCTTGCAGAGAGTCTGGGTCCAGTTTCCGGCACTCAAATCGTGATTCACAGCCATCAATAAAAGCAAATCTTTTTTTTTTTTTTTAAAGAACTGCACCACCACCACCACCAAAACCCTCAAGACCTTGTAAACAGAGCTAAGGAGTTTGGACTTTCTCATACGGGAAACTAGAAACTTCAATGATTAATTAAGAGTGGACTCACCAGGATGAGCAAATGATTGAAAATTGTATAACCTTCTTAGTTGGTAGGGAAGACTATAGAACCCCAGCTAAAGCTGTCCTCCCTTTCTCTTTTTCCTCCAGAATTCCGGTGACATGGTTTGATAGTCCTTTGTATCCTCTTTCTGGTAGGCACAGTGAGGTTCCCTTAGCTGTCATCCATTAGCCAAAACGGCTTCCTGGGGACACTCAGTTGGGGTTAGATGGGACTGAGTCACCCGCGCTGGGAATCTGGGCTTCATCCCTTTGGGTGAGGTGATTGCTACATACAGTTATTACTGAGGTCTGAGGGATGCGTGGATTATAAATCAGACACAATACTCAAAACTCACCGTTTTTGATTACTCGCTTTCCTTTACTATTGGTTATACTCTTGAGGCTGCCTGTGTCATTGTATATGCAAGGTGGGAACCCAACGTAATGGTGTCCTGTATCACTTAACGAATTGTATTGGATGCTCGGATGCCCCATAGTGGGAGTGTTTATTCTATAGAAATTGACAGACACACAGATCATGCAGTTTGTAGCTAAACACTTTCTTGTTCACCATCAGCCTCCAGCAGATACAATCCTATCTTTGTGAAATTCTGTGCAGACACCCTTAAGAGCAGTCTGAGGAGCCCAGAAATCCTGGAGTTTGAGAGACATGAAACAGAAAAGAATGTGACCAAAGGTCAGTGGGAGGGTGTGAACTGGCCACCTCTGAGGTTGAGGCAGAGAAGGGGACACCAGCCAAGCAGAGAAGATCCACGCCAGGGCCAAATAGGGCAGTAAGTCTATTCCAGAGTCCTGGAGACAGAACAGCAGAAAACACAGGAGCCTGGAATCCAGAAGAGAGCACAGCAGTTGCCCGTTCTATGCTGAGAGTTGCCTCAGAAGATGGAATCACCTTCAGCACATGTGGATGAGGAGCTGCAGCCTTGGGGAGGCCCTGAATGCCCTGGTCAGCTCCCAGGAAGACTGGGGTCATCAGAGTATGCCCAGTCTGGGGTTGTGGAGAAGGGGCGGCCAAAGTGGGGCAACCCCCTACAGTTCTTACTTGTCTGTGTCTCCTATGCTGTGGGCCTGGGCAATGTATGGCGCTTCCCCTACCTGTGCCAGATGTACGGTGGAGGTAAGTGCCATGTGCAGGGAGGGGCAGCATGTCTGAGTGACAAGGGCTTCACATCTAAAGCTTTTACCTCCCTGGAATCTGGATGAATTATAGGCTGGATGTCAAAGAGCTGGCCCACAATCCAGCAGAGAAGGAAGGTTTGGGCTTCACTTCCACACACAGGGCACTTGCTGTGCTATCTAAAACATCTTTGCCTAACCTGAAGTCATAAAGGTTTTCTCTGTTCTTTATCTAAGTTTTTAACCTCTGGATTGTGTATCTGGAGCGATGATCTACTTCCCTTTCTCCTTTTTTGTGTATAAAATGTGATACCAACTACGGTTCATTCTATTCTGCTGTGTTATTGTTTTCTTGACAAAAAAAAGCTTGCAGAACTCTTTTGCTTGAATTATATTGTGGAGGTTTGAGGAAGTGAAGGAAGTGATTACTAGGTCCAGCTAAAAGGTGCCCACACTCCCTCCTTGGTTTGAGTTTGCTTCTAGGCAGCAGACAAACAAACAACAGGTTGTCACAGAGACAAATTGACCTTGGGCCACACCAGATCTGCTGTAGTTACTGCTTGATACTTTGGGTTAAAATGAGACGGCCTTTTTCAGTGTTAGAGCATAACTCCAAACAGCTGCGGGAATCTGGCTTCCGCTGTCAGGTGTCTCAAAGAATAAACTACACAGGTCTCAGCCTCCTTTAACATCAAGCTGTTAAAGGGTGAAAACCCAGCCTTTACAGAGCAGGGAGGGGATTTAGCCTTGAAAAGACTCCGGAGCAAGAAGACAGTGTTCAGACCCTACTTGCACACAAGGACAAGCGAGCTCCATTAGTATGAGGTATGTGTTGCCCCCTCCAAGGCCTTCACTGTTTTCACGTGGTCACAAGGCTCTTCATGAGACCTCAGTTCCAGCTGCTCCACTTCTGGGATCTATGGGCCACCCGAATTCCCAGTCTTGGTTTAGGAAAGGACACTGGATACAACCCAAGGGCCCACAATTGAGTAGATTGGGCAATGCATTAAGAGCAGAATGCTTTATGACAGTTTAAGATCGGGCTAGGGTTCCTTTGCAAAGCAGGTTTTGAGCTGGCTGTTTCCTGTTCCTAGAAGACATAGTGAGGAGAAAGGGCAGGACAGCACAGTGTGGGAGGAGATATCTAAACAGTACCAATAGGAGGAAAGGGAGGATCCCGGGTACCCTATCAGATACCAAGTAAGAGACGATTGACAGCCCTGGGACTACGCCCATCCCAAAGGGGTTAAACCGTTGCTTTCCCCGCAGCTGTTTTCTGTCCCTGGGAACTGAGCTTCATGATACCCTAGATGACTACCAGCACCCCTATTACATTTCTTGGCTTCTCTCACCCATGATGTGAGAAGACCCCTCCATAGGGTCACATAGCTGACTCAAAATTGCGGAGAAGGACTTGAAAGTGTCCATGACTGTTCCGGCACTCAAGGGAAGGAACCTTTCAACCAGGACTAGCATGGTGAGCAAGCCTGGGCTCAGGAAGGGAGGAAGACAGGGCAAGGCGATGATCTCATTCGGCTCTCGATATGATAATTAGGGTAGAGCCACAACTAAGCCAAGAGACATTGGACTCCGAGGAACCAAAAGTCTTCCAGAGTACGGAGGGTGGGAGGGAGTAGATTTCCTCCACGCCTCTTCTTGATGGCTTCCTTAGCCCATCCAGGGCTCGTGAGCTATGGAATAGCTAAGTGTAGGCACCTGGAAGTAGACTGTCTTGGGTAGGGAAGCTTTGCTCAGCTTTTTCTCTTTCTTGAGCCATTCTAGCACACAGGCAAAACCTGAACTAGACTTGACGTTTTCCAAGCAAGCTGATACCAAGCTTGCTTTTGAGTTTGAGGTGGGCAGTACCTGAAATTCAGATGGAGCTGGTGAGTGAGCTAGCAGGGCAAGTTCTGTCGCTGTGTAGGAAACCTTTACCGGGTGCTGGTGCCCCAAGGTGCTTTAGCTGCTTTCCCAGAGCTCACATAGCTACTGCTGGGGTGGTGGAACAAATGGCCCCCTCCACACACGCGCCCCTTCCTTAGCCCAGGCTCCCGCATGTCCCTGGTGTATGAGTACAAAAGACACTGGGCTGTGGACATCCCCAAGCTGTTGGGTGGAGAAGAAAGTGGCAAGAGCACTTAGCTGGGGGCTGTGGGTAGAGCTACTGAAATATTGCTTTAATGTTCATGGGGTCCAAACTTCTATTCCCAGGGCAATAACTGTCAATTCTTGGAGCTAAAGGAGAGGTTTTTGCTTTGTTTTGTTTTTATCATGAGCCTCTAGCACTAAGATTACCAGACCTGGGAAGTTCAAGGGAATTTTCAGCAGCCCAGGGCCAGTAGCTAGATAAACAAACTGCTACCATTGACAGTTGTGGGCAAAAGAAGGATCAGCCTGCTTGGGTTCGGAGGCTGTAGCCGAAGTCTTCACCGGGAATTAGTGCTGCTCTGCCTGGCATTTCCAATCCTGGTTCTCCCCAGTTCGATGTAGAACTATGGGCACACCCACTTTTTTTTTCACTCTCCAGTTGTGTGACGAATGTGAAAATATCCCATAGTCTCTTATTATGGGTACATAAGGAAAATTATTTGCTCTGAGTGCTTAGGGGGTTTGCTTACAGATTATTAATTTGAAGTGGGGAAAAATAGGCCAAAGGCAATATTTACTTTAGGTTGTTTTGAATGTTGGATCTTTTAAGACTGGGAATTCATTAAGATCCCAAGATATTAAAGAGTTATTTTAAGAACAAATAATATGCCAGGCATAGGACACCTTTAGTCCTAGCACTTAGGGTGATCCCAGTACTTGGGAGGCAGAAGCAGGCAGATCTCTGAGTTTGAGGTCAACCTGTTCTACAGAGTGATTTCCCAAACAGTCAGGATTACACAGAGAAACTGCCCTGGCTCAGGAGACAAATCAGCTCAGCAGGGCATTCCCATGTCTCTTTTGTCTTACACGTGCTCCCTAGACTGTGTCCTTAACCCTTTTGGACCTCTTTTATCCACTGGCCTTAAGTAAGGAGCACCTGATAGGATTTTTAAAACCCTGTAATGGGAAATATCAGACATATAAACCAAAAGTGTAGCAAGTCTCCACAGCTATGAGCAGATCCTATGTGGGTTCTAGTGCTATACGGACTGGTTTCCCGCCTGGGTGAAGTTTAAGAGGCCATTTCCAGGTTCCTGTGTTTCCTAGCACATCACAATGTCTTCCAAGTGTGGTCAATAAAGGAAGCGCCTTCAGGGATGCTCCCAGAAGCAACAGAGGGGGGTGCATTAGCTGTAGCAGAAACCATTCACTGCAGTGGGGTCAGGAGAACAAGGGGTTAAGATCTGGGGCTCTGAAGGCAGACTGCAGTTTTCTGAGTACCTAGGTGATTCTCCCCCTAGCTTCTTGGTTCCCATGGTAGCAGGGGGCCTATCTATTTCTCCACCTGGTTCTCAGTCAGGTCTGGTTGCTATGGTCAGGGGATCTTCAGAGGTCAGAAGATATTGTTACCCAGTGTCCAAGAGTATCCTACAGATGTCCACTTGTTATGCTTGCCAGCCAAGACTGATAATGGACTGGAAATTCCAATTTCTGAGATTTATGCAGATGAATGTTAGAGAATTTCTGAATTGGTAGGTTGATGTGTCCGCAAAAAGAAGATAGCTCCTAAGCACTGGGCTTCCTAGAAGCTATCCATGATGAATCTTGGCTCCCAGCTCTTCCTAATAGAGTCTTGGCCATTTATGCCTGCATAACGTGTGTGACAGTTGACTAATGGGATGGAACCTATCTGTCTTCTTTTGCATCCATCTCTCTGGCTCTGTAAACTTATGTGAATCACTGATCACAGGCAATAATCATGGAATTTGTGATGATATAAGGCTGGAGTAAAGAAGTCCCTCTCACACAGCATGTGCTAAGTGGACTCAGACAACGTGGCTTCCAGCACCTCTTCCAGAGCTTGTGTGGTTTACATAGATAGATGGTTTACATGGCAATCAGTGGAGAGGGTTGTTTGTTTTGTTTTTGTGTTTTGGGACAGGGTTTCTCTGTATAGCCCTGGCTGTCCTGGAACTTGCTTTGTAGACTAGGCTGGCCTTGAACTCACAGAGATCCACCTGCCTCTGTCTCCCAAGTGCTGGGATTAAGGTGTACACACCACTGCCTGACCAATTCAAGTGTTTGATGAATGATGGGATTAGATGCCTTGGGTATAAATGGAGCTCTAGAGCACTTGGACCTGACTCCCTGTGTCCAGGGACAAGACAGCAATATTGCACTAAGAAAACTAAGGGGGGAAACTGGGAGATGGCAGAGAACTGAACCATGGTTAGGTTATTCAGCCTCTTCCTGGGACTGCCCTGGCTGCTGATTGTTGACAAGCTGGAGATGACCATTGCTGGGGAATATTATTTTCAGGTGTGTGACTTTTGTTTACGCTGAATTTGTTTAACTCTGTGAAGGTGTGTTACTGTGCCTGTCTAAAACACCTGATTGTCTTAATAAAGAGATGAACGGCCAATAGGGAGGCAGGAGCAAAGATGGGCGGGGCTAGCAAGCAGAGATTATAAATAGAAGGAGAACCAAAGAGGAGGAGCAAGAGAAGGAGAGGAGGAAACTAGGAGTCAGCAATTCAGCCAGCCATGGAGTAAGAAGGACAATAAGGCATACAGAAGAAAGAAAGATAAAATCCGAGAGGTAAGAAGGAAATGGGGATAATTTAAGACAAGAAAAGCTCGCTAGAAACTATCCAACCTATGGCAAGGCATTCATAACTAAGAATAAGCCTCGGTGTGTGATTTATTTGGGAGCTGGGTGGTAGACCCCTCAAAAAGCAAAAAGGGAAAAATATCCCACAACAGTCCATCAAGATGGGCAAGGGAATGTGGGTAGAAAAGGGGCAATACTGACCCAAGACATCTTTTTTTTCTTTCATCTCACTGTAAATGAGACAAACTATTTCCAGGATTCTTCTGAAGTCTCACTACTCAGTTGCCTCCTCAGTGAGCTGAATTAGACATTAAAACAAACATTGCTTTTGTTGGTTTCGGTCAGGAGCTGCGTCCCAAGTATTAACTAAGACAGGGTGTTTCCCTTGCAGGAGGCTGCGGGAGAACTCTGCCGACCACCTATGTTTGCAGAACCTTCTCTTCGGCAGAAGCTATTTATTGAGTTTTCAGGTTGTCTGCCTCCATTTTCAGACTCGTGCAAACTGATTGTGGGTAGAGTCTTCCAAGCTGTTGGTCACCCCAAGTCTAGACAGGGAAGGCCTTCAGTTAGTCATTAGAGAGGTAGAAAACTTCCTATTTTATGGGGGCTCACTGCCACTCATTTATGGCTTTACAAAATGTATTAACTCTAAAAGGGGAACTTTATTCAATCTCTTGTCCCCAGTGCATGACTCAGTGAGTGAGACTCACCTGGATAATTCTCTGCTGGTTATGGTACTTTGGTCACTGAATTCAACAGCTACTCTCCTGTCCTGTGTAAGCCACTGGGTCCAGTTTTACAAAGGAGCAAATGCCTTTTGTGTAAACTGATATGCTGTTTTGAGCACCCTAAGAAACTGTCTAGAGGTGGAATTTGGCCCTTCTACTTCAGACCCAACAATGTTTGCCTCAAAATATCCTCCAAAGCTCTTCTTCCTTGTTAGGATAGCAATCTCACACTGTGACAAGGGAAAAGAACAAGAGATTAAAGGCATTATTTCATGGTATATGAGCTGCCTATGCTCATTCAAAATCAAAAGTGTTGTCAAGGCAGATCACCATGTACTGTATGAAGACTGTCTTGTGTGTTTTTTTTTGTGTGTGTTTTTGTAAGCTTTACCTAGGAATTTACCAACCCCCATTATTTAACAGTATATATACAAGTAATATATATGTAGTTTGGGTTCAACTTTTTTTTAAGGTGATGTTATATAGCACTATCTTCCAAGCCAAAACCCTGCCACCTTCATGACCTCAACTGTGCCTACTTGCAAAAGATTGTCACACCTAGATTTGGTGGCTATTGACCTGTTGGTATCTCTGTCTCATAAGATGGCTGGATATTTTTCTAGAATGGAAAAGAAAGCAAGAAGGCTTAATCATGTTACAAGTGTCTGACAAATTTTGTAAGAAGCCACAGTTCAATACATCAATGTTGAACCTAGGCTTAAAGAAATAGAGTTACTGGTCTATGCTCCATAGCATTTACAAGGCCTGGCTTAAGAAAAGGGTATGTCTTATCAGAACTTTTGTTCTTTGTCTGTTATTCTGTGGTGCATTTGAAGAGATACTCAGGGACCTGAGTCCCAACTCAGCTTCTTATCTATAAGGGTCTATTAGAGTTCTCTAAAAAAACATGAATAATAGTATGAATTATTATTTTTTATTTAATTTATTTATTAAAGATTTCTGCCTCCTCCCCGCCACCGCCTCCCATTTCCCTCCCCCTCCCCCGATCTAGTCCCCCTCCCTCATCAGCTCGAAGAGCAATCAGGGTTCCCTGACCTGTGGGAAGTCCAAGGACCACCCACCTCCATCCAGGTCTAGTAAGGTGAGCATCCAAACTGCCTAGGCTCCCCCAAAGCCAGTAGTGCAGTAGGATCAAAAACCCATTGCCATTGTTCTTGAGTTCTCAGTAGTCCTCATTGTCCGCTATGTTCAGCAAGTCCGGTTTTATCCCATGCTTTTTCAGACCCATTATACTAGTTTATGGGCTGTCATCAGATAGTCCAGCAATAGCTATCCAGGAAAAATAAAAGCCAAAAATTCTGTAGTTGTTCATCCACAAGTCTGGATGTTTCGGTCTGTTAGAACCTGAAGAAGTAGGTTCTAACGCCATCAGAAGAAAGCCTCCTCATCAGAACATGATATCAAGCTTCCTCCTTCCATATCCTTTTAGGTAAACTTTTTCAAAACCAGAAGGTATGACCTTGACTTAGGGTGAGTCTTCCCACCTCAAATGATCCAACCAAGAGAATTCCCCACAGCTGTGCCGAGTTCTTTGCGCTGTAGTTGATCTCATGTGTAATCAATGTCAGCAATCAAGTTTAGCCATCACAAAGGGAATATAAAGTCCTGTGAAAGATGGAACTGAAGCTCTGAATGGACCCAGTGGATGACTGCAGGTTATTTTTGAAGTGTGGGGCTGCAACCCACTGGGCAGGCCCCAAGAGCCTGCCTTGTAAGAGTGCACCTCTCTCAGACTAGCCCAGCCCAGACCCTGCCCCTCTCAACAAGAAGCAGTTAGAGCTGTCGTAGCCCCTTGCCCTGACAGCTGTTGGTGTGGACCTCTGAGTGGGACTGGGGGAGCGCTGAAGAAGAGTTAGAGCAGCATAGGTAAACAAATGAAGGGGAAACAGGTTTCCTAAGATAGCAGCTTCTTGTTCCCAGAACACATTGTGGGAAGGAATCAAAACAGGACCAAGGGGAGAAAGCAGAAGGACCCAGGAACCCTGTAAAACACACAGGGTCTCAGGGCCCCACCCAACCTAAAGCATTAAAACTATCCCCTTTCATTGCAGTTGGGTCTTCTTCATGGAAGTTCAGTTCTTGGTCGGTAGTCCCATAGATGACCGCAATACCCCTGTTACACAGGCAACCCCTATGTGCCAGGGGGCATTTTATGACTATTAGGGTTTGTGTGTGCCTATACTTCTGCTTTTCCCGCTAGAAACCACCCTCAATCCCTGCTACTGGTGTGTCAGGCTTTTTCTTTTGCATTTCTCCCATTGGAGTTTCTCAGGTCCCAGCCAAGGAACCATTAAGCTGGGATGGATGAGAGAAGATGCCAAAGCAGTCTTGGGTCATGCCTCCATGCCCCAAACTTGGGCAATCTTGTGCCCCTGCCTGCCTCTGTATGTTTATCTGGCAGTGAAAGGCTATTTAAAGCTCCATTCACAGACCACTCCTTAAGAATTTGCGGATTTGAAAGTTTTTTTTTTAAGTCACCATTAGCAAAATGAAATTTTAGACTAAAGGTACATGCTTAAAATAGATATGCAGATATTTCTTTAAAAGATGGGTGTGGTATGGAGTTCTGTGTACTGGGTCATCCAGCTAACTTACCTGCCCCTGTGTTTGCTAGGCCACTAAGCCCTCTGAAAATATCAAGTCTGAAGGAACATTCTATAGCCCAGGCAACTCTAAAGCATCCAAAATTCTCTACCTAGGTGAACCCTTCAGGGAAGGAAGCAGGTTTGCTGAGTTTTCCACCCCACCCACAGACCCTGTATGACTAGACCTTAGAAAAGGTATTGTCACATAGACTCAATCAGATCTGCAGGAAGACAAGCACTCACAAGCAAAGTTATAAGTATTTGGCAAGTTAGTGGTCTAGCCTTTCAATGGCCCTTAAATGCTGAAAGAGAAGATGGGGAGGGGTTAGTGATATGGCCCAGTGCATAAAGGTACTTATGTACCACACAAGCCTGGTGACCTGCGTTCAATCCCCAGAAGCCACATAAAGGGGGAAGGAGAAAACCTGAAGGCGTAAGTCACAAACAATGCCACACCAATTTGGGGTTATGATTATTAGGGTGGTATTTATTTAAAGGGGAAAAAACTTACAGATCACTGTCCCAGGCAACAGCCCTCTACGCAACCAGGAAAGGAGTCTAGTCGCTGGCGGAGCAGGAAGTGAAGAGAGAGAGAGGAGAGGGAGTGGCCGCTATTTTAAAGGGAGAGAAACCACGCCCCAATGGGCTGGTACCTCAGCGGTGATAGGCTGGAGGAGTGGGAGGACCTCCCGCAACACCAACCAACTTCTAAAGTTGTCCTCTGACTTCCTAATCTCCCCAACACACTTTTCAGAAAGGAGGGCAAAAGCTTTGCTGCAGAAACTGGTCCAGCAGAGCCATGGAGAATGACACTCACGGAGCTGGGGCCAGTGGCGGTTTGCCTCCCAGGATGGAAGTATTCAAAGATTTAAATAACTAACATGGCTACCTGTCATCCATGGATAGGCAAACAGAAAAATGCATGAAAAGTGAACAGGAAAATGGAGAGACATGGATGGGTGGATTGATAAATAAAAGGTTGGATTGGTACGATGAATAGAAGATAGAACAGAGGGGTGGCAGGGATGAATATGGAGGTACAAGATACAATTGAAGAAGAACTAGATTTTGAGGGGAAATGTCTGAGGGCAATGAATGGGATGGAAAGAGGACTGGATGGGGAAAGGCTGGGTGATAGAAACACAGTTGCACAGAGGGACGACAGGGTAAATTCCATCTCTCACACTGACCTGATGCTCAGCTCTGGCCTCTCACAGGGAGTTTCCTGGTCCCCTACATCATCATGCTCATCGTAGAAGGGATGCCGCTCTTGTACCTGGAGCTGGCTGTGGGGCAGCGCATGCGGCAGGGCAGCATTGGTGCCTGGAGGACCATCAGCCCCTACCTCAGTGGTGTCGGTATGTGGGATCCTTTTCAGTTCCTCTGACAGAGACTGGTGTGTTCCTGGACAGGAGTGCAGGTTGCTGTCCATGAGCAGGACCTGTGGTTGGGTGAACTGACAGCCCAGGGAGGGCTACCATTGAACTTGGGTAGAGAGGGCCCTGGATTCTGACCCTCATATGGAACCCCACCCCTAAGGGAAACTCCCACCTTGGGGCATCTCTACTCAGGACCTCAGGCTGAGAATCTGTGAATGCTGGACTTGGCTGCCCGGCAGAGAAGCATTCATTCAGTCCCAGCCCCTACCACCTGGGAATGTACACAACTGTCCCCTGCTTACTGAAAATGGCATGGCTGCGTGAGCCTGTTCATCTTTCCCACACCACTTAGGAGTTTTGGGGCACCATGGTGATGCCTGTATGCAGACGCCAAGGCATCTATGCATGCCAGGTGTGGCCCACTGCGCCCTTCCAGAGTGACCTTCAGTCATTATCTCCTGGTGCCAGGATCTGATTCTCTTGTTTTGTGAAAGCCCAGAGTCCAGGGCCATCAGTGGCCATAAACATTCTGTGCACTTTCATGTCCCAGAAAGGGAAGCAGATAGAAAAGCTCAGGGATGAAGAAGGGTCAATTTGATAAGATATAGTGCAGCTTTAGAAGAAATGTGTCAGGGGTGTTAAGAGTCATCTTCAAACTGCCTCCTCCCTGTGATGAGCTCTAAAGGCCATCACAGAGTGCTGAGGCAGCACTGTACATTGGAAAGACAAGGGAGGCTGCCTGGCCCCTTGAGCACTGACACCCGGATACTGGCAAGAATTCCCAATTGGGTGTAGAGAGCTGCTATTTGATGATATCAATACTGGTATAGTCCACCACACCCAAGGTTAACAACTTATAGCTCTTGATTATGTGTGGGATAACAAAGGTTGGCTGTGTGAGTCCACTTGAGAGGCAGACTCTCCCTTTTTCACAGTGCTACTGTAGGACCTGCATAGGTCATACCAGGTTGGAGGTAGGGGTTGTCTGTGTACTTCATATCTCACTGCTGACACATAGATAGGATTGGCTCCAGTGATTCAACCTCCAAAAGAGCAAGTATCATATCAGGCATGTGGCTGGCACTTCTCCATAGCTCTACTGGGTAGTTCTGAGCCAGCTCTGAGCTTCAGTTTGCTCTTTGAAAAGACAATACTGTTATAAGAACCAACAGCACACAAAATACTGAGCCCAGGACCTGACACTTAGCTGTCAAAAAACTTTCATTAGTCTCCCGCCTCAGATGATGAGTGGTTAGGAAGAATAACTCCTAGGAAGAGGTCTTAGGTATGGTATCAGGTCTAATAAGAACCTGAAGGAAAAGGGTTCCTGTTTGGGGATGTCACCATAGTTCTGTCACTCAAGTGCCACTGTTAAATCCCATACATCTGATCTTCATCATGGCCCTCTGCTTGCTCACAGGTGTTGCTAGTGTGGTGGTCTCCTTCTTCCTCTCCATGTACTACAACGTCATCAATGCCTGGGGCTTCTGGTACCTCTTCCACTCCTTCCAGGTGAGCCAACCTCTGGCCAGAGCAGAAGCAGAAAGGGTAGAGGATGCAGGGTCACTCACCAAGTGACGGAGGATGAGAACACCAGCCTGTGGGAACATTCACAGTGAGGGGTGAGGGTGAGAGAAGACAGACACCTCAAACCAAGCGGGGACATCAGAATCTGGATCTGGATCCACTACCTGCACACTGTAAGCCATGTTGTGCAGCTGTCCGTGTATGTACGTTTCTGAGGGGCAGGGTTCACAGCACCCTCTGGAATATCTACGGAAAGTGTCCCGAAAACATCACAAACCAGCTCATGACAGACTCAGGAGAAAGTCTCTGGTGGGGACTTATGGTGATGACGTCACCATTCCGACAGGTCTAAGATGATTATTTCTCCTCTTGTCCCATGTTCCCCTCTCCCCCGTCATTGTCACTTGTCCTAACATCTTCGAGCTCTAGGCTGACCCTGAAGACCCCAAAAATCGCCTAGAAGGAACAACACCACTCTAACACGATTGGAGCTGTTTTCAATGGCAAACATTTTAAACTGCATTATCCAAATTCATGTTGCTGATATTCTGGAAGGGTCTAGGCATTGTTGAAAATAAATAGAAGAACCATAATTCCACACTGAGAGCTGGTCTTTATTCAAAGATAGGAATCTTCTTCCTCTCCACCACTCATGATCTGTTCCTCCACCGTCAGCCTTTGCTCTCTCGGGGACTCTAATCCCACTGCCTCCACTCCTCTTCTAGCAGCTGCCTCCATCTCAGCCTCTTTCCAAGTGGAAAAAGAGGAGAAGGACCTAGAAAGTACCATGTTAGTATCCATGCATTCCACAGGTTGGTGGACTGCCCCCAACCCTGCATGAGATAATGACACAGTCGACCTTCAAATACACTTCTGTGGGCCAGGCATGTCTCTGGAACATATAGATCTACACTCACATGATCATACACTCCACATGAGAGCTCTTGTCCAACCCCACAAGCATCAATCTACTTTACAGGATTCTACTTCATGGGGTGGGAGTAGGGGTCGTTCACAGCAGGTCTCTTTAACCAAGCAAATGTAGGGACCTTATCTTTACCTTCTGATGCAGATGAAGGGAGGAGAGAACTGAAAATTTCTCAGTTGGTCCATTGAACCAGTTCATACATGTCCCAGAGCTTCTTCATATAGCATGTACATTGGCAGGAACATTCGAAAACCTGATGTCCAGTTCATCTCAAGCAAACGATTCTGGGTATAGCCAAGGTAGCCCCAGGTTTGCAGTCACATATGTGAAACAGAGTGAGCTGGAGCGTCTGCAGCAGAGGGTCCAGAGAATGAACTAAGTGTTCTTCGGGTAGGCAAGGCAACTGAGCTGAGGGCTTCTATTTCTTGGCTGGGACATACTACTGGTTTTCATCAGTTACCAATGTCTCCCTCCTGTGGTCTCTCCATCCAAATGGACTTACCATTCCATGATTCTAATTCAAGTACCTTCCCAGTTTGATGTTTTTGTTTAAGTTTTATCTTATTTATTTTATGTGTGTAGGTGTTTTGTCTGCATGTCTATGTACCAGGTGCATGCCTGGTGCCCGCAGAGGCCAGGAAAGGGTGTCAAATCCCCTAGAACTAGAGTTACAGATGGTTGTGAGCCATCACATGGGTGCTGGGGCTCTAATCTGGGTCTTCTGGAAGAACACTTAACGAGTTAGTACTCGTAACTAGTGAGCCGTCTCTCTAGCCCTACATCTGGTTTTGAACAGAGCCAAACAGTAACTACAAGGATCTGGAAAGTCTAGGTCTGGAAGCCTCTGTTCCACTGTACTCTAGCCTAAAGCAAGCCAGGCTAGCCCATATGTATAGGACAAGGTACAAAGCCTCCTGTCAATCATCCTCCCCAGTCCTTGGCCTTCCCCTTACCTCTCCATCGATTCTTGCTTCATTCCAAAGGATCCCCTGCCGTGGTCTGTCTGCCCACTGAATGGTAACCGCACAGGCTATGATGAGGAGTGTGAAAAGGCTTCGTCAACTCAGTACTTCTGGTACAGGAAAACACTCAACATTTCGCCGTCCATCCAGGAGAACGGAGGAGTGCAGTGGGAGCCAGCACTGTGCCTCACCCTGGCCTGGCTGATGGTGTATCTGTGCATCCTGAGAGGCACCGAGTCAACTGGCAAGGTGGGCTGGGGAGTGAGATGATGCTGCATCTGGGTGAGTGGATGAGTAGCTCCTCAGCCCTGGCCTTGATCAACGCCAGGGGCTGTCTCTTGCGGTCCAGAAGTAGAGGCTCACTGGATCAGAAGGTATGGATGGTGTCATTGGCACGTTCCTCTACTAGCTGACTGTGAGGTGGTTAAAGTTGTGACGTCTGAAATGAGATGCCCCAGCTAGCTCTCAAACTCAGCTACACCAGGGCATTTCTTAGAGATCTTAAAACATCTGACAATTCAGTCCTTCCCCTTCAAATGCCAGATTATTATTCTGGGGAGGAACCTCAATATGGAGAGATGAGCCAGCAGAAATAACTTTATTGTGTGCTTGTATTCGGGGTCTCATTTCAAAGTGCTTTCAGGGACTCAATGACACCCAAAACTGTTGGATTCTTCCCTGGTTTGTTTGGTTTTGTTGTTGTGTGATTTGGGGTCTTGCCTTTTATTTTGAAAGTGTCTCCTTATGTAGTTCATGCTGGCCTGAAACTCATTGTACAGCTCAAACTGGCCTCAAACTCAGTGATCCTCCTGACTCCGCCTTCTGAGTGTTGGGATTGTAAACCACAGATGTGCCACAATCCTGGCTTAGGCCTTTTATCTGCCTAAGCCCTATGTTCCTGTTGGATGCCCAGGTTTCCTCCTTCTAGGGATGCTATATCGGCTGTATTTCCATCACCTGCACCTGTCTCAAACTGGAATAAATTCTCCATACTCAGCTACGCTACAAAGCAAATTCACAGAAGATCACATTCCCGCAGTATCTTATTCTTTAACAGCACCTCAGAGTAGATACATGATGACACTCAGAAAAGGCGTAGATAGGTGAAGTGATCTTCCCAAGACCACAGTAGGGGACAGAGCCCAGATTTACTCCAGGACTTCCCATCCTATTGGTCACGTGCCCCATGAATGTTCTCTGTCTTTTGTGACTTAATCACTTGCAATTTTTCTTCTTATGTGAATCCCACAAGCCCTTAGATCTCACTCTCCTGATCACAGGAGCTTCCTTCTCCAGCACTGACATGTTTTTTTTTTTTTTCCCACGAGGCATGAGGCTTAGAACAACCTATGTCATCAAGATGCTGCACAGCAATCCCAGTGCTGTGCCTGGTATGACATTTTACATTGGCTTCTAAGTCCCCAAAGCGGTAATCATCTTAGCCCCAAGCACTTTGTCTCACAACCGAGCAGAAGAATCAGGGTGCTCTTTCTCAATTAAGCTCAGACCCTGTAGCATCTGCTCTGGTCCAATCTAGACCAAGCATGATCCAAAAGATCTAAGGGCGAGGTCTGTACCCTTGAATATTAAAGCAGTCTTTTTGTCCCCATGCCTCTTATAATTGTGAAATTAGGGAGAGCCGGGACATGATACCATAGCAATCCTCACCACCTATTTTCTCTGCTGATCCTATGACCCCCTTCCCTGACAGAAATATCCTAGTAGTTCCATGTATAAAGACTGCCTTTTCCTTTTCTGTTGAAATCTCTTTTATTCTGCCATGAATATTTACTTATCGGCCAGAACTTACTTCTCATGATAGGTTAAGCTAGATCCCAGCCATCTTTTCCACAAGAGGAAGAAGGGAACTCCAGAAAACCTGTAAGGAACATGGTCCATGGAAAATTCCAGAGCTTGCCCTGAGTGTCCTCTAAGTACCCAGTGTTATGGACCTGGATCAGCCTTCCTCCATGTCTCTGAATTTCTTTCACATCACTTTACAAAGTGCTCTTATCCATCTTCATCTCTATCTGGTTTGAAATACTAGATACTTGGGTATGTTTAGTAGTTCCTTGAATGTATAAGAAGCCATGATAAACACATATCCCACATTCTGCTCTGTGTCCCTCTGACAGTCTTAGAAATGAATAAAATATGGTGCCATGCCAAGGAGGAAATGGAAGACTGAGCATAATTCAAGCATGTCAAGACATGGGTCACTAACTATGTTTCTTAGAGGTGGATCCAAACTAGAGGATTGATAAAGCAAAAACAACCTTGACAATTTTTTTTGTTTGTTGTACCCATGTATCTATGCGTATGTAGTAAGGGATTTACCCAAAATTTCCCACCCAGGCTAGGCAGACATGCACCTGGAAGTCCTTACTTTGAGGCTTTTCAGAAGTTAGGGTGACACTGAGTCCAAAATGTCCCTGCCAAAGCAACCAAGAGCACATCCTTAAATTATGATGCATGTCAATAGGGAAATAAGACTGGCTTAACCAAAGAGTTAGATGTCTTATGAAGAATACGCAAAATCCCATCAGTACTATCTATTGCATTTGTTGTGGGTACTTTCTTCCATACACTGTTTCCTATCTATGGGCATGCCTAGCCAGGCTCCTCTCAGATCCCAGCCTCGAAAGCAGGCTCTGCCCCCAAGCCACTGAACTGATTTCCCTGTTAGAGAAAATACAGATCTTGTAAGTGATTGGTCGTCCTTCTTGGGACTTCAGAAAGCTCAGAGCCAAATTTGGCTCAAATACTGAACAAAGAGACTGATACGTTGTGTGGGCTCCTTCAGTCCTATTTTAGAGACAGAGGGGTTGGAAGAGTATGGAAAGAAGAAACTGGGAACCTGTTGCCTCTAATCCATTAAAGAAGAAATTTTATGGTGGCAACAGATATGGGCAGCCAAGTCCCACACTGCCTTTCCCAGACCACAGACCCTTTGTCCTACTCAGAATTAGCACCACCTGCAGCTCTTCATCAGCTGTGGACGCCGCCTAAACACCAAAGAAGTAAGATGTTTACAGGGATGGTTATCTGTCCTGCCATTCCTACCTCTCCAGCAGTCTTATTCTGTTCCTGAATACCCACAGGTGGTCTACTTCACTGCATCAATGCCTTACTGTGTACTTATTATCTACCTGGTCCGTGGCCTCACACTCCATGGAGCCACCAATGGCCTGATGTACATGTTCACACCCAAGGTATGGACTGAAATGGAAGGAGACTGTCTGTTTCTGGGATGCTTGGGAGGAAAGAGAAAGGGGGTAAGATCTGTAATCAGCAAGTCTGGTGAGAGTCCAAGACTGAGCCAAAGGCTACGGATATCCCGGGGGCCCAAACTTCCTCCTTAGACAGGTCATCCCAAGTCCTGTATGTTCTTGACGTTAAACCCTCTGTCCATCCCCTCCTGCTGCCCTCACTGCCCCTGATGACTAGTGCCTGTGCCTTCCTTCTGGTCTTCCTGCTTCGGTTCTCACCCAAAGCCCTGTCTGTTCTGTCTACTGAGCCAGGCATCACTCCAGTCTCTAGTGGGAAGCTGCTTGTTGGAACCCAGCTAGCTCAGCAGGTAGAGCATGAGACTCTTAATCTCAGGGTCATGGGTTTGGGCCCCACGTTGGGTGCCACAAGTCATCTCCCTTACCTTCCGTAGACCCTTTCCCTCTAGTTGCCCCTCTTTAACATTTTCTTTCCAGTCACCTTCACCCGTGTTCTTCAGCGGGAATGCTATTGCATTTGGAGTAAGGCACACTCTTTGCTTAACAAATCTTGTGGCTAGAATCAGATGACTGTAGCACCTATCGAAATGTATATCGTTGTTGCAAAAGCCATAAGAGCCAGTGCTGGAGTCAACTCAGACCTGACTCCACATCCAGGTTACATTGCCAAAATTTCTGTGTGTTAAGACCAGTGCAGTGCCTGGTTAGTGACTGAGAGGTTCCATATGTTGGATTATTAGACTAAACAATATTCACTTGCACTCTCCATGGGTAGGGTGCCATAGCTGGCATGAGAGAAAGACTGCTGAGTAGTTTACCAGCCAGGGAATACACTAGAGATAGTCTGGGACAGAGACATGGACTCCAGCCACAAGCCACACTGACCGCCTGTGTGTTAGAAGTAATTTCCTCTCCATCTCTGAGCCTCCATCCGTTGGGAGGGAGAGTTTGGGATTAGAGCCTAGGATTGCTCAGCCCTATCCCTACTGGCCTTCTAGATGGAACAGCTAGCCAACCCCAAGGCCTGGATCAATGCAGCCATGCAGATCTTCTTCTCACTGGGCTTGGGGTTTGGCAGCCTGATTGCTTTTGCCAGCTACAACGAACCCTCCACCAACTGCCAGAAGCATGCCATCATTGTGTCCATCATCAACAGCTCCACCTCCATATTTGCCAGCATTGTGACCTTCTCCATCTATGGCTTCAAGGCCACCTTCAACTATGAAAACTGCTTAAACAAGTGAGTCTAAGTTGTCCCTCAGAACCTTAGGCCTCAAGAGGGAAGGCAAGGCTCCAAAGTTCTGAGCTGGAAGGGTAACTGTGAAGGACTGGGTTCCCAGAAGTCAAGGAGTAGACTAAAGACACCAGTGTTGAGATCTACAGTGTGAGGTTCAGTTCTTTTTTCAACTTCATAATTACTGCCTTCTACCAGCACTAGAAACTGGGGGTTCAAAAAGTTAAAGCCTGCTTTTCAGGGAGAAGGCAGTTTAAAGTGGTCATTGCACTTAGCAGAGAGGAGCATTCAGAAAAGAAAATTGTCAATGTCTTAGGTCCTATTCCCCATCTCAAATGTAACCAAGACCTCTCTAGCCAAGTCCCAGAGACTACAGCTTACTGGCTTTGGTGTCCCTCCAAACAGAGGACCATCTTTCAGATGCTAAGATGTTCAGTAGAGTGGTCACTTATAAAAGTAGCCATCTCTAAGTAAGGACTGTAATGGAACTCAGTATAAATGCAAATAATTTAATTTGCACAGTGATATAAAATTAAGTTTAAAAATTCTAAGCCTTAATTAACTCCCAATGGGAGGCCTTACCCTCTTTTAAGAGTAGATGGGGAGTTGGGAGGTAGGTGGGGGAGTGGGAGGAAGGGAGGGATGGGGAACTGTAGTTGGTATGTAAAATGAATTTAAAAAAATGGAGTACAGACCTAAACAGAGAACTCTCAACAGATAAATCTAAAATGGCTGAAAGACAGTTAAGGAAATGTTCAACATCCTTAGTCATCAGAGAAGTGCAAATCAAAACAACTCTGACCTTCCATCTTACACCTGTAAGAATGGCCAAGATCAAAAACACTGATGACAACTTATGCTGGAAAGGATGTGGGGAAAAGGGAACACTCCTGCATTGCTGGTGGGAGTGCAAGCTGGTATAACCCCTTTGAATGTCAGTGTGGTGATTTCTCAGAAAATTAGGAAACAACCTTCCTCAAGACCCAGTAATACCCCTTTTGGGGTATAAAGCCAAAGGATGCTCAATCATGCCACAAGGACATGTGCTCAACTATGTTCATAGCAGCATTGTTTGTCATAGCCAGAACCTGGAAACAACCTAAATGCCCCTCGGCCAAAGAATGGATAAGGAAAATTTGGTACATTTACACAATGAAATACTACACAGCAGAAAAACAAACAACATCTTGAATTTTGCAGGCAAATGGATGGAGCTAGAAAACCTTATTTTGAGTGAGGTAACCCAGACACAGAAAGACAATCATCACATGTACTCACTCATAAGTGGTTTTTAAACATAAAGCAAATAAAACAGCCTACAAATCATAATCCCAGAGAACCTAGACAACAATGAGGACACGAAGAGAGACTTACATAGATCTAATCTACATAGGAAGTAGAAAAAGACAAGCTCTCCTAAGTAAATTGGGAGCATGGGGACCTTGGGGGGGGGGGGGGAAAGGGAGAGGCAGGGAGGAGAGCAGAGAAAAATGTAGAGCTCAATAAAAATAAAAAATACAAAAAAAAATAAATTAAAAAATTTAAATTAAAAGAAAAAGAATTCTAAGCCAAATGTAGTCGTGCATGCCTTTAACATAGCTATTCTGGAGGCAGAGGCAAATGAATCTCTAAGTCTGAGACTAGCCTGGTCTACACAACAAATTTCAGGACAGCCGAGGTTGCATAGTGGGACCCTGTCTGAAAATAAGTAAAAATATTTAAGTGGTTCTAAATTTATTTCCAAGCAGTTCTTCAATGGTATTAGCCACATTCAGGGACTGTCACCAACTATGGTTAATAATCTGGCTATGAAGTATTGAATACTTCGAGCATCCCACCCAGTCTCATCAGAGGCCACCTACCCAGGTGTTAAATATCCTGTCTGGAGGTAGTTTCTGTCCTCTCCTCTGCTCAGGCATCCAGAGTTGTTCTTCCTACCAACTTTCCTCACTGGGCAGGAAGGAAGAGGGAAGAGGCTGCCCATAGTCCTCTCAGGTGTTAGGACCAGTAGCTCCTTAGTCATAAAAATCAAGATAATGGTCTGCTCTGCAGGGTGATTCTTCTGCTGACCAATTCTTTTGACCTTGAAGATGGCTTTCTGGCAGCCAACAACCTGGAGGAGGTGAAGGACTACCTGGCATCTACCTACCCAAGCAAGTACAATGATGTGTTCCCGCACATTAGGAACTGCAGCTTGGAATCAGAGCTGAACACGGTAAAAGGCCTGGGAAGGGTGGGGACTGCCTCTCTCTACAAAGTCTCCACATTGACCTGGAAGAGAATGGTTAAATAGTATTCATATCCTGGATCTTTTTAAAGGACTATTGCAATAAAGTCGAGAGTGCCGCTATATCCTTGACCCAATATTTTTATTAAGTTCCTTTGCAATAATAACTAATTGTGATTTTATTTGTACCTCATTGAAGATTAATAATGCTAACTTTTTGTTCATATATTTGCTGGCTACTTGTATCTGTTCAAAAATTTTTTAGATGGCCAGGTGATGGTGGTATGCACTTTTAATCCCAGAACTCAGGAGGCAGAGGCAGGAAGATCTTTGTGAGTTCAAGACCAACCTGGTCTACAAGAGCTAGTTCCAGAACAGGCACCAAAACTACACAGAGAAACCTTGTTTTTTTTTAAAAAAAAATAGATGTGGCTGGGTGATGGTGGCACACAATTTTAATGCCAACACTCAGGAGGAGTTTGTGGCCAGCCTGGTCTACAAGAGCTAGTTCCAGGACAGGTACCAAAGCTACAGTGAAACCTTGTCTCGAAAAAAAAAATCAATATATTTATTTTATTTGACATGTATAAATATTTTGCTTGCACATATATCTGTATAATACACATGTATCTGGTACTCACAGAGGTAAAAAGAGGGCTGTTACCAGTGGTTGTGATTTGCCATGTGGATGCTGGGAACTGAACCTAGGTTCCCTGCATGAGTAGCAGGTGCTCTTACCACTGAGCCATCTCTGCAGCCCCCTTGTGTCTTTTTAAAGAAATGTCTGTATAGGCCATTTATTTGTCCATTTTAGAACTGGATTCTTTGCTATTAAGTTGTTTGAACTCTAAATAAATAGAATTAAGGAGCTGAAAGATGTTGACAATGAAAATGTGAAATGCTAATGAAAGCCGTTCAGGATGACACAAAAATAAGAAAGATACTGTATGCTCATGGAATAGAAGATGTCTTAGTTAATTTTCTGTTGCTGTGAAGAGACACTATGACCAAAGCAACTTATCAAAGAGAGCGTTCATTTGCTTACAGTTCCAAGAGTGAGTCCATGACCATCATGGCAGGAAGCAGGGCCGCAGGTAGGCAGGCAGGGCACTGGAGTAGCCGTTAAGAGCTTATATCTGATCCACAGCCAAGAGGCAGAGAGAGAGAAGGTGAGGGGGGGAGGAAGAAGAAAGAGGAGGCTGAGGGATAGGAAAAAAGAGCAAGAGAGAGAGTGGGTCTAGCCTGGGCTCCCTCAGTGACTTACTCCCTTCAACAGGACCACACCTCCTAATCCTTCCAAAACAGTTCCAACAACTATGAACCAAGGATTCAAACATATGAGCCTGTAGTATGAGCTGTGGGCTGCGTTCCTGCCGCCTGGCTCCTGGCCGCCAGCTAGCTTATGCCCCGAAATAACAACACACAAACTGTATTCATTTAAACACTGCCTGGCCCATTTCTATTAATATGTGTAGCACCGAGGTACGCTTACCGGGAAGATTCTAGCCTACGTCCATCCTGGGTCGGAGCTTCATTGTGTCTGCCCCAGAGAGGAGAGGAAATGGCATCTAACCTCACTTCCTCTTTCTCCCAGCATTCTGTTCTGTTTACTCCGCCTACCTAATTTTCTGTCCTATCATGGCCAAGGCAGTTTCTTTACTTAACCAATGACCTTCCTCCATCATTAGCCTGTAGGGGCTATTATCATTCAGACCACCACAGAAGAATTATTATTTAAGTGTCCATAGTACCCAAGGCAGTTTACAGACCAATGCAATCCTTACCAGTAATATTATTCATAGAAACTAAAATCTACATGCTAAAATCTACATGAAACTATAGAAGGCTCAGAGTAGCCAAAGCAACTGAGTAAAAAAAAAAATAAAACTTAAAGCATATTAATACCTGATTTTAAGACAGTCTACAAAGTGTCTGGTATCAGCATGAGAAAGGCAAAGGGACAAGTAGAACATTAAAATAGGGAACACAGAAAAGCACGTGATTTCTGCCAAAGATGCCAAGAGAACACATTGACCATTGTATCAGTTAGTGGTGCTAGACCCCCATCTCTCAAGCTGTATGTAATTCCAAAACTATGGAAAGTCTAAGTGGAAACAAGGGAAACACTTGAAGACACTGGTTTGTGTAAGGATGCTTTGGGATAAGGCCCAAAAAGTACTGGCAACAGAAGTAAAAACAAGTAGGATAATACCAAAGAAAGAACCTTCTGTGTAATGAAAGAACAGTCAATAGCATGAAGAAAATATTTAGGGGGCTGGAGAGATGGCTCAGTGGTTAAGAGCATTGCCTGCTCTTCCAAAGGTCCTGAGTTCAGTTCCCAGCAACCACATGGTGGCTCACAACCATCCATAATGGGGTCTGGTGCCCTCTTCTGGCCTGCAGGCATACACACAGACAGAACACTGTATACATAATAAATAAATAAAAAATATTAAAAAAAATAAAAATAAAATAGTTAGTTTAAAAAAAAAAGAAAATATTTAGGAACCCCCACACACACACATTCACACAGTAATGGGGAAGACTTAAATAAAAAATACTATTTTGTTATCAGTTGTATGTAGGAATAAGTATTCCTGAAAGATGAAGTTTCCCATTCGAGAATTTTATTGAGATCTGTCCATTTTAATGCATGTGGGACTTCATCCACTCATTTTAAGTGCTGTATTTATGTCGTCACAAAAAATATACTTCAGCTATTTTCCTCATTCCCTGCCAATAGCCATTTGGGTATTTTTCTACGCTTTGCTTTAAAAGCATACTTTTTGGTTGTTTGTTTGTTTACACATTTATCTATGACACTGATGGGCTTTGTTAACTAATGAATCTACTTTTGCAGTGCTGGTGTCCGAACCCAGGGTCTTGCAGGTGTTAAACTAGTTGTTACTTCCCTCTGTCAGCTAGCAAATTTCATCAGAGAGAAAATTCCCTTAGGGGTTGTTTATTAATACTTTGATATTAAGCTGTAATTGGGGGAGAATAAATATCTTTTGAATTTCACGTTTTTCACTTTCAACTCTAAGTAATGGTATTTTTTATAGTTAACGTATAAAAACAGATCTCATTATGCCATTTTAATACATATGTATCGTTGCTCCTTACTTTTATTCACACACTCTCTACTCCCCCTCTTCTCTTTACCCCTTCTTTCTGGTAGACTGTAGAGGGAAAGTATGTGTTTCAGTTGTGAGAAGTAATAGAGAGAGGAAATACTATAACATGCAGAAAGAAAAAGAAAACTCATAAAAAGCTGTTCAAGCAAAATAAAGGCCAAAACAAAACCAATAGTGAAACACAAAAGTAAGACTTTAAAGTACATATGAAATAAAACAGAATAAAGCATATTATGTCAGGGGTGGCTAAGAATACTTGCTATTCTTTCAGAAGACCCAAGTTCATTTTGTAGTACCCACATGGCAGTTTACAACCGTCCATAACTCCAGTTCCAAGGGATCTGACCTCCATGAACCCAGGCACACACTTAGTGTGCATAAATTCATACATGTAGATAAACATGGATAGACATAAATTTTTTTAAAAAAATATGTCATCAGCAAATCCATCTTTCTTCTGGGATGAATGTGATTTTTTTTCTAAATCCTAAACTGTGGTTTGTTGCTGACTCTCAGGTGTGTGTGAGGAGGAAGAGATTTTACATCTCAAAACAGGTTAGACCAGATTGTCTTCCCAGGAGGCTGCCACGGTTAGTACCACTGTTAGCTATATGCCCGCTCTCTGGTTTGCTGTGGGATCACATTTTCTATGTGTGGCTTTCAGTGTTCTAGGCTTTGGGAAGTGGAGACACACACATTTATCTTTCCTGATAGGTGCTCTTCCACCAGAATGCCAACTGATTTTCTGCCCACGACCCATGGTTCTACCTGAGTATGTTTGCCTCTGAGTCTGAGTCAGCTTCAGTTCAGTCCTGGGTTCTTTGTAATTGTCAGGGTCACTGCTTGCTACCTTGGTGGAGGAGGTGGGATCCCTGGGGCTTAGGAATTTGATAGTTCTGAATTTTTTGTTCTTCGGCCAGCGGGCTCTCTTCAAGGGATGGATGGTTCCATTCATTGTCTCCAGGCTCAGCCAGTGGCAAACCACATAGCTGCCTCACAAAGCAAATCTGCCCTAAGGTTTTCTGCTTGTTTAGGTCTTGTTGTTGCGGTTCATATCTATAAACTCCATTCATGTCTTTTCTATTTGTGGCCCCAGGGCAAGACTTCCCACCTCTTTTCCTACTATTCTAGTCCTCAGAGTTAGAGCCTGTCATTTCTTTTGTAAATCTAACTTTAAATATTTTTATATTTTCTTACTCTCTCTTGTTGACTGTGACCTTCTCTTGACACCTTATACTCTTTAGATCAGGATTTTCTTTAAACTTTGTGGGGATACAGAAGAGTGTTGTCTCTATCCCTCCATCTTCAGTTCTTTGGGATTGGGTTTTGATTTGGCAACACATTTCTCTCATTCACCTAGTTCTGCCAGCTAATTTCCTTCGTGGATGTCTTGGCATATCTTCTGTTACATTGCTATTGTGAATAGTATCTTGTTATGTTGATTGCAAACGAAACAAATATTTTTATATGTTAAATTGTACCTAGAAATCTTAATCAATTCCTACAAGTACAGATTTCATCTGTTTCCTATATAAACTATTCTAATACCCGTATATGGAATTTTGTACATTTCTTTTTAATATTTGTATTTTAGTCTGTTTCTATTGCTGTTACACTATTATTATTGTTTTTACTGAAGTCTCAAGTACAATTATTTTTCTGTACTTTGAGGACAGTGAAATTCAAGATGTTAGACGAACACACTGACTAGTTCTGAGATTTACTATAAAGACTTTTGCTGACTGCTTCTAAAGAATACTTTCAAGACTAGGATAGCGGTTCCATGGCACTGGCTCATCGGTGAGGTTGAGGAATAGTTGGTTGGTTTGGGTATTTTGTTTTTTGGGGGGGTTTCTCAGTTCATGGGGCGACACAACACTTTCTTCCTGTTGTTTGTTGTTCTAGTTAGGGTTATAATTGCTATGATGAAATATCAGACCTAAAGCAAGTAGGGGAGGAAAGGCTTTATTTCCCTTATACTCCCATATTGCTGTTCATCACTGAAAGAAGAAACTCAAACAAGGTAGAATCCTGAAGGCAGAAGCTGATGCAGAGACCATGAAGGGATGCTGCTTATGTCTTGTTCTCCATGGTGTGTTCAGCCTGCTTTCTTATAGAACCCAGGATCGCCAGGGATGGCACCACCCACAATAGGCTACCCCCCTCCACCATCGCTAATTAAGAAAATGTCCTGCACCTTCTGGAGGCATTTTCTCAGTGGAGGTCCCCACCTTTCAGGTAACTCTAGCCTGTGTCAAGTTGACGCAAAACTAACCAGCACAGTTGTTCAGCCCAGCTCAGACACCAAGACCCTAACCCAGCTGACTTCAAGATCTAGATCCCACTTGGACACCTCTGACTCCTATTCTGAGCCTTGGCATGACATTCAGTTCCCTTCTTTTGATTCTGGCACTTAGTTTTTCCTCGCTTATTTTTGAGATTGACTTTCTGCCCAAGAATGTTATAATTATTGGGTTTTTTTTCAACTGACTTTCTTTCCCCTGTTCCTTCCATTCTTTCTTTCTTCTTTTTTTCCTTTCTACCATATCCTCTACTGTTTGAAATTTGAACTTCTATGTCTTCTTCCTAAAATCTCTCATTAATGTTTAACGTAACATGGCTTAATGTTAGAGAGTATCTTTACTTCCATTTCAAACAATGTAAAAATTTTAGACTCTTAACTTCCCTGGCTTTGCTTTTATAAAGACAGAGGAATGATATTAACATCCTGGTCTCTCACCTCTGCCTCCTGAGTGCTGGGATGACAGGTGTTTGCCAGACCTGGTTCCACTCTTCTATTTTAGATATGATTGTTATGCAGTTCAGGCATTTTAGACTCGTAACTTGCCAAATGCTGCATCCTTAGGATGTACAAGGCCCTGAGTTCAATTCCTAACCCCAAGGATAGACAAGGTGTGTGCTCGCGCCCACACACACACACACACACACACACACACACACTCTCTTTCTCTCTCTCTCTCTCTCAATTTTATTTGTCCTATACTTTTCTTGCATCCCAACTGTCTTTGAGAGAGAGGAGTTAACTTTAAAATACCTTTCTGTGGGGCTGAAGAGATGGTTCAGCAGTTGCAAAAGCGTGGTGTTCTTCCAGGAGACCTGAGTTTAGTTCACAATGCTCACATTGTCAAGCTGTTCAGAGTCACCTCCAGAAAATATGATGTTTTCTTTTGGCCTGTGAAGCACGATTAATAAAAACTCAGAGAGAGAAATGGGGATTCAACCTGAAGGTCAGAAAAGCAAAGCAACCAGCCGCTAGCTCTTACTTCGACCTCAATCCAAAAATAGTGATCCCACTTCCAGGAGTCTCAGAGTGAGACCACCTGCACACATATGTCACACAAACATGCACATGGACACATACACACAACTAAATAAATCTTATTTAATAGTATTGTCCTATGCCAGGCGGTGGTGGTGCATGCCTTTAATCCTAGCACTTGGGAGGCAGAAGCAGGTGAATCTCTGTGAGTTCGAGGACAGCCTGGTTTATAGAGTAAGCTCCAGAACAGGCTCCAAAGCTACACAGAGAAACACTGTCTCAAAAAAAAAAAAAAAAAAAAAAAAAAATCGCCCTATAAGGCAAGTTTGGTGGTTGTTGTTGTTGTTGTTTATTTTTGTTTGTTTTTTTGGAAGAGTGGTGGTGGCTCAAGACAGGATTTCTCTGTGTAACAGTCCTAGCTGTCCTGGAACTAGCTTTGTAGACCAAGCTGGTCTTGAACTCACAGAGGTCTGCCTGCTTCTGTCTCCTGTGTCCTGGGATGAAAGGTGTGTGCCACCATGCTTTGCAGGGCAAGTATTAAGAACAGTAAACTGTTAGATTTTGCTTCTATGTATTTGGCCCCTTCATTCCTTTCTTTCTTCCTCTCTTTCTTTCTTTCTCTCTCTTCCTTTTTTGTTTGTTTGTTTGTTTTTGTTTGTTTTTGAACACAGGGTTTCTCTGTGTAGCCTTGGCTTTCCTGGAACTCACTCTGTAGACCAAACTGGTCTCAAACTCAGAGATTCCCCTGCCCTGCCCTGCCCTGCCTCTGCCTCCCAAGTGCTGGGATTAAAGACATGTGCCACCACTGCCCAGCAATATATTATCGTGATCTTTTTAAAAATTATTTTATTTTGTATGTATTTGCTCTACAAGTATATACATGCACCGTGTGCCTACCCAGTGCCCATAGAAGTCAGAAAAGGGTGTCAGATCTCTGGAACCAGAGTTACAAACGTGTGTAAGCTGCTATGGGTACTGGGAATTGAGTCCAGGTCCTTTGGAAGAGAAGCCAGTGAGTGCTCTTAACCACTGAGCCCCTTCTCCAGCCCTGGGCCCTATTCCTTAAAGAATGTGTCCCCAGAGTAGAGTTTTTTAGGTTAACAGTTATTTTCTCTCAACCTTTTGATACTATTTGCTTTATAGCTCTGGTTTCAATTGTTGCTGCTGAATTTTTCTTTTATTATTTTGTTTTAAATTAATTGCTAATGTGTGTGTGTGTGTGTGTGTGTGTGTGTGTGTGTGTGCGCGCGCGCTAGAGCACATGTTTGGAGGTCAGAGTGTGACTTTGTAGTCAGTTCTCTCCTTCTGCCTTTACATGGGTTCCAGAGATTGAAGGTAAGTTAAAGCCTGCACTTCAGGCTCCTGTACTGATTGAACTGTCTTGTCCACCCTTCTTTTATTTGTGTAATCAACAGTTCTTTCTCTGAATTCACTAAATATGTTCCTTGGCTTTTGGCATCTTCAGTGAATTTAGTCCATAGTGTTTTTATTATCTAATCTAGGCTGAGCCTAAATAATATTAAACCTGCTGAATTTATAGATCCTTTTGACAAGTTCACATATATTATTTGTTAAATGTTGCCTTGGTCTCTGTCTTTTCTCCTTGAAAGTCTTCATTTAGATCTATATTAATCTTTTCTTTCCTATTCCACACTTCTCATAATGTTTATATAATATTTATATGTTACAGTCTCCATATCATGGTTTTATTTGTATGACTGACTGGTTGGCCAGTTTTCTTTCAACTCCTCTCTGTGTTGTTAAAAGGGAACCTGTGCTGGTTTAGGGAGATTTTTCCCCGTAAGCTCATATGTTTGAACACTTGATCCCCAGTTGGTAGAACTGTTTGGGAAGGATTAAGAGGTGTGACTTTTCTGGAGGAGGTATGTCACTCGTGGTGGGCTTTGAGGTTTCAAAAGCTCAGACCATTCCCAGTTAGCTCTCTCTGCTTCCTACTTGAGGATAAGCATGTAAGGTCTCAGCTGCTGCTCCAGCATCATGCTTACCTGTCTGCCTGTCTATCTGTCTGCTGCCTGCCTGCCTGCTGCTATGCTCCCCCCATGGTGGTCATGGACTCTAACCCTCTGCAATCATGAGCCCCAAATTAAACACTTTCTTTTCTATAAGTTGCCTTGGTCATAGAGTTCTGTCATGACAACAGAAAAGTAAGTAAGACAAAATTTGGTACTAAGGAGTGAGCTATTGCTGTGACAGGCCTGACCATGCTGCTGTTTTTAAAAGAATATGGAAGACTATGGGACATTGGATTAGGAAAGCTGTTGAATAATATAAGCAGGGCTGAATGAAGCATCCTAGTAGGATCTTGGAGGGCAGTAGTGCTGAGATCAATGTGGATTATAGATGCACAGCTCAAGAAGTTTCAGAAGGGAACAATATTACTGACAGAGTTACAAACCATTCTTGCGGTACTTTGGCAAAGACTGGATGCTTTCTGCCCTTATTCTAAAACTCTGCCTGAGGCTAAATTGAAACATTTGAACTAATTTTATTGGCAGAGGAGATTTCAAAACAACCTGATGTTAACCCTGTTGCATAGTTATTACTGATCATTTTATATGGGGCTACAATAAAAAATAATAAGCGGGACAAAAAGAAATACAAAATGTACCGTTTGAGGAGAAAAAAGCACCAAGAAATTTAGCATCCATACTGAAAGAGCTAAGGAGAGGCCTGACATGAAATGTAATAAAGGGAGTGTTTCCCTCAGGGCAAGACCCCACCCAGCTAATCCTGCAATTTGTAGAAAGGAAATGTCTAAGGAATTTTCTGCTACTTTTAAAAACCTGAAACCAGGAAAATGTTATGAAAATATAATTCAAGAGGGTAATAGGCTCAGACTCAAATGGCTGAACTTGGCAGCATTGGCCAGGTAGTTCTGGCTTTAGAGTCTTGAAGGATACAGGAGTAAAGGAGTTGTGGAATCTTCCTCTGCAGTTAAGAAAAGCCTCTGAGGCCAAGTGTGTGACAGGGGAATCCCTGCATGGAATCCCAGAGAAGCCAAGCCATACATGAAGTTATGAAAATGAAGCCTGGATTGTGTTGGAGACCCCAAGGTGTTGGAGATGCCAGAGTCACAGGAGATACCTATCAAATACAGGTTCAGTGGAAACAGTGTTTCCAGAAGAGTGGAGCCAAACCAAGAGAGAAAGACAGGTGATGCAGACAGCTACCCTGGAAGGGAAGAGCCAGCTAAGCCCATTGACAGCAGATACAGACCACAGGATTTGGAGTTACCCTGCTGGGTATCTGTCTTGCCTTGGTCCAGTATTGTCTTGCTATATTCCCATTCCTCCCTTTTGGAATGGTAATGTATAGTCTGTGCCATTGTATATCAAAAGTATGTAATTTGCTTTTGATATTACAAGGAGTTACAATTAGTTGCCTTGAGTCTCAGAAGAGACTTTTGATTTGGGACTATGAAAGACGGTGGGGACTTTTAGAGTCGGCCTAAAGTCATTTCACATTGTGATATGACCACCAGCTTTTGACAGTCAAGCAGTAGAATGTAGTGGTTTGAATGAGAATGCCTCCATAAGAGCATGTGTTTGAATAGTTGGTCCCCAGTTGGTGGAACTGTTTGGGAAGGATTGAGAGGTATGACCTCATTGGAGGAGATATGTCACTGGCAGGGGGTTAAGGTTTCAAAAGCCCAGGTCATTCCTAGTTAGTTCCCTCTGCTTCCTACTTTCAGAAAGGGATTAAGCTCTCATGCTCCAACACCATGTCTGCTTGCCTGCTGCCTGTCATCCTCTCCCCCCTCAAGGGTCATGGACTCCAAACCTTTGCAACCATGTTCCCCAAATTAAACACCTGCTTTTATGTTGCCTTGGTCATGGCATTTTGTCACAACAATAGAAAAGTAAGAAAGACAGAATCTAATCGCAAGTCACTTTTATAGATCTAAATTGGCTTGATTCTGTAGTTGAAAAGCATACTGGGCAAAATGAAGTTCAGAATGTTCTACCCTCATATGTACAGGTTATACATACATACATACATACATACATACATATATACATCAAAAGAAAATAAAATGATACATAGAAAGAGACTGGAGAGATGGCTCAGTTGTTCAGAGCACTGGCTGTTCCTCCAGAGGACCCGGTTCAACTCCTAGCATCCACATGGCAGTTCACAGCTTTCTGTAACTCCAGTTCCAGAGGATCTGACACACACATGCAGACATACATGCAGGCAAAACACCAATGTATATAAAATTACAAATGGAAATGAAGTATACAGACTGCTCAGTTGGGTAAAATTTGTATTTGCTTTTTTTTTAAGCAGTTGGCTGTCTGGTTTGCAGAAGATGGGTTGATGTGGGTGTCTGAGATCCAGCAGTCATCTGAATCTTGACATCTTGTTATAAAAATCAAAGTTTGTTACACATCAAGTTAGGTTACGGTTCACTATGTACATAGACACCATCAGCCCAGTTTAAGTGTATCTTTAGGTCAAACTATATTCGATTGAACAGAATTTACCCTGAGATAGACCTCCCTTCCTACTAATTCTCTCTTCAACCATATCTAATCTAATATTAACATTATAGTGACCTTTTAAGTCAATAATTATGTTTATTATTGAAAACACTATTTTTTCAAAGTTATTTATTCCCATGTTTATGATGTGGCGGTTTCAGTGGTAGCCATGTGTAGGAAAGTGAAATCAGACTATTCTAGTAGGGAGTATTTTAGCACTGACATTGTTTAGAATAGATGGCTCCTGGCAATAGTGAAACCATTGCTTTGTAATATTTAATATTCATTTTAAATTTTTCACAAGTGCCATCAAATCCTTATCTGTTCCTAATGATGCCTGTTCCCACTGTGTTTATGCCATTGAGCTTACTTATTTTTTGTTTTTGTTTATTTGTTTTGTTTTCTTTTTTGAGACAGGGTTTTTCTGTAGCTTTGGAGCCTGCCTGGAACTACATTGAGCTTACTTACATAGTCAATACTAAATTTTTGTTGCTGTAACCAAATACCTTACAAGAAGAAACTAACAGGGTTGGGGAGGGGTGCTTATTTTGATTCCCAGAGTGAGAAATTACTCACTACCATCTATCATGATGGAGAAGGGTTGTAGAGTTAATGACAATAGGATCATGATACTGTGACTCTTAACTATTGAAAATATTGAAAATCTCAAGACATGTACCCAATGACCTACTTTATCTAGTGAGAGTCCAACTCCTACTAAAGTTATACACATCTCCAAAAGTTCAAAAGCAGGGGATGACATTCTGTTCAAACACATGAGCCTGTGAAGGATATTTCACCATCAAACTATGACATTCCACCTCTTGTCCCCTTTGACTCAGGTGTGTAACTGGTGTCTTTTAATTACTCTCAGGCTGTCCAGGGCACAGGTCTGGCCTTCATCGTCTACACTGAGGCTATTAAAAACATGGAAGTGTCCCAGCTGTGGTCAGTGCTCTACTTCTTCATGCTGCTGATGCTGGGTATGGGAAGCATGCTTGGGAACACAGCGGCCATCCTCACCCCTCTGACAGACAGCAAGGTCATCTCCAGCTACCTGCCCAAGGAGGCCATTTCAGGTCAGGACACCAGGCAGTGGAGGCAGGGCATGGGCGGGTGGGGAAATGCAAGACAACCAGTGGAGGGGCTTCCTCAGGAGCCATGTGTTTCTGAGGCAGCTCCAGAAGGGCTGTCGGAGTCTAGCTGAGCTCCAGCTACAGTATGATACTCAGTTCTGGGAGCTGGACTAAGAACTCACTACAGCCTCTTTTGGGTAGGCTGATCTAGGAGTGTGTGCATGTGTTATGTGGACTGCAGACACCCAATTTCAGAAAAGATACCAAGTGCTAAAGGCTCTGAGGAAGGGGAGGAGAGCACAACTCTCCCACCTGCACTCGAAGGCCTGCAGGCTTTGAAAGCCCACATCTATTTTAGTTTTAATGTGCATGAACTGTTCCCACAGCAGAAGGAGCTCCTTCCACACATGCTCCAGGCAATAAACACCCAATCAGATCACCCTGCCCTGACTTCTAATGCTACTAGTTTTTATCTCTGTTCCTGAAAGTCATTGGAAAGGACAATCTGGGCCTGCTGTTGACACTTAAAACCTGTCGGTGATCTGTACAACTGTTAGCAGCAGTTGTCAGTCCCTGATCCCATCTGATACATCATTGTAAGAGCACACACCACTTTGTACATTGTTTGAACCTTTGGGTTGTTGGTGAAGGAATCAGCCTTTCCCATTATGGATACCCACTTTTAACTTTACCAACACCCCACTCAGCCAGGATCATGAGAACCCTGTATCTAGCCACCTCTGCCTCTGATGGTTCTGTGTCCAGGAGAGATAAAAAAGTGCCACATCTGATCACGCATTCTGGCCATCAAGTGGAAAGTGCTCTCTTCCCCTTTCCTCCGAGTCGCCAAGCACTTGGCATCTTTTCTAAAATTGGGTCTCTGCAGTCCACATTACATGTGCATACAGTTCCTAAACCAGTACTTAATCCTTCCTCCTGAGGTGAGCCTCTCGGGGCATTCAGTGGTTGACGTTATGCGGTGTGGCAGTGGAAAGGGCAGGACTACTATAAACTCAAACACATCATGGAAAGCCCTAGGGAGCTGGAAGAAAATTTGGAGAGATTGGTGGCTAAAGGTCAGAGCTCAAATATTGGCTCTGCCATATTGTGGTATTTAGGCAGTTACTTGGCATCACTAAGCCATGGCATCCTGGTATAAAAGGGATTCCTGGCTACTACCTTGGAGGCTTAATCTGGTCTGATACATAACCAGAGCCTGGCATGTGATACCAAAGTAAACTATAGTTTCTTACCAAGCCAATTCTTATCTGGGCCCCCATACCCTTGGTCCACTTCCCACAGTCTCTGGGGCTAAGTTGTTGAACTTTTCAACGTCTCCAGATGCTAAACCATGACGTCACCCAAAGAACAACACTCTGACCTCTTTTTTCCCTGCTGTGAAATCCTCTGCAGAGTAGCTCCTATAGCCCATGTGGGTGAACCCAGCCTCCAAAGTACATCTAGGGACCTGTGGCTCTGGTTGACATTAAATGTGGGGTGAAAGGCAGTGAGACTCAGAGAGATGATCAGTGATCTTGCGTTCCAGGTCTGGTGTGCCTCATCAACTGTGCCATTGGTATGGTGTTCACCATGGAGTCCGGGAACTACTGGTTTGACATATTCAATGACTATGCAGCCACCCTGTCCCTGCTGCTCATTGTGCTGGTGGAGACCATAGCTGTGTGCTACATATATGGGCTGAAGAGGTAAGGAGACCGCAGACCCTGCCTTCTTCATGGGGCAGAGACACTGCAGGGCCACACTCATACGAAAATCATCTTTCCTCAGTGGGCATGCCCATTTTAGATACGGGAATTGTCAGCCACCCTAGCCCTGTGGACTGAGAGGACTGGCATTTCCCTCCCCGATGTACCCTGCTCTCTTCTTCTTTGGGAAGTAGCCTCTGGTCCACACCTGGGGACCTCTGAAAGCTCACACCAGGGAAATGTCCCATGACCATTCTTTAATGGTCATCCTCCCTCAGGGAGCCTCAGCCCTTTTCCCTTCAACTCAACACCTCACCAAGGAAAAGATCAGATGGGTCCGGGGACATGTTCGCATATCATTAATAACATCTTCCTAAGGGACAAGGGCATGCAAACTGGACCCCCTCCCGCCAGAGCATGAATAAGCCTATGTTCTCTCCTTGTGGTCCAAATAGATTTGAAAGTGACCTTCAGACCATGGCTGGCCGCTCCCTCAACTGGTACTGGAAGGCCATGTGGGCATTTGTGAGTCCACTACTCATTATCGGCCTCTTTATCTTCTACCTGAGTGACTATATCATCACAGGAACGCTACAGTACCAAGCCTGGGATGCCACTCAGGTACCTGATATTCCTGCAGGGCTGGGGAATAGGGCAGAACCCACGGTCACTTCAGAACACAGGGAACCATTGCTGTGGTGTGGGAAGGTCACAGGTGACAGCATGGGAACTTCATTGAGATGTTTCGCAGGTGCTCAGTCTAGTACAGCAGAACGGGGCTGTAAGTGGTTAGCCATGATTCATCGGGAGAGTAAGAGTCGCCCACAGCATCCCAGGGGATCTTCCCCTAGAAATACTAGTTCCTCTGGCATGCCACACTAGACATATTTATACGGAGCATTTCTACGACCACAGGAAGTTCTAATCTGTGCTAAAGGTTACATTACATGTAGGGCCTCAGACTAAGGCACTAGAAGAAGTGTTTCCATGACATTCTTCTTGGAGAGCTTCCCACATATACATTTGAAAAAGTCAGAATTATCTTTCGTTATGAAATATAGAGAAAATGGGCACGGTTTCTCTGAAGGCTTGCTGTGAATTGCAGGGTAGTAGAGCACCACAGTCCTCTTCTCTGCTCAGCATCTCCCCCTTCATAGAAGAGTTGGGTGAACACTTCTCTTGGACGCAACAGGAGGGAGCCTTCCCCTGATGCTCAGTCTCTTCTCCCAGGGGCAGCTGGTGACCAAGGACTACCCCCCATACGCACTCGCTGTCATTGGTTTGCTGGTGGCCTCATCTACCATGTGCATCCCCCTGGTGGCCCTGGGGACTTTCATCAGGAATCAACTCAAGAAGGGAGGCTCGGCCCCAGTGGCCTAAGAATGGACCTCCCAGAGACCGAAGTCAGCCACTCTCTGTTTCACAGTGACTGCCTGCTGGTGGGAACTCCTTGGCTGGAGTGGTGGTCTAGGGCCTCCTGCTTCTGTAAAGAGGACTGGGGAGCTTAGAGAGAGAAGACTGCCTAGGGGAGGGGACCACATCCCTTAGGAGGGGCCCTCCATCCTTTGCCATCTGAAGGTCATACCTTGTAGCCTCCTTGTCATCAGGGGCTAAGGCCAGTACTGAAGACCATTGTTTCCTTGATTCTAGAAAGTCTTAGAATTTAAGGTAAACTGTCATGAGAAACTTGACTGTAACTTGTAGGAGCCAAACAAGCACTTCAGTTTTTGGGTTTTTTTTTTTTTCTTAAAAGAAAAGAAAATGCTAGAGGACAACGGCTTCCCGACCAGTGTCTGAGGTTTGAAGTAACTAAGGTGACATTAATAATTAATTAATTAATTCTGATGAATTCTTTTTTTTTTAAGTCACAGCAAGTGTGTAATTTCTGTGTTTCCTGATTACTCTCTGAATACTACCAGGATTTAGTGGCCACTAAGAGAGAGTTTTTCTGGGGTTCCAAAGGAGGTCACCTTTCTAGAATCTAAGGTTCATCACAGTAGTCCAGGACTAACCTCTCTACAACTCTAGACTGTAAGGAATCTGACCAGGGCTTCAGTGTCAGATACATATCCATACGGATACAAGTAATTGTAACTTTTCTACCAGCGTCACTCACAATCACCTACATAATAATGTTTTCTAAAATGTATATAAATCACACAGAGCAGCGTGTAGCTGAAAACACTCCATATTTATGGCTGTTATTCAACCATCATGTGAATTTGTCTTTTTTTTTCTTTTTTTTAATCATAATAAAATAAATGAAGGTTATCTAGACTGAGAGTTCTTCTTGTAGCAATGATCTTTGCTCTCCTGGGCTCATCGAGTTGAAGGATTTCCTTGGGTCTATCTGTGCAGGCACCTTTGAAGATACTTAGACATCACTTGAAACATCAACCAGAGATGACTCTTACTTCTCATTCTTTTTCTCAATGGCAAAAGTAGGGAATAGAAAGGTCTTGTGGAGGGGCCTAAAGAGAAAATTTTCTAGCTAATTTTCTTGCTCCATTTGCAGAAGACCAAAGTTTGGCTCTCAGGATTCATGTTGAGAAGCCTACCACCTTATGTAATTCCTGTTCCAGGGAACCCAACATCCTTTTCTGTCTTTGTTTTCACCAGCCTGAACATGTCCAGACATATACAAAATGCATCCACATTAATTAAAATTATATGTATACATACATACACACACACAGACACACACATATGTAGATAAAGATGTCTTTCCAACAGTGAATCTTTTAATATTGGACTGTAACTTACAAAAAAGCTTTCACTATCCTATCTGCATCTTATCAAGACTCCCATCTTTTCTTTATACCTGGTTTCTAAACGATCACTGCCCCTAAAATGTAAGCAGCAGCATTTATTTATTTAAATGTTTACTCCTGATTTCTCATCAGATGGTTTTTAGGCCTGAAGAGTGGGTGCATTCCACAATACAGCAGGGTCTATCCCTGGATTCTTAAGCATCTGTGCCCTCCTCTCAACCCTCAGGCATAGTCACTCTCTTTCAGCACTTGTCATGCCTCCCTAGGGTCAGTCACAGTCAAGGTCTCAATATCATGTACCCTCAAAGGTGAGAAGAGTAAGGTTGACCTATGTCATTATTCTATTACTTTTTCAGAATGTCCAACATTTCTGCCATTCCAAACACCTGGGAGCATTGAAAATTTCCAGTGTCCATGCTGCCAGATCCAAGAGGCATCAATCAGAAAATCTTGGGAGTGAGACCCAGGCTCTCAGGAGAATCCAATGTGCAATCAAATCTGCAAGCCAGGGCAAAGCCTGTTTAAGAAGGGAGGAAAGTATATGATGTGTTTGGAAATACTTGTGTTCAGCGCACAATGCCTGTCTGTGCTCTATGTACTACCATAGAGCTTTGAGCAAGGGGCTAGAGGTTGAAACATACAGAGACACACAGACAGGGAGACAGAGACACGGACCTCTAGTCCATGGTAAGAAGCCCTATATTCAATAGCACCACGGAGGCTTATATACCCAACAGTCAAGTGGGCCAACAGGTGAAAACCTTATCCTCTGATCCTTAAGGCCAAGGCAACACGTGCTTGTGAAGCAGAGCTGGTAAACAACTTTGACACAGCCTTTAGTAACTCAATTCTGAAGGAAAGTAAAGATCTCTAGCAAGGATCTCTAGCTGGAGGCCAGGACTCCAAATGGTCCCAACACTTATGCTCAGAACAACTTGTAAAAATTTAAATACATTACTGAGCATTTCTTGTTATAGGGGAAGTCACATCTGTGGAACAGTTTTGTTTATGGAAATCAGACAGGAGAAGCAATGCTGTCATAAAATACAGATGCTCCTCTGTTTACCACTGTAAAGGCAGTAGGACCTGGAAGAATGGAGCCTAAAGATGAGGTGGACTAAAGTCTAATGCAATAGCCAATTTCATTCGAAACATCAGACAATTCATACTTTAAGGGTTAAGAAAGGTCACATGAGTAAATCTCTCAGGAGTTCAAACTGTGTATAAACACGAGGACAAGTTGCAGGAGGCAAAAACATGTTTTTCTATAGAGGCCCATAAACAAATAACAATAGCCAGTGGGAATGAATAATCTGATAAGCGTGCTCCTATCAAATACACCTGGGAGGTACACGGAAGCATAATCCAAGAACAGCTCCAGGTGTTGAAGAAACTGAGGTCACAAGACTCTTGTTTTCTTGGAGTTCCCTCACAAGCACTCAGAATTCTTTTTTTTTGTTAAGAATATTTCTTCTTTTTATTTATTTTTATTTTATGTGTTTGCCATGGGTGTCAGATCCCCTGGAACTGGAATTACAGACAGCTGTGAGCTGCCATGTGGGTGCTGACAATTGAACCCAGGTCCTCTGGAAGAGCAATCAGTGCTTTTAACCACCAAACCATCTTTCTAGTCCCAGCACTCAAAATTCTTACACGACTCCATCTTGGACTGTGTTCCGACACTCCTCCACCCACATTGTGGTTACATCCTGCTGACCTCACTGTAAACTGAAGAGCACCCTACATTGAAAATGCATTTGTTACACCTACACTCCTGACCAGTCAGAGCAACAGTTCACTGTCAAATGACCGTCCCAGAGGGCATGTGAGTATCCTGCTTCAGACTGCTTGCCCACAAAATGTTGGAACCCAAACTAAAACAGAATTCATTTTGCTTTCACACCACTGTAGAGTCAGAAGATCCTAAGCTGAACAGGTGAGCCAGGGAGCTCTCTAGAGTATATATACAGTTTCCCCATGGTGACATAACTTTGCTTTCTGTAGATATCCTGTAGGTGATGTGGGAGTCCCCTCTGTGTGCTGTGATTACCATTAATGAATAAAGAAACTGCCTTGGCCTGTTCATAGGGCAGAACTTAGGTAGGCAGGGAAAACTGGACTGAATGCTGGGAGGAAGAAGGCAGAGTCGGAGAGCATCATGGAGCCGCCGCCACTGGAGATAGACGTGCTGAAACTTTGCTGGTAGGCTACGACCTTGTGGTGATACACAAATTAATAGAAATGGGTTAAATTGATATGTAAGAGTTAGCCAAGAAGAATGCAAGCTGGCACAGCCCCTTTGATTGTCAGTGTGGCGATTTCTCAGAAAATTAGGAAACAACCTTCCTCAAGACCCAGCAATACCACTTTGGGTATATATCTAAAGGATGCTTAATCATGTCTCAAGGACATGTGCTCAACTATGTTTATAGCAGCATTGTTTGTCATAGCCAGAACCTGGAAACAACCTAAATGCCCCTCCACTGAAGAATTGATAAGGAAAATGTGGTACATTTACACAATGGAGTACTACACAACAGAAAAAAATAACGACATCTTGAAATTTGCAGGAAAATGGATGGAGCTAGAACACATCATTTTGAGTGAGGTAACCCAGACACAGAAAGACAATTATCACATGTACTCACTCATAGTGGTGTTTAAACATAAAGCAAAGAAAATCAGCCTAGAAATCACAACCCCAAAGAACTTAGACAACAATGAGGACACTGAGAGAGACTTACATGGATCTAATCTACATGGAAAGTAGAAAAAGACAAGATATCCTGAGTAAATTGGAAGCATGGGGACCTTGGGGGAGAGTTGAAGGAGGGAGAGGCATGGAGGGAAGCAGAGAAAACTGTAGAGCTCAATAAAAATCAATTTAAAAAAGCAGACTGAGCAAGCTAGTAAGCAGCACCCCTCCATGGCCTCTGCATCTGCTCCTGCCTCCAGGTTCCTGTCCAGTTTGGATTCTTGCCTTGGTTTCCCTCAATGTACTATGCAAGATAGGTAAGCCCAATAAATCCTTTCTTTCCTCTCCCCACAACACCCCCAAAAAGAGAGTTAGCCAATAAGAAGTTAGAGCTAATGAGCCAAGCAGTGATTTAATTAATACAGTTTCTGTGTGGTTATTTTGTTTCTGGGTGGCTGGGACGAACAAGGGGCCCCCTGCAACACGCAGAGCAAGATGTTTCTCAATAATTCTCTTGGGCTGGTACTAAAAAATCATATCTCAGATGATTTTTTTTTCTGTTTCTAGGCACTACAGTGGTGATTATGGAATCTGTCCTCTTTCTCACCAATTGGCTGGATCTTTGTACACTTGACATTAACCATGACACTTTCTGTTTATTCCAGAAAACTTTGACTCAGATCTGGGACATAAGATGAAGAAACGTTGGTTTTTACCAGTTGTCACTGTAGATAAAACTCCAAGCAAGTGTCTATGGTTGGTCTTTTTCTCGTTTCCTGGTTGCAATTACAGGCTTCTGTCTCTACAAGACTTCTTCTTGTTATGTGACCAGGCTAACTTAGAAAATGAAAAGATAGTACCAAACAGACTTCACACCAAAAACAGTAAAAATTTGTGCCTGAATTCCCACTATTGGGGAGGCTTCGACAAATAGATGATCGATAGCTCTATGAATTCCAGGGCTAAGCTACAGAATGGAAATCTGTTTCAAAAAGCAAACAACAAAATCCTGTAAAAGAAAGAGAAAAGAAGATCATTGTATAACGATAAAAGATCAATTATCATTTTTAAAACTTATTCATACAACAGCTGTAGAATATATATTCTCATCAGCACATTGAACTTCCCCCCAAACAGACCATATCTTAGGGCACAAAACAAATATCAAATAATGTAATAATTGTCATTAGAAGTCAACGTGAGCCAGGTGAGTGAGGTGCACCTATAACCCACCTATTTGAAAGACTGAAGACCCAACCTAAACAAGCAACTTAGTTAAACCCCATCTCAGAAGTTGGGGCTGGAGCAATGGCTCAGCAGTTACAAAGCTCTGGCTATTCTTGCAGAGAGTCTGGGTCCAGTTTCCGGCACTCAAATCGTGATTCACAGCCATCAATAAAAGCAAATCTTTTTTTTTTTTTTTATTTAAAGAACTGCACCACCACCACCACCAAAACCCTCAAGACCTTGTAAACAGAGCTAAGGAGTTTGGACTTTCTCATACGGGAAACTAGAAACTTCAATGATTAATTAAGAGTGGACTCACCAGGATGAGCAAATGATTGAAAATTGTATAACCTTCTTAGTTGGTAGGGAAGACTATAGAACCCCAGCTAAAGCTGTCCTCCCTTTCTCTTTTTCCTCCAGAATTCCGGTGACACGGTTTGATAGTCCTTTGTATCCTCTTTCTGGTAGGCACAGTGAGGTTCCCTTAGCTGTCATCCATTAGCCAAAACGGCTTCCTGGGGACACTCAGTTGGGGTTAGATGGGACTGAGTCACCCGCGCTGGGAATCTGGGCTTCATCTCTTTGGGTGAGGTGATTGCTACATACAGTTATTACTGAGGTCTGAGGGATGCGTGGATTATAAATCAGACACAATACTCAAAACTCACCGTTTTTGATTACTCGCTTTCCTTTACTATTGGTTATACTCTTGAGGCTGCCTGTGTCATTGTATATGCAAGGTGGGAACCCAACGTAATGGTGTCCTGTATCACTTAACGAATTGTATTGGATGCTCGGATGCCCCATAGTGGGAGTGTTTATTCTATAGAAATTGACAGACACACAGATCATGCAGTTTGTAGCTAAACACTTTCTTGTTCACCATCAGCCTCCAGCAGATACAATCCCATCTTTGTGAAATTCTGTGCAGACGCCCTTAAGAGCAGTCTGAGGAGCCCAGAAATCCTGGAGTTTGAGAGACATGAAACAGAAAAGAATGTGACCAAAGGTCAGTGGGAGGGTGTGAACTGGCCACCTCTGAGGTTGAGGCAGAGAAGGGGACACCAGCCAAGCAGAGAAGATCCACGCCAGGGCCAAATAGGGCAGTAAGTCGATTCCAGAGTCCTGGAGACAGAACAGCAAAAAACACAGGAGCCTGGAATCCAGAAGAGAGCACAGCAGTTGCCCGTTCTATGCTGAGAGTTGCCTCAGAAGATGGAATCACCTTTAGCACATGTGGATGAGGAGCTGCAGCCTTGGGGAGGCCCTGAATGCCCTGGTCAGCTCCCAGGAAGACTGGGGTCATCAGAGTATGCCCAGTCTGGGGTTGTGGAGAAGGGGCGGCCAAAGTGGGGCAACCCCCTGCAGTTCTTACTTGTCTGTGTCTCCTATGCTGTGGGCCTGGGCAATGTATGGCGCTTCCCCTACCTGTGCCAGATGTACGGTGGAGGTAAGTGCCATGTGCAGGGAGGGGCAGCATGTCTGAGTGACAAGGGCTTCACATCTAAAGCTTTTACCTCCCTGGAATCCGGATGAATTATAGGCTGGATGTCAAAGAGCTGGCCCACAATCCAGCAGAGAAGGAAGGTTTGGGCTTCACTTCCACACACAGGGCGCTTGCTGTGCTATCTAAAACATCTTTGCCTAACCTGAAGTCATAAAGGTTTTCTCTGTTCTTTATCTAAGTTTTTAACCTCTGGATTGTGTATCTGGAGCGATGATCTACTTCCCTTTCTCCTTTTTTGTGTATAAAATGTGATACCAACTACGGTTCATTCTATTCTGCTGTGTTATTGTTTTCTTGACAAAAAAAAAAAAAGCTTGCAGAACTCTTTTGCTTGAATTATATTGTGGAGGTTTGAGGAAGTGAAGGAAGTGATTACTAGGTCCAGCTAAAAGGTGCCCACACTCCCTCCTTGGTTTGAGTTTGCTTCTAGGCAGCAGACAAACAAACAACAGGTTGTCACAGAGACAAATTGACCTTGGGCCACACCAGATCTGCTGTAGTTACTGCTTGATACTTTGGGTTAAAATGAGACGGCCTTTTTCAGTGTTAGAGCGTAACTCCAAACAGCTGCGGGAATCTGGCTTCCGCTGTCAGGTGTCTCAAAGAATAAACTACACAGGTCTCAGCCTCCTTTAACATCAAGCTGCTAAAGGGTGAAAACCCAGCCTTTACAGAGCAGGGAGGGGATTTAGCCTTGAAAAGCCTCCGGAGCAAGAAGACAGTGTTCAGACCCTACTTGCACACAAGGACAAGCTGAGCTCCATTAGTATGAGGTATGTGTTGCCCCCTCCAAGGCCTTCACTGTTTTCACGTGGTCACAAGGCTCTTCATGAGACCTCAGTTCCAGCTGCTCCACTTCTGGGATCTATGGGCCACCCGAATTCCCAGTCTTGGTTTAGGAAAGGACACTGGATACAACCCAAGGGCCCACAATTGAGTAGATTGGGCAATGCATTAAGAGCAGAATGCTTTATGACAGTTTAAGACCGGGCTAGGGTTCCTTTGCAAAGCAGGTTTTGAGCTGGCTGTTTCCTGTTCCTGGAAGACATAGTGAGGAGAAAGGGCAGGACAGCACAGTGTGGGAGGAGACATCTAAACAGTACCAATAGGAGGAAAGGGAGGATCCCGGGTACCCTATCAGATACCAAGTAAGAGACAATTGACAGTCCTGGGACTACGCCCATCCCAAAGGGGTTAAACCGTTGCTTTCCCCGCAGCTGTTTTCTGTCCCTGGGAACTGAGCTTCATGATACCCTAGATGACTACCAGCACCCCTATTACATTTCTTGGCTTCTCTCACCCATGATGTGAGAAGACCCCTCCGTAGGGTCACATAGCTGACTCAAAATTGCGGAGAAGGACTTGAAAGTGTCCATGACTGTTCCGGCACTCAAGGGAAGGAACCTTTCAACCAGGACTAGCATGGTGAGCAAGCCTGGGCTCAGGAAGGGAGGAAGACAGGGCAAGGCGATGATCTCATTCGGCTCTCGATATGATAATTAGGGTAGAGCCACAACTAAGCCAAGAGACATTGGACTCCGAGGAACCAAAAGTCTTCCAGAGTACGGAGGGTGGGAGGGAGTAGATTTCCCCCACGCCTCTTCTTGATGGCTTCCTTAGCCCATCCAGGGCTCGTGAGCTATGGAATAGCTAAGTGTAGGCACCTGGAAGTAGACTGTCTTGGGTAGGGAAGCTTTGCTCAACTTTTTCTCTTTCTTGAGCCATTCTAGCACACAGGCAAAACCTGAACTAGACTTGACGTTTTCCAAGCAAGCTGATACCAAGCTTGCTTTTGAGTTTGAGGTGGGCAGTACCTGAAATTCAGATGGAGCTGGTGAGTGAGCTAGCAGGGCAAGTTCTGTCGCTGTGTAGGAAACCTTTACCGGGTGCTGGTGCCCCAAGGTGCTTTAGCTGCTTTCCCAGAGCTCACATAGCTACTGCTGGGGTGGTGGAACAAATGGCCCCCTCCACACACGCGCCCCTTCCTTAGCCCAGGCTCCCGCATGTCCCTGGTGTATGAGTACAAAAGACACTGGGCTGTGGACATCCCCAAGCTGTTGGGTGGAGAAGAAAGTGGCAAGAGCACTTAGCTGGGGGCTGTGGGTAGAGCTACTGAAATATTGCTTTAATGTTCATGGGGTCCAAACTTCTATTCCCAAGGCAATAACTGTCAATTCTTGGAGCTAAAGGAGAGGTTTTTGCTTTGCTTTGTTTTGTTTTTATCATGAGCCTCTAGCACTAAGATTACCAGACCTGGGAAGTTCAAGGGAATTTTCAGCAGCCCAGGGCCAGTAGCTAGATAAACAAACTGCTACCATTGACAGTTGTGGGCAAAAGAAGGATCAGCCTGCTTGGGTTCGGAGGCTGTAGCCGAAGTCTTCACCGGGAATTAGTGCTGCTCTGCCTGGCATTTCCAATCCTGGTTCTCCCCAGTTCGATGTAGAACTATGGGCACACCCACTTTTTTTTTTTCACTCTCCAGTTGTGTGACGAATGGGAAAATATCCCATAGTCTCTTATTATGGGTACATAAGGAAAATTATTTGCTCTGAGTGCTTAGGGGGTTTGCTTACAGATTATTAATTTGAAGTGGGGAAAAATAGGCCAAAGGCAATATTTACTTTAGGTTGTTTTGAATGTTGGATCTTTTAAGACTGGGAATTCATTAAGATCCCAAGATATTAAAGAGTTATTTTAAGAACAAATAATATGCCAGGCATAGGACACCTTTAGTCCTAGCACTTAGGGTGATCCCAGTACTTGGGAGGCAGAAGCAGGCAGATCTCTGAGTTTGAGGTCAACCTGTTCTACAGAGTGATTTCCCAAACAGTCAGGATTACACAGAGAAACTGCCCTGGCTCAGGAGACAAATCAGCTCAGCAGGGCATTCCCATGTCTCTTTTGTCTTACACGTGCTCCCTAGACTGTGTCCTTAACCCTTTTGGACCTCTTTTATCCACTGGCCTTAAGTAAGGAGCACCTGATAGGATTTTTAAAACCCTGTAATGGGAAATATCAGACATATAAACCAAAAGTGTAGCAAGTCTCCACAGCTATGAGCAGATCCTATGTGGGTTTTAGTGCTATACGGACTGGTTTCCCGCCTGGGTGAAGTTTAAGAGGCCATTTCCAGGTTCCTGTGTTGCCTAGCACATCACAATGTCTTCCAAGTGTGGTCAATAAAGGAAGCGCCTTCAGGGATGCTCCCAGAAGCAACAGAGGGGTGCATTAGCTGTAGCAGAAACCATTCACTGCAGTGGGGTCAGGAGAACAAGGGGTTAAGATCTGGGGCTCTGAAGGCAGACTGCAGTTTTCTGAGCACCTAGGTGATTCTCCCCCTAGCTTCTTGGTTCCCATGGTAGCAGGGGGCCTATCTATTTCTCCACCTGGTTCTCAGTCAGGTCTGGTTGCTATGGTCAGGGGATCTTCAGAGGTCAGAAGATACTGTTACCCAGTGTCCAAGAGTATCCTACAGATGTCCACTTGTTATGCTTGCCAGCCAAGACTGATAATGGACTGGAAATTCCAATTTCTGAGATTTATGCAGATGAATGTTAGAGAATTTCTGAATTGGTAGGTTGATGTGTCCGCAAAAAGAAGATAGCTCCTAAGCACTGGGCTTCCTAGAAGCTATCCATGATGAATCTTGGCTCCCAGCTCTTCCTAATAGAGTCTTGGCCATTTATGCCTGCATAACATGTGTGACAGTTGACTAATGGGATGGAACCTATCTGTCTCCTTTTGCATCCATCTCTCTGGCTCTGTAAACTTATGTGAATCACTGATCACAGGCAATAATCATGGATTTTGTGATGATATAAGGCTGGAGTAAAGAAGTCCCTCTCACACAGCATGTGCTAAGTGGACTCAGACAACGTGGCTTCCAGCACCTCTTCCAGAGCTTGTGTGGTTTACATAGATAGATGGTTTACATGGCAATCAGTGGAGAGGGTTGTTTGTTTTGTTTTTGTGTTTTGGGACAGGGTTTCTCTGTATAGCCCTGGCTGTCCTGGAACTTGCTTTGTAGACTAGGCTGGCCTTGAACTCACAGAGATCCACCTGCCTCTGTCTCCCAAGTGCTGGGATTAAGGTGTACACACCACTGCCTGACCAAATCAAGTGTTTGATGAATGATGGGATTAGATGCCTTGGGTATAAATGGAGCTCTAGAGCACTTGGACCTGACTCCCTGTGTCCAGGGACAAGACAGCAATATTGCACTAAGAAAACTAAGGGGGGAAACTGGGAGATGGCAGAGAACTGAACCATGGTTAGGTTATTCAGCCTCTTCCTGGGACTGCCCTGGCTGCTGATTGTTGACAAGCTGGAGATGACCATTGCTGGGGAATATTATTTTCAGGTGTGTGACTTTTGTTTACGCTGAATTTGTTTAACTCTGTGAAGGTGTGTTACTGTGCCTGTCTAAAACACCTGATTGTCTTAATAAAGAGATGAACGGCCAATAGGGAGGCAGGAGCAAAGATGGGCGGGGCTAGCAAGCAGAGATTATAAATAGAAGGAGAACCAAAGAGGAGGAGCAAGAAAAGGAGAGGAGGAAACTAGGAGTCAGCAATTCAGAAGGACAATAAGGCATACAGAAGAAAGAAAGATAAAATCCGAGAGGTAAGAAGGAAATGGGGATAATTTAAGACAAGAAAAGCTCGCTAGAAACTATCCAACCTATGGCAAGGCATTCATAACTAAGAATAAGCCTCGGTGTGTGATTTATTTGGGAGCTGGGTGGTAGACCCCTCAAAAAGCAAAAAGGGAAAAATATCCCACAACAGTCCATCAAGATGGGCAAGGGAATGTGGGTAGAAAAGGGGCAATACTGACCCAAGACATCTTTTTTTTCTTTCATCTCACTGTAAATGAGACAAACTATTTCCAGGATTCTTCTGAAGTCTCACTACTCAGCTGCCTCCTCAGTGAGCTGAATTAGACATTAAAACAAACATTGCTTTTGTTGGTTTCGGTCAGGAGCTGCGTCCCAAGTATTAACTAAGACAGGGTGTTTCCCTTGCAGGAGGCTGCGGGAGAACTCTGCCGACCACCTATGTTTGCAGAACCTTCTCTTTGGCAGAAGCTATTTATTGAGTTTTCAGGTTGTCTACCTCCATTTTCAGACTCATGCAAACTGATTATGGGTAGAGTCTTCCAAGCTGTTGGTCACCCCAAGTCTAGACAGGGAAGGCCTTCAGTTAGTCATTAGAGAGGTAGAAAACTTCCTATTTTATGGGGGCTCACTGCCACTCATTTATGGCTTTACAAAATGTATTAACTCTAAAAGGGGAACTTTATTCAATCTCTTGTCCCCAGTGCATGACCCAGTGAGTGAGACTCACCTGGATAATTCTCTGCTGGTTATGGTACTTTGGTCACTGAATTCAACAGTTACTCTCCTGTCCTGTGTAAGCCACTGGGTCCAGTTTTACAAAGGAGCAAATGCCTTTTGTGTAAACTGATATGCTGTTTTGAGCACCCTAAGAAACTGTCTAGAGGTGGAATTTGGCCCTTCTACTTCAGACCCAACAATGTTTGCCTCAAAATATCCTCCAAAGCTCTTTTTCCTTGTTAGGATAGCAATCTCACACTGTGACAAGGGAAAAGAACAAGAGATTAAAGGCATTGTTTCATGGTATATGAGCTGCCTATGCTCATTCAAAATCAAAAGTGTTGTCAAGGCAGATCACCATGTACTGTATGAAGATTGTCTTGTGTGTTTTTTTTGTGTGTGTGTTTTTGTAAGCTTTACCTAGGAATTTACCAACCCCCATTATTTAACAGTATATATACAAGTAATATATATGTAGTTTGGGTTCAACTTTTTTTTAAGGTGATGTTATATAGCACTATCTTCCAAGCCAAAACCCTGCCACCTTCATGACCTCAACTGTGCCTACTTGCAAAAGATTGTCACACCTAGATTTGGTGGCTATTGACCTGTTGGTATCTCTGTCTCATAAGATGGCTGGATATTTTTCTAGAATGGAAAAGAAAGCAAGAAGGCTTAATCATGTTACAAGTGTCTGACAAATTTTGTAAGAAGCCACAGTTCAATACCTCAATGTTGAACCTAGGCTTAAAGAAATAGAGTTACTGGTCTATGCTCCATAGCATTTACAAGGCCTGGCTTAAGAAAAGGGTATGTCTTATCAGAACTTTTGTTCTTTGTTATTCTGTGGTGCATTTGAAGAGATACTCAGGGACCTGAGTCCCAACTCAGCTTCTTATCTATAAGGGTCTATTCGAGTTCTCTAAAAAAACATGAATAATAGTATGAATTATTATTTTTTTATTTAATTTATTTATTAAAGATTTCTGCCTCCTCCCCGCCACCGCCTCCCATTTCCCTCCCCCTCCCCCGATCAAGTCCCCCTCCCTCATCTGCTCGAAGAGCAATCAGGGTTCCCTGACCTGTGGGAAGTCCAAGGACCACCCACCTCCATCCAGGTCTAGTAAGGTGAGCATCCAAACTGCCTAGGCTCCCCCAAAGCCAGTAGTGCAGTAGGATCAAAAACCCATTGCCATTGTTCTTGAGTTCTCAGTAGTCCTCATTGTCTGCTATGTTCAGCAAGTCCGGTTTTATCCCATGCTTTTTCAGACCCATTATACTAGTTTATGGGCTGTCATCAGATAGTCCAGCAATAGCTATCCAGGAAAAATAAAAGCCAAAAATTCTGTAGTTGTTCATCCACAAGTCTGGATGTTTCGGTCTGTTAGAACCTGAAGAAGTAGGTTCTAACACCATCAGAAGAAAGCCTCCTCATCAGAACATGATATCAAGCTTCCTCCTTCCATATCCTTTTAGGTAAACTTTTCAAAACCAGAAGGTATGACCTTGACTTAGGGTGAGTCTTCCCACCTCAAATGATCCAACCAAGAGAATTCCCCACAGCTGTGCCGAGTTCTTTGCGCTGTAGTTGATCTCATGTGTAATCAATGTCAGCAATCAAGTTTAGCCATCACAAAGGGAATATAAAGTCCTGTGAAAGATGGAACTGAAGCTCTGAATGGACCCAGTGGATGACTGCAGGTTATTTTTGAAGTGTGGGGCTGCAACCCACTGGGCAGGCCCCAAGAGCCCGGCTTGTAAGAGTCCACCTCTCTCAGACTAGCCCAGCCCAGACCCTGCCCCCCTCAACAAGAAGCAGTTAGAGCTGTCGTAGCCCCTTGCCCTGACAGCTGTTGGTGTGGACCTCTGAGTGGGACTGGGGGAGCGCTGAAGAAGAGTTAGAGCAGCATAGGAAAACAAATGAAGGGGAAGCAGGTTTCCTAAGATAGCAGCTTCTTGTTCCCAGAACACATTGTGGGAAGGAATCAAAACAGGACCAAGGGGAGAAAGCAGAAGGACCCAGGAACCCTGTAAAACACACAGGGTCTCAGGGCCCCACCCAACCTAAAGCATTAAAACTATCCCCTTTCATTGCAGTTGGGTCTTCTTCATGGAAGTTCAGTTCTTGGTCGGTAGTCCCATAGATGACCGCAATACCCCTGTTACACAGGCAACCCCTATGTGCCAGGGGGCATTTTATGACTATTAAGGTTTGTGTGTGCCTATACTTCTGCTTTTCCCGCTAGAAACCACCCTCAATCCCTGCTACTGGTGTGTCAGGCTTTTTCTTTTGCATTTCTCCCATTGGAGTTTCTCAGGTCCCAGCCAAGGAACCATTAAGCTGGGATGGATGAGAGAAGATGCCAAAGCAGTCTTGGGTCATGCCTCCATGCCCCAGACTTGGGCAATCTTGTGCCCCTGCCTGCCTCTGTATGTTTATCTGGCAGTGAAAGGCTATTTAAAGCTCCATTCACAGACCACTCCTTAAGAATTTGCGGATTTGAAAGTTTTTTTTTTTTAAGTCACCATTAGCAAAATGAAATTTTAGACTAAAGGTACGTGCTTAAAATAGATATGCAGATATCTCTTTAAAAGATGGGTGTGGTATGGAGTTCTGTGTACTGGGTCATCCAGCTAACTTACCTGCCCCTGTGTTTGCTAGGCCACTAAGCCCTCTGAAAATATCAAGTCTGAAGGAACAGTCTATAGCCCAGGCAACTCTAAAGCATCCAAAATTCTCTACCTAGGTGAACCCTTCAGGGAAGGAAGCAGGTTTGCTGAGTTTTCCACCCCACCCACAGACCCTGTATGACTAGACCTTAGAAAAGGTATGGTCACATAGACTCAATCAGATCTGCAGGAAGACAAGCACTCACAAGCAAAGTTATAAGTATTTGGCAAGTTAGTGGTCTAGCCTTTCAATGGCCCTTAAATGCTGAAAGAGAAGATAGGGAGGGGTTAGTGATATGGCCCAGTGCATAAAGGTACTTATGTACCACACAAGCCTGGTGACCTGCGTTCAATCCCCAGAAGCCACGTAAAGGGGGAAGGAGAAAACCAACTTCTAAAGTTGTCCTCTGACTTCCTAATCTCCCCAACACACTTTTCAGAAAGGAGGGTAAAAGCTTTGCTGCAGAAGCTGGTCCAGCAGAGCCATGGAGAATGACACTCACGGAGCTGGGGCCAGTGGCGGTTTGCCTCCCAGGATGGAAGTATTCAAAGATTTAAATAACTAACATGGCTACCTGTCATCCATGGATAGGCAAACAGAAAAATGCATGAAAAGTGAACAGGAAAATGGAGAGACATGGATGGGTGGATTGATAAATAAAAGGTTGGATTGGTACGATGAATAGAAGATAGAACAGAGGGGTGGCAGGGATGAATATGAAGGTACAAGATACAAATGAAGAAGAACTAGATTTTGAGGGGAAATGTCTGAGGGCAATGAATGGGATGGAAAGAGGACTGGATGGGGAAAGGCTGGGTGATAGAAACACAGTTGCACAGAGGGACGACAGGGTAAATTCCATCTCTCACACTGACCTGATGCTCAGCTCTGGCCTCTCACAGGGAGTTTCCTGGTCCCCTACATCATCATGCTCATCGTAGAAGGGATGCCTCTCTTGTACCTGGAGCTGGCTGTGGGGCAGCGCATGCGGCAGGGCAGCATCGGTGCCTGGAGGACCATCAGCCCCTACCTCAGTGGTGTCGGTATGTGGGATCCTTTTCAGTTCCTCTGACAGAGATTTGTGTGTTCCTGGACAGGCGTGCAGGTTGCTGTCCATGAGCAGGACCTGTGGTTGGGTGAATTGACAGCCCAGGGAGGGCTACCATTGAACTTGGGTAGGGAGGGCCCTGGATTCTGACCCTCACATGGAACCCCACCCCCGAGGGAAACCCCCACCTTAAAGCATCTCTACTCAGGACCTCGGTGCCTGGCACAGAAGCATTCATTCAGTCCCAGCCCCTACCACCTGGGAATGTACACAACTGTCCCCTGCTTACTGAAAATGGCATGGCTGCGTGAGCCTGTTCATCTTTCCCACACCACTTAGGGGAACCATAAAGTTTGCCGAAGTTTGGAAGTCAAGGAACCTGCGAATACTGGGTGGCTTCACATCCCACCATAGCTTTTCAAAGTGACCTCCACTTGCTATCCTCTGGTATCTTCAAGACATTGTTCACCTCTTCTGTAAAAGCCTAGGTTCCAGGGCCATCAATGGCCACAGTTATTCCGGGTACCTTCCCAATCCAGAAAGGGGAGCAATTGTTCAGGAGAGAGGAGGGGTCAGCTCTGTATAACAGGAAGGCAGGCAACTGAGTCCCCAAGGAGCACTGACACCACTTACTGGCCAGATTTCCCGGTGGTGGTGGTGGTGGTGGTACCGGTGGTGGTACCAGTACCCACATACTCCCACCAGGACCAAGGTCAGCAACAGTCCTGAGTGCTGCTGTGGGAACTAGCCTTCAGCAGCTCAGCAACTGGAGGGGAGCTGTGGCGTCAGCAGACTAATCACTCAGCTTGACTTTTCTATCTGTGGGAATAAAACTTAATTCTCTGGGACTGGCAAAAAAGAGAAATGCATGTGCACATGCTTGTACACACACACACACACACACACACACATATCCCTACCTACACACCTTTAGGGTCTCTATCATCTGTTTTCCTTATTTTCTTTACCTCGATCTAGGTGTATACCTTCTGTGTCTTTATTTTCCCTATTAGCTTATATATCCTAATAGTATCTTTCAGGCAATATAAAAATTACAATGTGGTTACATTCTATTTTAAAGTGAATGATCACAATGAATACAAGTAAAAAATAACATCTTTTAATATATTTTACATAATTAAACATTTTATGTACTACAGGTGAAAAGTTATCTCCAAGAACCCATATACATTCATGTCCAAGCAACTTGTTATAAATTAACAGTGTATAAGCAATTTTCTGAGCCAGTTCTTTTACTGGCAGGTTGCATTTTGCAGTTACCAAAAAAAAGATCAATCACTATTATTTATCTTAAAAAGTAATCATATAAAATGTCTTAAAGAATCACAAATCTAAAACTTTTATATGTAAAAAATAGTCAGCTCTACTTTAAATCCTCAGGGTGCATACCCATTCATCAACGGTTTTTTATATCTGGAAACTGAGGGCAGAAATGGGTACAAGGAATGATCACCTTTGATCACTAACCCATCCTAGCAAGAAAGGTACATCAGCTCGCAATAGCCAGGTTGCCATGGCTTTTGTTCCCAGGCCTCAATGAATCTCTGTCAACTATCAAAAGTGTGCCTTTCTAAACTTTATATTGTTCCCCAAGCCATTAACAAATACACATTAACCTAACCTTTAAGTCATTATTTAAAGCCTTGTTTTAGCTATGATGCACACCAAAAGCCATGAACACATCTCCGAACATCAAGATTAAAAACTTGAGCTAGCCTAGCTTCTAGGACTCAGTTGTTTTCCTTAATCATTTACCTAACCCACAGTCTTTATGACTCAAGAGAAATCATAAGTCCTCGCTGTATGATACTTCCTTGTTCTTATTTTTCTATCTGCCGCCCCTGCTTTATCAAGGGTGGGGGCAACACTATATTATCCTGCCTTTACCTATATTAATTTTCCTAATAAACTAACCTCTATCATAATCCCTTATTATATTTAAAAACCCTTAATCAAAATTCTATTTAAACTCTATTGTTGAATAAAATCATTGCTTCAGCAAAATAGTACAGCCTAAGAGGAAATCATCTTCATAATAATCCACAGGTAAAAATGCCTAATAGAATGGGATATTTCCACGAGACAATCACACTACATTAAAAGCAGTGGGGGTCCCCACACACCCATTCACACCATGTCAGATACCATAGAAAAATGGCAGCAGCAAACATGTAAAGGCACAGCACAGTAGCAAGAGACATTCTAAAGCTGAAGTCCTCAGGGCCTTGCCTGTCTGAGATTCACCTATCAGTGTCTTGCGATCTGGTGCTGAGCTCCTGAATTCAAGTGTTGCTCCTCTGACATGACCACCAGCACCTGGGAGAGAAACCACTCTAAAAGCAAAGGGGATGGGGGCAGTTGGTAGCTGTCTGTGGGAACATCCCGTGACAATGACAGGCTAAACCTCTGAAACTGTACACAAGCCACAATTAAATGCTTTCTTTTATAAGAGTTGCCATGGTCAGGACCTTTTTACAGCAATAGAGCACCGCCTAAGACACATATTGAGCATGGAGTCCAGGGCCTTAGATGTTAAAAATGCATGAGAGTTGGGGAAAGAAGTCTTGGAATCAGGTCACAAATGTGAGGTCATATTAAGGAAAAGACCTGAAGGGGAAGTATTCCTGCCCTGGGTGGTCCCATCATGTCTCTCCTAGGGATGCTTATAGGTCAGGCTACCATATCTGGTTCTCAGCACGGCCTTATTTCTTTCAGGCATTGCTAGCTTGGTGGTCTCCTGCTTGGTCTCTGTGTATTACAATGTCATCAACACCTGGACTGTCTGGTACCTCTTCCACTCCTTCCAGGTGAGCAGAGGCCTGGTCACACCAGGAACAATAAGGGGAGAGGATTCCTCTGGGAAGAATGGAGAAGTCTGTGGGTTATAACCTGAAGGGAACTTGAGGGGAAGGCGTACTTCCAACCATTCATAGAACTTCTGATTCTGATGTACCACACTAAAGGGAGAGAAGCCACTCTAAAAGCAAAGGGGATGGGGGCAGTTGGTAGCTGTCTGTGGGAACATCCAGATCAGACCTGCAAAACGGCTCTCACATCCACTAGCAAGACCTGCTTGGAGCTAGGATCTCAAGGGATGAGTACTCTAGAGTACAGACCTGGCTTCTGATGTTTCGTAGAGTAGCCTTGCTACTATCTATCAATAGATAATGCCACTGGGCCCTGAGCTATGTCCTGTGAAATGTGGCCTTGAAACCAAGAGTTTGTCCTATTTGTTTCTATTCATGGAACACTTTTGTCCTATAACTCTGACCTGGGCAACAAGGCACTTTCCTTAGAGCAGGGTTACTCCCACACCACCCACAACTCTGGTCAGATTTATTCTTTCCCTCAGTTCCCTTCTTTACCTCTTTGAGCAGTTGGCCTTAGGTTATAATCATTGACAACATTTTAGTTCATTTGTTTCTAAGTTCCAAAGAAACCAGCTAAAACCATGAAAAGCAGAAGAGGGTTTCATTGTTCCCACCCTACAGGGTCAAGGAGCCTTAACTGCCAAGCTCAGGTACTGCTAATGACTGCTCAGAAGAAGTCACTGGTTCCAGGGTCTCTCACTTGAGAGACTCAGTAGCTTCAAGGCACTGGACTTAACCTCCTTCTTGTTCCACACCCATGGGATGAAGCATCCGTCTATACTCTTAAGGGTGTCCTAATTGTGAGTTGGCTTGGGGAAGTTGGAACTGAGCTAACTGTTTAACTGTTGCTTTCTCTGGTTTGCTCCAAGTTGACTGAAAGGAGAGAAACCATGAGTCATTGACAAGTATTTTTCAGTTAAAATTTTTTGTCTATGGGTGCTTATTTGCATCTATGTCTGTGTACTACATTAGTATAGTACCTGTGGAGATGAGAAAATGGCATCAGATCTCCTGGAACTGGAGTTATAAATAATTGTTAGTATAGTGTAGGTGCTATGTGGGTTCTGATAACTGAACCTAGGTCACCTGGAAGACAGCCATTGTTCCTGACTGCTGAGCCATCTCTTCAGTTCTGACCATCACAGCAGTGGTACAAAAGCTTGGCATTTAAGCACCTGGTTTGGCTGCTGTAATGATGTTGCGTCAGTGCCCTTGTATTGTAGCTGTTCTGGTCACAATCCAGATGCTAGTAACAGAGTCTTCTAGGCCCACTAGAGAGTGCAGTAATCCTCAAAGACCACATGTAAAATTTCAGGAAGAAGCAACTCTTGTTAGCTTTACTAGATCAAGATATCGTAGGCATCAACTTATAAAGAGGAAAGATTTATTAATTCATAACTTGGCCTCTAGTAAAAAATGAAATTTAGCAGAACATCATGTCCTAAATAGGAGGAAACAGCGATAATGAAACCAGAATAGAAAGTAAGAGACAGGATTTCCCCTTAGCTTCTTAGAAAGTTCACCCCAATGACTTCTTACTTGGCCCCATCTCCTTAATATCCACAGCACCTCCTCATCCAAGGGAATACAGCTTCTGGGTATGGATCTTTGGGAATGTTCAACGTCCAAACCAAACTAGACATTCTCCACGCCATCCAATCCCCCTGAAGACTCAAGTCCTTGTCAGTCTCAAAGGATGCAGCCATTTGCCCTTGAGGGACCAGATTCCTCTCCCCCAAGATCACTACCAAGGCTATATTCCATCATCCCACCAAACCCTCGGCCTTCCCCTTACCTCTCTGTTGATCCTCACTTCATTCCAAAGGATCCCCTGCCGTGGTCTGTCTGCCCACTGAATGGTAACCGCACAGGCTATGACGAGGAATGTGAAAAGGCTTCGTCAACTCAGTACTTCTGGTACAGGAAAACACTCAACATTTCGCCGTCCATCCAGGAGAACGGAGGAGTGCAGTGGGAGCCAGCACTGTGCCTCACCCTGGCCTGGCTGATGGTGTATCTGTGCATCCTGAGAGGCACCGAGTCAACTGGCAAGGTAGGCTGGGGAGCCTCATTGGGCTGTGCCTGGATGGATTTGGCCGTGGACAGATGGGTGCCTTAGTGAGTTCTGCAAGTATTCACAGAGGGCCTAGAGAGAAAAGTGCTTCTCCTAGTTAGCGTGAACTGTCAACTTGGCACAGCCCAGAGTCACCTAAAAAGAGAGTCACAGTTGAGGGCTTTCCCAGATCAGACTGGCCTTTGGGCATCTCTGTAGGGGATTTCCTTGATTATTATGTTCATTTTGAATCAAGTTTATTCACTTGATTATTTTATCATCAATTTATAAACATGTTAGTGTCCAAAATCTCTAATTTATATAACATTATGTCAAGCTGATGATGGCCTTATTACTTGATGTTAAGGGTCCCAATCCACTGTGAATGGCACCATTCCCTGGGTAGGTAGTCCCATATTACAAAGAAAATGTACATTTACACAATGGAGTACTACACAGCAGTAAAAATTAATGACATCTTGAAATTTGCAGGTAAATGGATGGATCTAGAAAAATATATTGAGTGAGGTAACCTAGACCCAGAAAGACAAATATTTACTCACTCATAAGTAGCTTTTAGACATAAAGCAAAGAAAAACTAGCCTACAATCCACAACCCCAGAGAACCTAGACAACAAAGAGGGCCCTAAAAGAGACATACATGGGTGTACATAGGATGGAGAAAAAGACAAGATCTCCTGAGTAAATTGGAGCTTGGGGTCACAAAAGAGGGTAGAAGGGTCAGGGGAGGGAAAGAGGGGAATGCAGAAAAATGTATAGCTCAATAAAAACAATAAAAAAATAGGTATAATAACAAAGAAAACATGATACTGTGAACAAACCATACAACAATATTTCTTATTTACTTCTGCTTCAAATTCCTTCTTGTGTGCCTGCCCTAACTTTCTTCAGTGTTGCACCATGACCTAGAAGCATCAGCTGAATAAACCCTTTCCTAAAATAAAAAACACCAATGATAGCCTTTGCTGGAGAGGTTGTGGAGAAAGGGGTACACTCAACCATTGCTGGTGGGAATGCAAACTTGTGCAACCACTCTGGAAAGCAGTGTGGCGGTTTCTCAGGAAATCCGGGATCAACCTACCCCTGGACCCAGCAATACCACTCTTGGGAATATACCCAAGAGAGGCCCTATCATACAACAAAAGTATATGCTCAACTATGTTCATAGCAGCATTGTTAGTAATAGCCAGAACCTGGAAGCAACCTAGATGCCCTTCAATGGAAGAATGGATGAAGAAAGTATGGAATATATACATATTAGAGTATTACTCAGCAGTAAAAAACAAGGACTTCTTGAATTTTGCGTACAAATGGATGGAAATAGAAAACACTATCCTGAGTGAGGTAAGCCAGACCCAAAAAGAGGAACATGGGATGTACTCACTCATATTTGGTTTCTAGCCATAAATAAAGGGCATTGAGCTTATAATTCGTGATCCTAGAGAAGCTAAATAAGAAGGTAAATCCAAAGACAAATATATAGGCATCCTCCTGAATATTAACCTTTATCAGGCGATGAAAGGAGACAGAGACAGACCCACATTGGAGCACCGGCCAAGAAATCTCAAGGTCCAAATCAGGAGCAGAAGGAGAGGGAGCACGAGCAAGGAACTCAGGACCGCAAGGGGTACACCCACACACTGAGACAATGGGGATGTTCTATCGGGAATTCACCAAGGCCAACTGGCCTGGGTCTGAAAAAGCATGGGATAAAACCAGACTTGCTGAACATAGCAGATAATGAGGACTACTGAGAACTCAAGAACAATGGCAATGGGTTTTTGATCCTACTGCACTACTGGCTTTGTGGGAGCCTAGGCAGTTTGGATGCTCACCTTACTAAACCTGGATAGAGGTGGGTGGTCCTTGGACTTCCCACAGGTCAGGGAACCCTGATTGCTCTTCGAGCTAATGAGGGAGAGGGACTTGATCGGGGGATGGGGAGGGAAATGGGAGGCGGTGGTGGGAAGGAGGCAGAAATCCTTAATAAATAAATAAATTTAAAAATAAATAAATAAAAGAAAAATTTAAAAAAAAACCCTTTCCTCCCCCAAGTTGCTTTTAAGATGTTTTATTATAGCACAGAGGAAACAAGCATGATGCCACAATAAATTATAGTATTTGCAGAGAGCCTTGGAGAAATGGATGCCATAATAGACTAAGGATTATTCACAGAGGCTGAGGGGAAATTTTTAAAGGCAAATATGGGGAGGGTTATCCAAAATATTTTGAGACTAGAGCCCCTGAGCACAAGGAGCACAGGGACTAACAACAGGGACACCTTAATCCCAGACTGAACATAGCTACTAGGCAGGAACACCTTAATCCCAGACTGAACATAGCTACTAGGCAGACCTACGTGACAAGTTTCCGGGTCCTTTTTGTTTCTGGTATCATTTCTGACAGTGACAATCAAGCAGTCATACCTAAGAATCCTTCCTCATAGCCTCCTGGCTTTATTTACTTTCATATTAGAGTTGATAAACTGTCCTGAAAACTTTCAGGCCCTGTAAAAGAATTTTAGTGCTTTTTCCAGATGTTACCAGCGGTGGGCAAACTCCTAAAACATTTGACCCAAAGACTATGCTATGATCCATCTTCCTGGTGATGTAAGCTGGTGCTTTGCTCCATTTCCAAGTTAGTGTGCTATGATATGTGCCTCTCTGTATGCTGTGGATATGTTTTATTACCATTGATTAATAAAGAAGCTGATTTGACCAATAGCCAGGCAGAATAGAGCCAGGCAAGAAATCCAAGCAAAGGTACAAGGAGAAAGAAGGCGGAGTCTGAGAGATGCCAACAGCAGCCAGAGAAGCAAGATGTGAGCTGATGCCACATCCATGTGACAATAGAAATGGGTTAATGTGATTAATAGAAATGGGTTAATTTAAGATGTAAGAGATCATTAATAGTAAGTCTGAGCTAATAGACCAAACAGTTTGTAATTAATATTAAGCCTCTGAGTGTTTATTCAGGAACTGGTGGGCGGGAGAGAAACCTCCACTTACAGTGCTGTTCTCTGGTAGGGCAGCACTAAGCTTCATAAAAAAAACCTTGAATGAGGTTTTCTTTTACCGATTAATCCTTAAGAGCTCACAGCATTTATATTGATTTAATTTCATATGCTTTAAATTAAGCATTCTGTAAAAATAGTATCTTCATTTAAATGATATATATATATATTGATAATTTTGAGAATTTTTTGCATACTGGTGCATAGCTACTTCCTACAAATTGAGGTTGACTCCGTTCCTGGGTTCCCACAGGTGGCCTATTTTACTTCATCAATGCCCTACTTTGTGCTCATCATATACCTGATTCAGGGCCTCACACTCCATGGAGCCACCAATGGCCTGATATACATGTTCACGCCCAAGGTATGGGGAGAAGTTCTGAGGATGTCGCTACCTGATGCGAGATGTTCTTCTGTATATGTGTTGCTTTGATTGGTTGATGAATAAAGCTGTTTTGACCAATGACTTATCAGAGTAAAGCCAGGCTGGAAACACCTATGATAAGAGTTTCTCACTAACATTAATAGTGATTTAAACATACATTAATAGTTCTTTGACTATAATTAACAGTGCTTTCTTTACTCTTAAATTCCCTTGGGATGCTTGGATAATCTTACCTAAGGTTCAGTCATGTTCACCTGCCAAGAAATATACTGCACGTAGACCAGGTCTAGAGAGCTGGGGAAGTTGGGAGGTAATTTCCCCCCCACCCCACCTCTGGGCCTACTTCTCCTGGGAGGGGCAGTCTTGGATTAGGACCTGGGATTCCTCAGCCTTATACTTATTGACCTTCTAGATGGAACAGCTAATCAACCCCAAGACCTGGATCAATGCAGCCACGCAGATCTTCTTCTCACTGGGCTTAGGGAGTGGTGGCCTGATTGCCTTTGCCAGCTACAGTGATCCCTCCACCAACTGCCAGAAGCATGCCATCATTGTGTCCATCGTCACTAGTACCACCGCCATATTTGCCAGTATTGTGACCTTCTCCATCTATGGCTTCAAGGCTACCTTCAACTATGAAAACTGCTTAAACAAGTGAGTCTAAGTTGTCCCTCATTACCTTGGGATGCAAGAGGGAAGGCGAGTCTCTAAAGCTCTGAGCTGGAAGGGTGACTGGGAAAGACTGGGTTCCCAGAAGTCAAGGAGTAGACTAAAGGCATCAGTGTTGAGGTCTATAGTATGAGGGTCAGTCATTTCCTCAACTACATAATTACTGCCTTCTGCCAGCACTAGTAACTGGAGGTTCAAAAGTTAAGGCCTGCCTTGCAGGGAATAGGCAGTTTAAAGTGGTCATTGTACTTAGCAGAAATGGGCATTCAGAAAAAAATGGTTTTTTGGCCCCATTCCCCATCTCAAGTGTAACCAAGATCTCTCTAGTCAAGTCCCAGAGACAACAGCTTACTGTCTTTGACATCTCTCAAACCAGAGGACTGCCAGACGGTGGTGGCGCACACCTTTAATTCCAGCACTCGGGAGGCAGAGGCAAGCAGATCTCTGTGAGTTCGAGGTCAGCCTGGTCTTCAAGAGCTAGTTCCAGGACAGGCTCCAAAGCCACAGAGAAACCCTGTCTCAAAAAAAAAAAATCTTTGAGGACCATCTTTCAGATGCTAAGATTCCAATAGGGTGGCCAGTTACACAAGTAGCCATCTCTAAAGTAGTACTGAAATTAACGGAAGTCAATATATATTCAAATAGCTTGTATATTGATATGAATTTAAGTGATTCTAAGGTTAATTAATTGGTTACTCAGTGGCACAAGCCATATTAAAGTACAATGTTATTTTTCTATCACCACATCCAGTTTCAACATACATTACTGGCCCAGATATTAAACGTCACTGTAGGGTCACGGTTCTTGTCCTCATCTCTGATCAGATGTGAAGCTTCTGCACAGACATTCATAGCTGCCCTTCCCTACAAAGGGTTATTAATCCACTCCCTCTCCTCACTGAGATTCTCAGAGCTGTTAGGACCAGTATCTCCTTAGTCATGAAGGTCAAGATGATGGTCTGCTCTGCAGGGTGATTCTGCTGCTGACCAATTCTTTTGACCTTGAAGATGGCTTTCTGACAGCCAGCAACCTGGAAGAGGTGAAGGACTACCTGGCATCTACCTACCCAAGCAAGTACAGTGACGTGTTCCCGCACATTAGGAACTGCAGTTTAGAATCAGAGCTGAACACGGTAAGAGGCCTGGGAAGGGTGGAGACTGCCTCTCTCTCCACACAGTCGGTGAAGACAGGAAACTGGATTGTTTTCCCTGCAACAGGGATAAGAGAGACTGGACTCCTGCTCTCCCTGCTGCTATTAGGAATCTTTTTTATTGGAAAACTCCCCTAGAGTCTGAGCTTTTCCCTCCTTTTCCTCATCTCTTTTGAAGTTTCAAAAACTTGGGAAAGACAGAAGATAAGTAACACACACACACACCATGAATAAATGCTATAAACTTTTTGTCATTTGGAGATATAAATATGTATGGCCCTCATTGAGTTGCATTGCATTCCCATGATTCCTATAGTTGGTTGAGGTAGGAGAAGTTTAATATGAGATCACCCTGGGAAACATGACAAGACTTATTCTTTTACTGATTTTTATTGAGCTCTACATTTTTCTCTGCTCCCCTCCCTGCCACTCCCCTCCCCTTCAGCTCTCTCCCATGGTCCCCATAGTCCCAATTTACTCAGGAGATCTTGTCTTTTTCTACTTCCCAAGTAGATTAGATCTATATAAGTCTCTCTTAGGGTCCTCGTTGTTGTCTAGGTTCTCTGGGATTGTGGTTTGTCGGCTGGTTTTCTTTGCTTTATGTTTAAAAACCACTTATGAGTGAGTACCTATGATATTTGTCTTTCTGGGTCTGGGTTACCTCACTCATAATGATGTTCTCTAGCTCCATTCATTTGCCTGCAAAATTCAAGATGTTGTTATTTTTTTCTGCTGTGTAGTACTCCATTGTGCAAATGTACCACATTTTCCTTATCCATTCTTTGGTCAAGGGGCATTTAGGTTGTTTCCAGGTTCTGGCTATGACAAACAATGCTGCTATAAACATAGTTGAGCACATGTCCTTGTGGCATGATTGAGCATCCTTTGGATATATACCCAAAAGTGGTATTACTGGGTCTTGAGGAAGGTTGTTTCCTAATTTTCTGAGAAATTACCACACTGACATTCAAAGGGGTTGTACCAGCTTGCACTCCCACCAGCAATGCAGGAGTGTTCCCTTTTCCCCACATCCTTTCCAGCATAAGTTGTCATCAGTGTTTTTGATCTTGGCCGTTCTTACAGGTGTAAAATGGAATCTCAGTGTTGTTTTGATTTGCATTTCTTTGATGACTAAGGATGTTGAGCATTTCCTTAAGTGTCTTTCAGCCATCTTAGATTCCTCTGTTGAGAGTTTTCTGTTTAGCTCTATACTCCATTTTTTCCCATTTTTTTATTGGATTATTTGTTCTTTTGATGACCAATTTCTTGAGTTCTTTGTATATTTTGGAGATCAGACCTCTGTCTGATGTGGGGTTGGTGAAGATCTTTTCCCATTCTGTAGGCTGTCATTTTGTTTTGTTGACCATGTCCTTTGCTTTGCAGAAGCTTTTCAGTTTCAGGAGGTCCCATTTATTAATTATTTCTCTCAGTGTCTGTGCTACTGGGGTTATATTTAGGAAGTGGTTCCCTGTGCCAATGCATTCAAGTGTACTTCCCACTCTCTCTTCTATGAGGTTCAGTGTGACTGACTTTGTCATGACAAGACTTTTTTTTTGAAACAGTAAGTTCAAGATGAAAGTCAAAGTCTCCTATGTTACCTTCCCAACATTTTCCTATTCAAACATAGCAGGAATTTTGAATCTTATTACCATATAGATGCTAAGTGGCATCTATTTTAGCAGTGGTTCTGGAAGATAGTTTTCTCAGTCAACAGTTTAATTTTGAGAAAATGTCTAAATAATGTGTGTGGAAGCCCACTTTTTCTGTAATATATTATCTTTCCACATAAATATACCTATCCCTCTTACTAAAGACTTAAAGAAAGGTCTGTCATTCAAATCATTCTTATTTTCCATAGACTTATCTCTGTTACACTAGGGGCTTTTGTTTATTTTTACTTTACATTCAGCATCACCTCCACAAGTTTCAATGGGGGTAAAATTCCTTAAGGGATTCATAAGAGATTTTTATTAGAACTGCATTAATTCTGTGATCTAACTGAGGGCGGGCTTAATATTATTTGACTTGTGGCTTTTGATTGAAGAGTTTTTTTCTCATTTACTTAGGTGTCACGAGCAAGAAAGTAGGTACTTGTATTTGGTTTAACAAAAGTTACATTTTATTATGCTGAAGGTTGTCACACCAAGTTCACATTCTAAGTTCCTGACTATCCTCCTCAAGGCTGCTCACCTATGCAATATATCTTAGCCAAAAATACGGGTCTAGTCTCATTGTGGTCTCTGGTTCAAGGGTCAGGATCTTGGGGAAGACTCTCCAGTTACAGGGCAGACCAAGATAGCATCTCTCCAGTGTCTCCAGCAGTCCTAAAGATGCACAGAACACTGCATTGCTCTTGGTCTCTGCTTATATACTGTCCAGTGGGCATTGTGGGGTTCTAGTTGTGTGTCTGGTTATCTTAAGTGATGTCATTAGGTTCTGGTTATTGGGTGCAATCTTGGGTGTATTGGAGTTCTTGGCTAAGCTATTAATACATGTCTAAAAGGCTTTTTTTTTAAAAAAAATATTCTCATCACATTAGGTATTTCATATTATCCAACTATATTTTTTCAGGAATATCTTAGACTATTTTTTATTAGATTAAGATTACCTAATTATTTCCTATCTCTTCTAAATAGTGGTTTCCTCCTATTTCTGTCACTTTTTATTGCAAAAGAAAAAGTTTTATATGAATCAGGTTAGAAGTTTCAATTCTTATGAATTTCCATATTTGTTATGTGTCTTAGTTAATTTTCTCTTGCTGTGATGAGACACCATGACCAAGGAAATTTATAAATAAGGTTCCTGGTGCCAAGAGTCTAATTATAATGGCAGGAAGCATAGTGGCAGGCAGGCATGGCAGGGGAGCCATAGCTGAGAGCTTCCGTTCTGAAGCACAGGCACAAGGCAGAGAGAGACAGAGCACTAACTGGGAATGGCATGAGAGTTTGAAACCTCAAAGTCCACCCCTAGTGACACACCTCCTCCCATGAGGCCACATCTCCCAATTCTTCACAAACAATTCCACAAACTGGAGACCAGGCATTGAAATATATGAGCATCTGGGGGCCATTATCATTCATTCTGTATTCCCCTTTCTTTCCTTTTATGTCAGGAAACAGAGGAAATGCTCCAAAGACATGCGAGAGCCATACCCTGTGAACCCTTCCGATCTGTGAGGCAAAGTAAACCTTCACTTACTTCAGTTGTTTTGTTGGCGATTTTACTCACACTGATAAGTAACCAACACAGTAGTTTCCATAAAAAAATAGAACAAACAAAATATTCATATTATGGTAGTTAGAATAAGAATGACCCCAGTAGCCTCACATATTTGGATGCTTGGCTCCAGTTGGTAGAACTGCTTGAGGAGGTGTGACCTTTTTGGAGGAGGTGTGCCACTCGGGGCAGGCTTTGAGGTTTCAAAACCCTATGCCATCCCCAGTTTTCTGTCTGCTAAATGCTTCTGCATCGAGATGTCAGCTACTGCCCCAGCACATGCCTACCTGCCTGCTGCCATGCCCCCTGCCAAAGGAGTCATGGATTCTAACCCTCTGGAACTGTAAAGCTCCAAACTAAATGCTTTCTTTTATAAGTTGCCTTGGTCAGGGTGTCTTGTCACACACAATAGGAAAGTAGCAAAGACTTTTGGTACTCTAGAGTAAGCTATTGTTGTAACAGGACTGGCCATGCTTGTTTTTTGTTGTTTATTTGAGGAATGCTGAAGAGTGTGGGACTTTGGACTAAGAAAATGACTGAACTTTGAAAGTGGGGCTCAGTGGATCATCCCAGTAGGAGCTGTAAAGACAAATATTGCTGATATCAATGTGGACCATAGAGTCCCAGCTCAAGAGGTTTCAGAAGGGAACAATATTAACAACTGGGCTAGAGACCATTCTAATATTTGGTCAGGAATATGGCTGCTTTTTGCCCTAGTCCTAAGAACCTGATTGAGGCTAAACTAAAGAGTTTTGCACTAATTTTTTTGGCAGAGGAGATTTCAAGACAGCCTAATATTGATTCTATTGCATGGTTATTAGTACTCATTCTTAGGCAGGTCTTGATCAAAAAGCAAGTGAGGGAAAGAAACACAGAATTTATAATTTACAAAGAAGGTGTGGCCTTGTTGAAAGAGGTGTGTAACTGGGAGAAGGCTTTGGGTTTTAAAAGCCCAGAGCATTCCCAGTGAGCTGTGTCTCATGCTGTGGATGTAAACTCTCAGCTACTATTCCAGCACCATGCCTGTCTTGCCTGCTGCTGTGTTTTTCCCATGATGGTCATGGACTCTAACCCATTGCAGTTGTGACGCCCAAACTAAGCACTTTCTTCTATAAGTTGCCTTGGTCATGTTTTCATGACAATAGAAAAGTAACTACTATCACTTTTCAAAATTTCTGAGTTTTGCCATTAAGTTGTTTATTTGTGCTTTTATTGCACTTAGAATTCTAACTTTTCCCCATATGACTTATTTTTTTATGTCCTGATTTTTTTCACATACTCCCCATTCAGTGATGAGTTTAATCTCTATGAGTTTGTGTATTTACTAGTGATTTGTTTGCTCTCAGTTTTGTTTTATTGCATGATGGTCAGATGGGATATGCAGAGTTAGTTTGGTCTTCCTGAATTTGATGTTTTTTTTTTTAATATCCCAGGATGTGCTCTATTTTAGAGAAGCTTATGTGTGCTGCTGAGTAGAGTGTATATTCTTTGGTGTTTGGAAGGAATATTCTGTAGAAATGTTAAGGCCATTTGATGTATGATAGCATTTAATTTGGATGTTTCTTTGCTTACTCTGTATCCAGATGACCCGTCCACTGCAGAAAGTGGGGTATTGAGAACACCCACTATTTGATGTTAACCTATGTCTTTAATTTTAGGACACTTTTTGGAAATTGGATTCACCAGAGTTTGGTGCATATATATTTGGGAGAGTAATGTTAATGCTAATCGCCCCTTAATTAGAATGAAGTGCCCTTCTTTCTATTCTGACTCATTAGTGCTAGTTCAGAGTCTATTTTGTCAGCTATTAGGGTATCAACACCTGTTTGTTTCCTCACTCCCATTTAATTGGAGTTTCCTCTTTCTCTCCACATTCTCTCTTCCTGCCTCTTTTATTTTCATTTTGAGAAGGATCTCATAGTCCAGGCTGGTCTTGATCTCATGATATTCCTGCCTCCATCTTCCAGATGGTGGGAATACAGACATTCACTCCCCTAGCCAACTCTATTTTTCTTTTAAATGTCTATACCTCATATCTTTTTCTTCATTGCACTAAAACTCCAACAACAATGTAAGTGAAATATAGAGTGGGCCTATTTGTATCATTTTTAATATTTAAATACATTCTTAGAGATTAATTTCAGAGACTACTCTTCAAGAATAGGGACAACAAAAGGCCTGTGGCTCTGGTTGACAAAAAAAATTGAAACTGGTTAATTTTTGTGTTTGATTAGACAGGATTTTGTTTAGTCTGGAGAAATTCCAGGTTATTCACAGGGAAGGGCAACACTTTCTTGTGGTGATTCAGACTCAGGTCTGTTGCATCAGTTCAAGGCATGGCACACATACACCACAGGCTGTAAGTCTAACCTTTAAGGCCTCGGTCTTTTATTCTTGCTCACTGTTCTCTCCTAGACTCTGTTTTTGCTATTGAAACCTGAGAGTCTTTGACACTTCCCTCCTTCATTGTTTCTCTTTCTGAATTTGGATTTGATTTATTACACTTATTGGGGTGTGTGCACGTGTTCTACAAAGGAGGAGTAGAAGTCAAAGGACAAGTTGAAGACTTCAGCCTCTGCCTCCCAGGACCCCAGGAATCGAACTCAGGTTGTAGCAGAAACCTTTACCTGCTTAGCCTCATCCTGATTTCTCTTCTTGAGACATTTCCATGCAAACTTAAAATCAAAAGTTGGACAATATTTGACTCACAAAAGAGGACAAGGATCATCCATACCCAATTTATAGGCCACAGGTTGGACCTCTTGGTTATTTTATGCAATTTATATTCACCTAAATGTTTGCCATTTTATTTACCATTCCTTTTTGCATTACAGACTTTAGGGTTTGGAGATCCTCCCTTAAAATATCTTTCTTTAGAGATGCTTTCTCAACAGCAAACATGTTCATGTTTAGTTTATATGTAAATATCTGTTTGGCCCCCAAGTAAAAAATTCAGGTTAACAATTTTCTTTTTATCTGTAAATATCTGTTTGGCCCCCAAGTAAAAAATTCAGGTTACCAATTTTCTTTTTATCTGACTTCCATTGTTGTTAATTCTTTCTTTTGTTAGCAAGCAGTTTTGTCTGAACTCTGCCATGATCTTCCCGTTGTCTTTGGCCCTCTCAGTGGTATGGATGTAGCCTTATTTGTCCATTCTAAACCTAAGTGATGTCAGGTTTTCTGATCTATGGACCATGCTTCTTAAAAACTTGAAAAACTCAAAAATTTGTTATCTCTTAACCACTGTTTCCCTGCCTCCCGCCCTTTGGAACTTCATATCTTAAAATTTGTAAATTATTATATAAGCCTCTTTATTATTTCGATCTACTTTTTCAGGTTAGTTGTATTAAATTTTGTTATAGATTTATTGTTCTGTATCTTAGATATAACTGAATATGTATCTCCCAGTTCACTACTTTTCTCTTCAGTAGCATCAAATCTAGTGTTTAACTTGGATATTTCATCAATTTCACATTGTCATTTACAACACTATTTTCCTTTCAATAATATGCATTTCTAGATACCAGTTTTGTTATTTATGACTTTTTCTTTAACACTTTATACATAGCTATTATAATAGTGACCTTAAGCAGGAAAATGAGAGACTATTCTAGAGGACTCCTTTACCTCTGACCCTGATAGAAAGACTGGCTCACAGGACACAGGAGTTAGCTCTCTGAAGGCAGCAAGTTTGCTGCACGTGTTGTAGTGAGAACAGAGGCTAGTGTTAAAATGAAGATTAGGATCAAGACACAAAGCCTGGAGCACTAAGATGAAGAGGAGAGCTTATGGGAGGGTATGAGCTAACCAAGGTAGACAGATTAGGGGGAAAGGCTCCGAGTCAGTGATAGCAGATAGGCTGCCCCCTCCAAAGTCCTTGAGGAACATAGGTAACACACTGGTGTTCTTTCATAAATTCTTGCTTCATTAAAGAATTAAATTAAATTTAACTAATTAAAACTAAGTTACAAGTGTAGATAGAAGGTTTTTCCTAACAGGATTCCACCTAGGTGAAACTGTGGTAGTTCTCTGCCATGGTAAAGATACAAGTTGGTCATGTAAATATGAGAATACTTGGTCTAATTAACAGCACTTGAGACACCTGCAAAGTCTAAGGTAGCAATACCAGCTAATGACTAATAGAAAGTCAAGGTCAGTAACAGAGCTGGAGCCACAGATGGACATACAGGGGCTTGAACCATCCCTAGCTGCATGGGTACTAGATGAACTGTGTCTCTGTCTCCCTGATTGGGCCAGGAGGACATGCACATAGTGTGTGGACCCATGATAGCCCAGAGAATTAAATAATCTCAACAGAGTCTTTATTCATCCTCTGCCATTGTGCTATAAAAAGACTGGACAAAAGAATTTCAACACACGCAGCACTCACACATAAAATATAAATAATTTTTTTTTAAAAAAAAAGTAGGCTCAGCTTCTGTAGCAGATTACCAACACAGGATGTGACCACCAGGCAACCCTGCCAGGTATCCCCACATTTCCTCAGATCCAGATGTTTTTGACTTTGTAATATTTTATCTAAAATATAAGTTGGGACAGGAAGGGGAATGCAGGGTTCAGTACTGACAGAAAGTTCATCACATTGAGTGTGTGCGCGTGTGTGCGCGCACGCGCGCGCGTGTGTGTGTGTGTGTGTGTGTATGTTCGTGTGTTCATTCTCTTCAGTCCAGGTGAGCCTCCAAACCTGGGCTCTGAGGTAAAGGAAACAGAATCATTATGTGACCAGCTCCAAGGTCCCAACATTGAACATGTGTAAAGAGGCTATCAAGGCATGTAACTGGTATCATTTTACCACTTGCAGGCTGTCCAGGGCACAGGCCTGGGCTTTATCGTCTTCACTGAGGCTATTAAATACATGGACGTGCCCCAGCTGTGGTCAGTGCTCTACTTCTTCATGCTGCTGGTGCTGGGTATGGGAAGCATGCTTGGAAATACAGTGGCCATCCTCACCCCTCTGACGGACATCAAGGTCATCTCCAGCTACCTGTCCAGGGAAGCCATTTCAGGTCAGGACACCAGGCAGTGGAGGCAGGGCATGGGCGGGTGGGGAAATGCAAGACAACTAGTGGAGGGGCTTCAGCAGGAGCCATGTGCTTCTGAGGCAGCTCCAGAAGGGCTGTCGGAGTCTAGCTGAGCTCCAGCTACAGTATGATACTCAGTTCTGGGAGCTGGACTAAGAACTCTCACCACATCCCAGGGAAATGAGGCACTCAGCCTACCCTTGGGAAAAAGTGACAACTGTCCAGCCTGCACTCATAGGTCTCCAGGCTTTGAGAGCCCACATCTGGTTTGTTTTAATGCATATGACCTGTTCCCACACCGGGAGGAGCTCCTTCCATATACTCTCCAGGCAATAAATACCCAACCAGATCACCCTGTTCCTACTGCTAATGCTACTAGATTTTCTCTCTGTTCCTGAAAGTCATGGGAAAGGATAATCTGGGGCTGCTGTTGACACTTAAAACCTGTCAGTGAACTGCACTATGCTGTTGTCGGCCCCTGATCCTGTCTGATACACCATTATAAAAGCACACACTTCTTGCATTTTGACTGTGAAGCTGTTAGCAAAGGAACTAGCCTTTGCCACGATGCCTATTCAATACCTTCACTGTCATCCTAACCAACAAGGGGTCATGAGTACCCTGTAGCCAGCCTCCGATAATTCCATAATTCCACATCCAGGATGGGCAAAACAAGGCCCCATCTAGTCTTCATGTTCTAACTACCCACTGGAAGCTACTCTCTTTACTCAGCACTTGACATCCTCTCTGGGACTGGGTCTCTGCAGCCCAAACTGGTATGAAATGCCCCCAACTGTTTTTTCCTTGAGCTGACATCCCCTACCGAGCAGCTCCTACAGCTCCTATGGACGAACCTACCCTCCAAAGTGTTGTGTCTAGGAACCTGTGGCTCCTGCTGGCATACAGCATGGGATGGGAGGCAGGGAGACTCAGAGAGATGAGCAGTGATCTTGCGTTCCAGGTCTGATGTGCCTCATCAACTGTGCCATTGGTATGGTGTTCACCATGGGGTCCGGGAACTACTGGTTTGGCATATTCAATGACTATGCAGCCACCCTGTCCCTGCTGCTCATTGTGCTGGTGGAGACCATAGCTGTGTGCTACATATATGGGCTGAAGAGGTAAGGAGACCGCAGACCCTGCCTTCTTCATGGGGCAGAGACACTGCAGGGCCACGCTCATACGAAAATCATCTTTCCTCAGTGGGCATGCCCATTTTAGATACGAGAATTGTCAGCCAGCCTAGCCCTGTGGACTGAGAGGACTGGCATTTCCCTCCCCGATGTACCCTGCTCTCTTCTTCTTTGGGAAGTAGCCTCTGGTCCACACCTGGGGACCTCTGAAAGCTCACACCAGGGAAATGTCCCATGACCATTCTTTAATGGTCATCCTCCCTCAGGGAGCCTCAGCCCTTTTCCCTTCAACACCTCACCAAGGAAAGGATCAGATGGGTCCGGGGACATGTTCGCATATCATTAATAACCAGGACAGCATCTTCCTAAGGAGAGAGGGTATGTAAACTGGATTCCCTCCTGCCAGAGCATGAATAAGCCTATGTTCTCTCCTTGTGGTCCAAATAGATTTGAAAGTGACCTTCAGGCCATGACTGGCCGCTCCCTCAACTGGTACTGGAAGGCCATGTGGGCATTTGTGAGTCCACTACTCATTATCGGCCTCTTTATCTTCTACCTGAGTGACTATATCATCACAGGACCGCTACAGTACCAAGCCTGGGATGCCAGTCAGGTACCTGATATTCCTGCAGGGCTGGGGAATAGGGCAGAACCCACGGTCACTTCAGAACACAGGGAACCATTGCTGTGGTGTGGAGAGGTCACAGGAACTTCATCAAGATGTTTCACAGATGCTCAGATAGTACAGCAGAACGGGGCTGTGAGTGGTTAGCCATGCTGCATGGGGGGAACACCATTGTAGAGATGCTGGCTCTTCCTTCAGAGGAGCTTTACATGTTGAAATGGCTCTCAAAGGTGAGGGTGGTATGGCGCAGACTTACTGTCACATGAAGTGCTGGTCTACAGGCACATTCCCACCCACGGTATAATACCCAACACAATCCTGGCATAATGCGGGGAGGAAAAAGACTTGGGTCAATTTCAGAGTCACAGCAACCAGAATGTGCAGCAGAGTGGATTTTCTTCACTCCCAAATGGCCAGAGAATGGAGTGGAAGCCTCCAGAGACCGAATAACCCAAGGAACAGCCCCCAATTACCTACTTCCCCAGTTAGCTCCAGAGCCTTTCAAAGTCGAATTGCACAGCTAGAGAAGGGGGAACCCGAGTCTGGGGAAGGAGGGGTGGATATTTCATGGTCAACCGAAATACAACTCACACCATTTCTCTTCCTTTTCTGGGATGGAGACTGGAGTCTTAAGATAAGCGAAGGTTTCTCCTGTCACTCTTGCAGGGTCACGTGGTTACCAAGAACTACCCCACATACGCACTTGCCGTCATTGGGCTTCTGGTCGCCTCCTCTATCATGTGCATCCCTCTGGTAGCCCTGGGGACTTTCGTCATGCGCCACTTCAAGAGCAGAGCAAGCTTTCCTATGGCCTGAGCAGACCTCTCACGGACTTACTATGAGCACTTGCTGTTCTACGGCTCCTTCCTAAGGTAGATGTTCCTCAGTTACTTTACTTTCTGCTTCCTGAATCTGCAAAGAAAATTTAATTCTCTGTATCATGCTGACAGAAACCTAACTTTGGCCATAAATACTAGACGTTTTAATCTTCCATAATGTATCCTTTTGTTGCCAGAATTTATACCCTTTTGTGTTACATATTCAACTCACACTTTTCATCATTTCGACCTTTAGCTTTCGTTCTAGAAATATCAAATGTTTACATGCCACCATTACAGTAACAAGACCCTGGCTTACAAATTTACCTCTATCATTTGCTTTCCTGTTGTTGTGATAGAGTCTTGGTATTTATGGACCCCAGGTTTGGTCTGCACCTGTTCCTCCTAGGCTAGACTAAAATCTGTGATCCTCCAGCCACAGCTTCACCATGCTGACATAAAACATGGGGAAGGGAATGAGGGGACAGTTCCCTGGAGACTCGGCCTGCCCTCATGACATGGCATTCCTGGGGCCCTGTGCACCCACTGCCTCAGGATGGCAGAGGGAGTACGAATGAGCCTCAAGGAGCAATCAACGCTACACTGGGTTGAAATAGTCCTGACTTCACCCTGTCCAGAGCTTGGATTACAGACACCTGACCTTTTAGTATTTCCTGAAGGATCTTCTAATGGTGATTAATTTCCTCTGCTTCCTCTTGTTGAGGAAAGTGTTTTGCTTCATCACTGAAGTGTAACTTTGCTGGATGTGGTGTTCTTGACTGGCAGATTTCTTTCTTTTAGCAGTTTGAATGTATTGATAAATCCATTTAGTTTAGTCTAACGATTACCACCTTACATGCGACTTGACTCTTGCTCCTTGGTGGTAGAAGAGGAGGAAAATAATGAGCTGTAGATGAAACAATTCAAAAAGTAGAGGATGCAAATCTAGAAAGCACAGTATGTGACACAATAAAACCAAATGAGATTTTTTTTTTTCCATCAGTGGGCACTAGCTGACATGGATTCCAGATATAACCACTGATAATGAAGACTGAGTTCAAAGGATCCATAAATACACATAAGCAAAATTTATAAATTTAAAGCAACCAACAACAACAAAAAGGTGAAAGAAAAATCAGGTATGCTGGAACAGGCTTTAAATCCCAGCACTTAGGAGGCAAGAGGATCTTAGGTTTAGAGACAATCTGGGCTATACAGTGAGACACTGTCTTCAACGAGAACTATATAAATAGGGGAGAGGGGTGGAGCAATCGCTCAATGAGTCACAGCACTTGCTGTGCAAGCATGAGGAGCAGACACTGGATCCCAGGGGCCATGCATGAGACTGCCACTCCAGTGAGACCCTGTCTCAGGAAGAAAGCAGGTGGTAGCAGGTACCTCACACCCTTCTCTGGCCTCCAGCTGTACACACCTAAGGTCCATGCACATATATACACAATCACACACAAAAGGAAGCTAGAGCTGGACAGATGACTCGGTGGGTAACGGTACTTGCTCTTCCTGCAATAGATAGGTTCAGTTCCCAGTACCCACAACTGTCTCTAACTCCAGGTGCTCCGACACATTCTTTTAGCCTCTGTAGGCACTTGGCAGGCATATGAAGCACATACATGCAGGCAACACACAAAATAAAAATCTAGGGGTGGGTGCACTACTGCTCATCTCAGTGAGAAGGCCATGCAAATCAAGGCCAACAGCACATAGCAAACAAAAAACAACCTTTTTAACCAGTCTCTCACTCACCTGCCAGGCAGCATTACATCAGCTCACCCTTTTCCTGGTTAAGTTCCACCTTCTCCAAGAAGCCCAATTACTTCCTTCCCTGGTGCTCTCTACTGACCACAGGACACATACTTCCTATACCTCCCCCAAAGATCCCCATCTCCTAGTACTCATGTTTTTGTGTAATGTCTTCCCCTTGAATGAGCTAGAGCCACTGACTTCTAGTGCAAAGGATACAATACAGGTGATGGCAACACTTCCATCTTGATTGCAGACTCAATATTGTTGACTATGATGTAAAATTTAATTGGACATTTCTCTCCCACCTGTCAATTCCCAAATAGCCATTCAGAGGCTGAATATGAATTTCAAATGTTTGGTCAATAACTCAGGCTTATTACTAACTAGCTCTTACATTTTAAGTCAACCCACATTCCTTATTTACGCTCTGCCACATGGTAGCACCTTTATGAGCACGGCATGTTCATCTCCTGCTCCCTCTGCATCTGGCTGACAACTCCTGACCCTGCTCTTCTCTTTCCCATGATCATTGGTTTGGTTGCCCCACCTATACTCCTGCATGGCTACTGGTCTATCAGTATTGTAGTAAACCAATTTGAATGACAAATTACAGTGTACTAGAAGATATTCCACAGCATGAATGGCTTTCAGTCCAGAGTCAGTATGGACGTTCAATTCAACAAGCATGGGACAAATTCAATTTTGCCAACAGTGACAGTCATCTTGAAAGTGGATCCTGCCTGCTTTCAGTAGAATCTTAATTAACTGAGGCTTTGTGGAATGCCCTGAAGCAGAGAAGCTGAGACAATACAAGCGATCATGGCCTACTTCAAGCCAGAGTGTGGGAACAACTTGTTACAGTGATAGGTTAACTAACATGGTGAGGCCATTCAGAGCTGGTCTATCTTCTCTCACAGTGAATACAATCACTAACTAAATTACCTACCACATTTTGTTGATGTGCTGGGATTACAGGTGTGGGTCACCATGCCAGGTCTTTTAGAGTACTGGGATTGTGCCCAGAGTTTCATGCATACTAGGTAAGTGCTCTACCAACAGAGCCACATGCCCAGTCCTGAAAATACTTTTCCATATGTACTATTTTCCTGTTTATCAGTTGCGACCTGTATCACCTATCCACCCATACTTCCTTATCACCCTGCAACCTTTATCACTTTGAAACAAATTATAATTTGGAAGTAGAGATACTTTTTTTAAAAAATTTTTTCTGTATTTTTTAATGTGACCCTTGAGAATCTTGCTGCTGTAGAAAACTTGCTTCCATTTCACAGTGAGACCTTAGTACTTAGAGATACTCTTACTAAGTGTTGTCTTAGTTTTTATCTATAAAAAATAATGATAAAGATATAAAAATGTCTTAGGTGATCATCACCTGAAAACAGTTTAGAAGCTATTGGTTTACTTGTTTACTTATAATGACCAAACACTGCTTTAAGATAAAAAAAAAAATACCACCTCTGATAAAAATACAGAAACAACACCAACAGTAGTTAAGAAAGAATATGGCATTTTATTTTTGCATATGGATGTACAGTACATGAATTAAACAAAATCACTGCAGGGCTCTAAAACATTGATCACTTGCAGCCTAACCCAAAGACATTAGTCCTTGCAAAGTAGCCACATTAGTGGTTCAGATTTGGTGTTTGCTGTAGCTGTTGACATGAAGTGTTCACTGTGAAATGCCCAGTGACATCTGAATAATAATTATAGTAGACATGGGCTGGGCTTCAACGTTCCATCTTTGGAACAAATATGCTTATTTACATGTCGGAACAGGTGGCTCTACTTACTTACCTTACTGTGGGTTTTAATGACTGATTTTAAACTACACAGGATTTTCCCAGAGTTCCTAAAAGCAATAACTCTTATTGTTTATAAAAGATAATGTTGAAAGAAGGTAATGTTAAAGGCGCTTTTAGAAATATTTAAGGACAACATAAGGTACTATTAGAAAAAAACTCTACATATTTTTAAGCAAAACACTGATGTACCATAGCAGTGTTTAACTGAATTGCTTTAAGATAGTGCAATGATACTACCTTATATACTGTTCTAATATCTAAACCTCATAATTACAATTTTAATATATAACCTGACTTACAATTACAACTATGCACAGCTTCTGAAGCACAATTTCAGTCTGTTTTATGCATAAATTAAAGTTGGTCCTTGATTTGGAGAACGACGGCTACCCGGAAGCATGAACTTCCAACACTTACTGACAGCGTGAGAAAGCAAGAGGACCGTGCATGGAAAGCAGTTGATACCCAGTGTGAATCAAATCTAGCAGTAGACCCTCTCTGAGGCCTGCATGTCTCAAGGAGTAACACAAAAAAAAAAAAAAAAAAAAAAGGGGTCCCCACAGATATGGGAGGAAGAGGAAGCAGCTGGCCAGTCTAGTGTACTTTCCGCAATAGAGCAGTTCCTAGAAAGAGGCAACTTTGGACCTTTAGCATAAGAGACAGACTTTACATTCTTTGATTTCATTTACACCTTCTAAAAAAGATAAAATACATCTGAACTTTTCATGCAGGGGCATGAGGGCAGCTCAAGCTGCTAAAGCCAAGAGGCAGCTACCAGAGACTTCCAACAGCTCTAGATCCCATTCTCCTCTTCCTTTCTGTGAAATTACTCCTTATCAAACTACTTGATACTTGTAAGAGACATTACATTCTATAAACATAGTAGGATTAGCGTATTATTAAGCCTTTAAGAAAAGTCCAAAGATATATGGAAAATATGCTTGCTAACAGTGGCTGCTTTACAATGACAATAATGAAACAGAGCTAGAAAAATAATTTTACTGTCTTAAATAATGAAAGAAGTTAAAATTTTAAAATATATTATCTGTGAACTTTTGATTAACTTGACAGTGAATAGATTTCTTCTGATCTGTGAGCTGAATTTAAGCTACATTTGAATTACAGTATAGCTTCAAATTATAAATATAACCATCCCAACAGTAAAGAGATCATCAAAGCAGTAATTACCCAGCCCAGACCACAAGAGGAGCTTTGAGAAGACCTTGGGACTGCTGTGGAAAGCAGGTCAGTAAAGACTCCAGTTCTGCATCATGGAATCTTCCAAGCCAAGCCGCTTTCCACAAACACAAATTCAGTCTATCTTTTCTTTCTGGACCAATCTAGGAGCATCAACAAAATCTTTGCCATTGTAAAGAATAATAAAAAATGTTCCAATGCTTGCAACTCCCCAGAAGAGGACATACGCCAGAGTTTCTGTCCAAGTGTCACCTGTTGATATTAAAAAGAGATCATGCATCAATTGTTGATGCCAGATCTAACTGTTAGTTGTACAGCACAATTTCACACTAAAGTTTACTAGTACGTCCACAGGAAAAAATACAAGAACCTCTTAAGGTTTAAACCAGGGACCTCAACTCTTCAAGGCTTGATAAACCATCAGCTGTGAGACCCTAAGAACTTGTTGCCTCTGTGATAAGTTCTCAGCAACACTAAGGGTACTGACCGGAGAAAAAACATAATTATCACTGAGATTAAATTCTTTAACACAAGAAACTAATAATCATAGTTCTATGACCAATCTGATATTATCAAAATACCTATAAAATACGTTACAGAATGAGTATTTTAGTTAATCATAACATATTTTAACACAACTCTGCTGAGTGAGTTTATGAAGGTTAGCAACATCCACGGAGCAAAGACCTATTGTTTTTCTCTTTGAAGAGCTGACACTTCTCTGCACCTGTTGGCCTCAACTATAGAGAAACACATGCAGAGTCAAATGGCCAATAAGATTGCTCAAGGGAGGGAAGCCACTTCTGGACTTCCTACCACATCAGAGGTTGTAGTGCACTGATGTTCCTTCTAGGAAAGCACAGCAAGGGCTGGTATCAGCTCCCCTGCCCCGTGCACCACCTCACAAGGGCTGGTATCAGCTCCCCTGCCCCGTGCACTACCTCACAAGGGCTGGTATCAGCTCCCCTGCCCCGTGCACCACCTCACAAGGGCTGGTATCAGCTCCCCTGCCCCGTGCACCACCTCACAAGGGCTGGTATCAGCTCCCCTGCCCCGTGCACCACCTCACAAGGGCTGGTATCAGCTCCTCTGCCCCGTGCACCACCTCACAAGGGCTGGTATCAGCTCCTCTGCCCCGTGCACCACCTCACAAGGGCTGGTATCAGCTCCCCTGCCCCGTGCACCACCTCACAAGGGCTGGTATCAGCTCCCCTACCCCATGCACTACCTCACAAGGTACTATCCACAGCATTCAATATCTTTTTATTCAAAAATATTCCTAAATTTTGACATCATTTTTCATAGCCGAGTCTTAAAAGTTGTGTAGAAGGCAAGTTGGTATTTGTTTGGGAATTTGTCCTGGTTTGATTTCTATTGCTGTGATAAATATCATAATCAAAAGAACCCGGAAAGGAAAGGCTTTATTTGGCCTACACTTTACAGTCCATCACTGAAGGAAGTCCTAGAGGCAGGAATTGAAACAGAGACCATGGAGGGTTGCTTCTTATTAGACTACTGTCCATGGCTTGTTCAGCTTGCATTATTATATATATAAAAAACCCAGGACCACTCGCCCAGGGATGGCACGCCTACAATGTGCTAGGCCATCCCACATCAATCATTAATCCAGAAAATGCCCCACAGACTTCCCTACAGGCCAATGTGGTGAAGAAATTTTCTCAAGTGATGTTCGCTCTTCCTAGGTGACTCTAGCTTGTACCAAGTTGGAAAAAATAAAATGAAACAGAACAACAACAAAAACTAACCAGGACAGGCCTGAACCAGAAGCTCAAGTGCTCTAAGCAAGCACTGTGCCCCTGTGCTTCTTCCCAGGCCAAGAACAGAGCTTCCTACAAGCTGCTGAACACTTCCCAGAAGGATCCTCCACTTCACTCAGGCCAAGATCTTGGAATTAACTTTTCTTTCTTAAAAGAATATTTGAGATTTTATTTTTATCTTATGAGTGTTTGCTGTCATGGGTATATCTGTGCATGCTTACAGTGCCCACAGAGGCCAGAGGGCATCAGATCCCCTGGGACTGGAATTTCAGAGGGTTTTAGTGCTATGTGGTTGGGGACTTGAACCTGGTCCTCTGGAAGAGCCAGTGCTCTTCACCACTGAGCACCAAATTACTGAGTTCTGACATATGCGGGATTAACTTTTCTTATCCCTTCAGATGTTCTTTAACTAGTGGTGAGCATAGAAAACAAAAACCTCATAAACGGGAGTGACTCCAGGAAACAGGCACCCACTGGGCAGTGTTTTCTAAGACAAAATCCAGGGAGTGGCTGAAACCAGTTGTTGGCCTGAGCAACCAGCACACACTGACTAGATTTGTCCCTTTTTCTTTCCTGACATAAAACCTGACATAGAACCACAATTATTACTGTAAGCAATTCCTATACCCTTATCCTATTTTTACTGTAAGTAAGAATGGGTTTTGTATTTTTAGAAGGACAAAGAATATACTACAGAGACAAAAAAAAATGTTACTGTCTGGCTCTTTGCAAGATGTCAGGTTACTGTGGCTTCTTCCCCCTACTCCACAAACTTTAGTGCTCAGCTCTGTTGAGGACAGAGACGCATGGCACCGAGCCTCCTCCTAAGAAGTGCACACTGACAGTATTGGAGACTCAGGTGGTGAGAGTTTACTACCCAGACACAGCAGACAAAACAACCAACAGAATGGTCTCTCCCTCAAAAATCTGATGACTGGGTGGTAAAGACAGTGAGAAAATCGTTCTGTGCAGAAAAATACATGGTGGCACTACCAGGTGTACCAAGAGGGTATTCCACCTCTAAAAAGCAATTTTTTTGATATTCATGACTTTAATGAGGAACAGGCCAGAAGACAAGTGCAGAGAGTGCTATGGAAAGCCAGGAACAAAAGGACACAGGAGGCTGGGGAACAGCATCAGCATCTGCAGGATGCCATCAAGATAGTTGTCAGGATAGTTTCAGGATAGCCAGAGCTAAATAGAACCTGTCTCAAGAAACATCAAAATATATGACTAAGGGCCAGCAAAACTGCTCAGTGGGTAAAGGCCCTTGTCGTACAAACATGGATCTGGATTTGATTCCCAGAGCCCACAGCACAAGGATGACCTCTACATATACATCCCTGCACGCACGGCCTTACATAAGCCGCATACTCTATTATCAAGAGGTAGCTTATCTCGAGAAGGCAGAACAACAACTTTAGTTTTTATTTTCTCTCTATAATTATTATATGATGGTTTGGTAACAAGAAAAAAATTATAAAAACCTTAAGTTAAAAAACAGGGCCAGTAGGTAAAGGTACTTGTTTTGCAAGCCTAGCAACCTGAGTTTGACCCCTGGATGTCAAAGTAGAGAATTCCACAAAGTTGTTCCCTGACTTCTGCATGTGCACCCCTCATGTGATAACAGTAATTAAAGCAGAAGGGGGTCAGGGGAGATAAGGGAGAAAGAGAATCGCTAAGATATTTTGAGAATGCCATAATGATATCAGATAGCCTGTATACTAATTTAAAATAAAAGGAAATTTTAAAGAATCACCACTACCATAACAACAGAAAACTACTAGGAACTGAGATGTGTCCTAGTGGCAGAGTGCTGCCCCACACTGCACACACACAAATAAAACCCAATTATCAAACACTCATTAAACTTAATAAGTAAACAAGTACTGAGCGGACTCAACACCGAAGATGAATAACCAAGTTCAACATTCTAAAAGATAAACGTAAGAAGGCAAATTTACGGCACACACCTATAATCCCAACACTCAGGAGGCAGCGGTAGGCAGATCTTTTTTGTTTAAGGTCAGCTTGGTCTACATAGCAAATTTCAGGCCATCAAGAGCTAAACAGTAAGACCCATCTCAAAAGTGATATAAAGAATATGAAACAAGAGCACACTTACCAGCCATAAGCAAACAGATAATACACATTGAAAAGGCAACAACCATGATGATGGGCAACTGAAAAATACAAGTGAAAGACACAGCTTTTTAGGAATAACTAGAGGCTATAAAATCATCCATGTCCACCTAGACTGGAAAAGAAAAAACTTCTGCAAGCTTATATACACGAGATTTAATCAAACACCACTATTTATGGGTTCAAGCACGGCGACCTAAATCTTTATACTGGTAAAGTTATGAGATCTAAGGAAGCATGGTCCTGCTCCAAATCCGGGAAATTATCTTTCAGGACAACAGACCTCCCTTCCATCCAGGGAATTTTTTCATCTGGCATAAGACCCCAGAAAAGCTGTGAAGTCTTTTTTTTCTCAAAGGAGAAAAGAAAAGCAAATATCCCAAACACACTTTGCCTCTTTCATTTACAAATTTATCTCTAGCAATTCCCTGGTCATAAGAAGACTGAAGTTCTTCTACTCCTCCACAGTTCCTTCTGTGCTCTTACACAAAGGGATGTACAGTAGAGTCACAAAAGAGAGCAAACACTCCAGTTATTTTCTCTGTACTCTGGTCTCCTCTTTGGGGGAAGCAGCATGCCATGTTTCAGCAGAGGTGTTTCCTACATCGTCAGATACAATTCTTCCAATCTGGAAAAATCATAAAAAATTACTTACTGCCAGGAATTTCCAATCCCTCGGAACACTTAAAGGACTATGAGATTCTAATTCATCCACTGAATAGTTTCCAAGAAATAAGTCTATGGAATCCTAGAAAAGAAAGAAACGTCAACTCTCTAAATTTGATTTGACAACACTGAGCAATAATACAAAGATAAAACCATTCAGTGCATCCCACAAAAAACAACCATCAAATACAAACTTACTTGTCTAAATCCATCAGAGAAGTTGTTCTTGTAATACCGTAATAAAGAGTTGAAGCCATCCATTATAAGTCCCAACCGAGTTCTTTTTCCAGTTCTGGTTAAGAAAGGTCCAATTTTAAATTATATGCATGCATACTAAATTCTAAGTTTTATGAACATTGACTGTTATAAAAAATACATGAGCAGAAAAGATATTAAAAATTATCCCTGAAAATAGACATTTCACAAAAAAGTCACTAGAAGGCCTAAGAAACATATATAGTTGTCTCTTGTATCTATAAAGAACTCTACTAGATATTTCATATAGATGTTCAAGTCCCTCATATAAAAAAGGTGCAGTGTTTCCACATATCCTATTCATACCCCCTTATTCTTTCTAAGTTACTTATGATGTCTAATACAATGTAAGTGCAAGGCAAACAGCTATGAGCCTGTATTGTTCAGTTAATGATATTGAAAAACTGCACATGCTCAGTACAGACACAAATACATCTTCTGAACACTTTGATTAGTGGCTGGCTCAATCCATAGATAGAACCCATTGATAAGAGGGTCCCTTGTATTTGTTCTCTAAAACATTACCAAGTAGACACAAGAAAGTGAAAGTTTTAGTTACAAAAACAAGAACTATGAGAGAAAGCACAGCCCATGTGAAGAGGTATTAAACAACACAACTAGCAACATTTGCTCCCAGCAAATCTTTACAGTGTTACAGAGAAGACCCAAAGGCACCTCGAACACATGAACACCTTGAGCAGGAACATGGTCTGGGAGCTTTGCAGAGGTGCAGCTCACAGGCTGTGCTGAGATCAGAATGGTGATTTGGATGCACAGCGATGCTGGAGAAGCAACACAGAGCCTTCAAACCTCTCTGTGCATCAGACTACCCCACGGAGGCTAAGACCCCACCAGTGAGGCACAGAAGCCTGGTTTATAGAACGTTTCCTGAAAGCTGACCACGGAACTCTAGAAACCATTACTACTATAAGCCACTAGTGTGGAATACAAGTTAAAAGTCGCTTACCTTGTAAAGTCAGTCTTCAAGGCACCGGTTCCTGCATACTGTTTGGCACAAGCATTAGCATTATCAGCCCAAGCTTTTGGAAAAATAAAACAACAGCTGAAAGTGATTAAGGTGCCAACTAAAATTCTAATACAAAATATTAATTTCAAAATTTGAACAACTTTGCTGCTATTAAGAAATTACCTACCATTTTTGTAAGTCTTCTCGAATTCATCTTGTTCTTCAAGCTTCTGTCCCACATGCAAAACTCCTAATCTCTAGAAAAAGAATCACACCCGTATTTATAAGTGATAAGACTTTAGCAGACCTGATTTAGGAAGATAAGGCAACATTCCCCAAATCCTATCATGGGTTCTTTTCCTGCCGGTGCAAAGCACAGGTGAGCTTCAGCTTTTAGAGATCTGGTCCATACACCACAGACTGTAGGAAGATCCTCTACACACTCCCTTAAGTCCCAGAACAACAGGGATAACAGTGAGATGATACTCAGGAGGAGGAAAAGGTAATGTGAAACCTGCTAAGAGACTACGTTGTTACTCCTCCTTCCCTGCCATACTCTTTACCCTTCTGCCTTCCTCACCACTCACCAGTCCAGGCTTCCACATCTAAGTCATTGAAGTCTTACTCAATGCTACAGATGCATCTTCACTAAAACTGCACCCACACGAGTTTATACACATGTGCGCAAACACACGAGTTTATTTTACACATGCGCGCACACACACGAGTTTATTATACACATGCGCGCACACACACGAGTTTATTATACACATGCGCGCGCACACACGAGTTTATTATACACGTGCTCACCCACACGAGTTTACACACGTGCGCACCCACACGAGTTTATACACATGTGCGCACACACACGAGTTTATTTTACACATGCGCGCACACACACGAGTTTATTATACACATGCGCGCACACACACGAGTTTATTATACACATGCGCGCACACACACGAGTTTATTTTACACATGCGCACCCACACACACGAGTTTATTATACACATGCGCACCCACACACACGAGTTTATTATACACATGCGCACCCACACACGAGTTTATTATACACATGCGCGCACACACGAGTTTATTATACACATGCGCACCCACACACGAGTTTATTATACACATGCAAGCACACACACGAGTTTATTATACACATGTGCACCCACACACGAGTTTATTATACACATGTGCGCACACACACGAGTTTATTATACACATGTGCACCCACACACGAGTTTATTATACACATGTGCGCACACACACGAGTTTATTATACACATGTGCGCACACACACGAGTTTATTATACACATGTGCGCACACACACGAGTTTATTATACACATGCGCACCCACACACGAGTTTATTATACACATGAAAGCACACACACGAGTTTATTATACACATGTGCACCCACACACGAGTTTATTATACACATGCGTGCACACACACGAGTTTATTTTACACATGCGCGCACACACACGAGTTTATTATACACATGCGTGCACACACACGAGTTTATTTTACACATGCGCGCACACACACGAGTTTATTATACACATGCAAGCACACACACGAGTTTATTATACACATGCGCACCCACACACGAGTTTATTATACACATGCGCACCCACACACGAGTTTATTATACACATGCGCGCACACACACGAGTTTATACACATGCGCGCACACACATGAGTTTTACACATGCAAGCACACACACGAGTTTATTATACACATGCGCGCACACACACAAGTTTATTATACACATATGCACCCACACACGAGTTGATTATACACATGTGCGCACACACACGAGTTTATTATACACATGCGCGCGCGCACACGAGTTTATTATACACATGTGCGCACACACACGAGTTTATTATACACATGTGCACCCACACACGAGTTTATTATACACATGTGCGCACACACACACGAGTTTATTATACACATGTGCACCCACACACGAGTTTATTATACACATGTGCGCACACACACGAGTTTATTATACACACGCGCGCACACACACGAGTTTATTATACACATATGCACCCACACACGAGTTGATTATACACATGCGCGCACACACGAGTTTATTATACACATGTGCACCCACACACGAGTTTATTATACACTTGTGCGCACACACACGAGTTTATTATACACATGTACACCCACACACACGAGTTTATTATACACATGTGTGCTCTTTTAATAAAATTTTCACGGTGGCTGCGCCCTGAACTCTTCCCTAAGGACTACTCTTTGAAGTCTACCAGCCGTATATTGAGAAGCCCTGCCACCTTGGCAAGAGGCAGTGAGGTATTATCTGAAGTGGTTCAGAGAGTTCATGATTTGAAACAAAATCTGAACACTCTCAGCAGGTTTTAGCTGAGCAAAAACTGCCCCTACTGGAGGGAAAAACACAATGGGAGAGTTCCCATACCATCTGACAAGGCCACCTCAGAGACTCCTGCCCAAAGATGCTCTGAAGTTCATTATGTTTCATCAAACTGTATTCAGTGTGTAAAATAGATTAAATAACCTAATTCAATAGGCTCTGTTTAGTTAGCATGGGACCAAACCATTCCTAACCCATTTCTAATGAACACGATAGCTGAAGTCTCTTCAATAGACTGACAGAGCACAAACTAGAGATTGCTCATCCCTCCTTTGACACAAGTGCTTTACAACTCAAGAATAATTCTTTCTAAAGCAGACACCAAAATTTCCTTGGTCAAAAAAAAATGTGAAAAAAAAGCTGAATACTTATAAATTATCTAGACATTTGAACATACTTTTCCTTCACAACAAATGCCAATGTGATTTAGAAATCTAGGCTCTTTGTTCATATTTAAAATTGCATATACATACAGAAGTTGTTTGCACCTATTTTTCTCCTTACCACAATCATAATGATAAAGAATTATACCAGAAAAGTTTATCCAAGAAGCTAACGTCTCTTATCAGAACAATATATTCAAATAAAAACTTTTTTTTTTTTTTGAGACAGGGCTTCATAAAGCCCAGGGTGGCCTGGATCCTCTTGCTTCCACTTCCAAATGCTGTGATTATAGCATGTGCTACCATATCCAGTTTCTGTGGGATTGAATAATGCCTCATTTACACTAAGAAAACACTCTGACTGAGCTATACTCTTCAAAATAATCTTGATAAAAAATATAAACTTTGGGGCTGGAGAGACGGCTCAGCGGTTAAGAGCATTGCCTGCTCTTCTAAACGTCCTGAGTTCAATTCCCAGCAACCACATGGTGGCTCACAACCATCTGTAATGAGGTCTGGTGCCCTCTTCTGGCCTGCAGACATACACACAGACAAAATATTGTATACATAATAAATATTTAAAAAAATATATAAACTTTGTAATTTACTACTAAATTAAAAAAAAAAAGTTGGATGTAGTAGCACAGGTCTGTAATCCCAGAATTCAGGAGGCTGAGGCAGGGGAATGGGGAGCTACAAGTCTACGTGTGCTACATAGTGATCCTGCCTCAGAAACAAAAAGCAAAACAAATGAAAAGGAATATCTTAAACAGCTGGAGTTCAATGGGATGGATTCACTTGTTCATTGCTGACAACATAAATAAGGGCCCTCTAAAAAAGTAATATATTTCTCTTTAATTTTTAATTCCACTTCTAGGAATTACCCCAACTATAGTTAGTTTAATTATCAACTCAACATAATCTAGAGTCACCTGGGAAGAGTCTCAATGAGGGGTTGTCTAGATTAAGATGACTGTGTGCTAATCTGTAGGGACTGCTTGATTTCAGCTGGGAGGTGAGCAGCACCACCCCTGTGTCCAGTGGGTGTAGGAGTGTAACTGGCCTCATATGCTCACAGGGAATCGCATCATTGGGAGGTGCAGCTTTGTTGGACTAGACTAGGTACGGCCATGCTGGCAGAAATGTGTCACTGTGAAGGTGGGCTTTGAGGTCTCATATATGCTCAAGTCACACCCAGTTATCTCAGTTCACTTCCTGTTGCCCTTGGATCAAGATGTAGACTCTTCGGCTCCTTCTTCTTCAGCACCATGTCTGCCTTCATGCAGCCATACTGCACACTGCCACACTCTCAGCCGCCATGCTCTCTACCCTGACAATGGACTAAACCTCTAAAACCCTAAGCCTCCATCTCAACTAAATGTTTTCCTTTATAAGAGTTGCCGTGGTCACAGTGTCTCTTCACAGCAATAGAACCCCAAGACATGTCCTGCTTTGTGAAAAGGGGAAAGTGAGCTGAGCACTAGCAAGACGGCAACTTGACTGTGGGTGTGACTGGCTGCTTCAGGAACCTGATTCTTTGACATCTTCGTGTTATGTAACAATTTCCTCCGAGATAAAACATTCCATCTTACAGGAAAGCTCCTGATGACTATGGAAGTAAACAACTCAGACAGACGCTTAGCAAGTCCCTGAAATGACAGATAACACCAGGTCCCGCCCTCCCCAACTTATGAAAATGCTGAGGTTTGCCAAGACACCCTCAAAACCACCAAGATGTCTGCAAGTCATGCAGTACCTCCAGGTTTCCAGTTTCACAGGTCATCACCTGTTAGTGGAGGATTGAGGTAATAAGTTGTGTTTGAGTTATTTTTGCTCCTATTCACTAAGTTGGACTTCAATGGTCTGTTGTGGATCCCCCATCTGGAGTAAATACACATTTGTTCATGTCTCCCCGGTAACGCACTCACATAACACTTCAGAGTGATGGACTGCACTGGAATTGTGAACTAGAGTAAACCTTTGCTCCCTAAGTTGATTTTGTCAGTTTAATGAATCAAAGCAATTGGAAAGGAAACAGAAACCCAAAGGAAATAATTCAAGTTAATATTAAAAACAGATACAGTCTCTATAGTACTAAAGGCCCCAAAATATAGTAATGTAAATGGCTTAATAAATTATAGTTCAAAGTAAACTATTAAAATTATGATTGCATAAATACTAAAGCCAAATGGCAAACTAGGGACCACGTCTGTGCTCTGATGGTAGTTAAAGAAAACTTGTATATACCAATGATGGCAAGGTACAAAAATAAAAAAGTCAGGTTAATGTGCGGGCAATATGAGTACTTTTGTTGCTGGTTTTCAAAGGTTCTTTTCTCTTTTTTTTCAGTACACATGTATTTTTTTCAATAAAAGATTCAAGAAAGTTGCTAGCGGCAGGGGTGTGGAGTGGGAGCATATGCTTTTAATTCCAGCCCTCAGGAGGCAGAGGCAGGTGTATCTCCGGAAGTTTGAGACCAGCCTGGTCTACAAGAGCTCATTTCAGGACAGGCTCCAAAGCTACAGAGAAACAATGCCTCGAAAAACCAAAAAATAAAAAAAAATCTCAAGAAAGTCAAATTCACCTGCAGCTGGGCCTGAAGGGAGCGTCGCGCTAGTAAGCTCTGGATCACGTTTGTCCTGTCCAGACAGTCCATGCAGTTGCTGCGGAAAGCTCCTTCCTGGGTTGTCACCACCTTGCCGGCAGAGTCTACTAAAAAATAACTGAAACACATTTGTGTGAGCACTCTCAGACCAAAGTACACTAAACATACCAGCAACACAGCTCTTAAAACACAGGTTTCATGGGGTGACCTTAGTAAAACCATGAATTACAAGGTCAGATGGAGTGCACAGCAGGCATATCTCATTTTTCTAGACCAAATGAGAATATGAATGGCTGAAGAAACACAGCTCTTTTTTTTTATTTGTAACTCGGGAGATTCTGATAGGAATTTTGGAGAAACCATTAACCCCTGATATGCTGGGACATGGCTGAAGGAATCACGTTAAAGCACCCCAGGAAACGTGGTTGGTTTCTATGGCAACAGTTTCCTTCACAGTTCTCCCTATGTGTTATTTCTGTGAGTACATCGAAATATGTAGCAAACACATTCAAAAAGCACCATAAAAATGTTCAAATCTTTTACTCCAATAATCCTACTCTGAAGAATCTTATTATAGGCAAAACTTGAACACATGTAAAAAGATACACATTACTCATCTAAAGAGAACCACTTGTAGCACACTCTTTCCAAGGTAAGGAAAGGACCCAGACACTCCACATGTTAGGAAGCATCTAATTAAAGCTATGTTGTGATCTAAAAAGCTGCAGAGAAGACACTGAAAAATGTCATGACAAAGGCTCCTAAGAGAAAGCTTGTGATAAAATGACAGACTACTAAAACCAAAATAGTAAACGAAGTGCAATTATGTAAAACTCGGAAAATATTATGAATATCCCTGACGTTGGCCCATATGTAAGAATTCAGTTATTCTTCAATCAACAACACTCACCAATGCAAAAAATTAAAATATAAAACAGCATGTGTAAGCACTGATAGCCCAGTGAAACGGCTTCACAAATCTGCTAAATAACAATTAATAAGATCAGCATACACAGCTCTCTTCCCCCTTACCTCTCTAAAGAAGTAATATGCCTTACCTTAATTCATCCTGTATTTCTGCTACTTGATCCAACAAAATACTCAGTCGATCCCATCTCATGTTTTTACATTCCTTATGGAAGTCAAAGGCAATGTACCTACCAAAAACATAAAAAAACCCCACATACTCAGAAACTGTTAAGATCACTCAATTTCCTTCTACTAATAAACCCGATGAAGGTGAATCTTTTTTATATGTGAATATGCATAATAGTTATGAATACAGAGCCTCCTTCATTCTAGACTTATTAAAACAACAACTACTACTCACACATGCACACCTCCCTACTACTACCACTATTCACACACGCAGACACGACTCCTACTCACACAATTACATTATATATGCACACACAACAACTACCATTATATACACACAACTACTACTATTATATACACACACAACTACTACCATTATATACACACACAACTACTACTACTATTATATACACACACAACTACTACTACTATTATATACACACACAACTACTACTACTATATACACACACTACTACTACTACTATTATATACACACACAACAACTACTACTACCATTATATACACACACAACAACTACTACTACTATTATACATATACACAACTACTACTATTTGAGGTGGGATGTCCTTCTGTACACTATGAATATATGTTGTTCCTATTGGTTGAAAATTAAAGCTGCTTTGGCCTATAGTAATACAGAATATAGCAGGAAACCCAAACAGATATACAGGAGAATACGGGCAGAGTTGAGAGGAATGCGAGCCAGCCATCAAAGAAGAGAGACACCATGTAGCTGTTAAAGGAGTAATATGCCAGGGCACGACCAGTAAGCCACAGCCATGCGGCGATACATAGATTCGTAGAAATGGATTAATTTAATTAAGAGAGCTAGTCAGTAATATGCCTAAGCCATTGGCCAAACAATTACAATTAATATTATGCCTCTTGAAAGGTTCTAAGAAGCTGCGGGGACCAGCAGGACTGGAGGAGACCACCATGCACACACAACTCTCTACTACTCTACACATACACTTTCCATGCTCATACATAAATTAAAATTATTATAAGATAAATTTTATTTCCACGTTATTCCAGGGGCCTGCAGATAAAAGCAGAGGAGGGCAGCAAATGCTACGGAAGCAGATGGGACGTATACACTTCAAGAGGTACAACTCAACTCACTACCTAGCATGCATTCATTTTCTATTCCTGTGTATAAAGAATATGCTTTCTTCTTACCATTTCCCAGATCAATATGCTCAAAGCAATGAAACTCAGCTCAGTCTATAGTGGATTAGGCTGGGTGTCTCTTGTGCACTAGGGGTTGTAAGAAGTGCAGGGAGGCAGGACAATCTCTATAGTGTTAGCTACTGTCTAGACTCTCCCCTCCCCCCCCCCCCCGGCCACTGCTGTCCCCCCCAAATCGCTTTTCTTTACCAATATCTACATTATACAGATATATGCAGAGAAAATTCTGTCAATTTATAATGAACCCTTTACAATTACCTAATATTTAAGAAATACAACTCTACAGGGAGGGGAGCAGAGAAAAATGCAGAGCTCAATAAAATCAATAACATAAAGGAAAAAAAAGAAATACAACTCTAAAGTTAGCTGGCACTGAAATGTGAAGATGTCCGACTATTTGTCACCTTTCCCTTAGTCAAGCTCCGACATCAATGCAGAAGACTGGGGCACACACCCCACTTCCTGCCTAGGAATCACAAGCAGGATGGCGGGAAGAGTAACAATGCAAACAGTGTGGGCTTCTAGCATGGAAGAGGCTCTACCACCTAATGGTTATCTCAAGAGAGAATGGTAACCCTCAAAAATTAGCACTAAAATACTGTGGGCCAATGACAGGAAGCAAGTAAGGCATTTTAGAAGGCACCTTTGAAAAGGTAGCACTAGGATATTAGACATAAAGCAAAGGCTAACCAAACTACCATCCACAGCCCCAGAGAAGCTAGGAAACAAGAAGGACCCTAAGAGGGACTTGCATGGATGGCCCAGGGAAAATAGATAAGAACTCTGGGGTATAAACTGTGGAGGGGCGAGAAGATGGGTGAGAACATGAGGGAACGGTATGGTCGAGTTGGGGGAGGGACAGAGAAGGAAAACAATGAAAGAGACGTCTTGATAGAGGGAGCCATTAGGGAGTTAGGGAGAAACCTAGTGCTAGGGAAACTGCCAGGAATTCACAACGATGACCCCAGCTAAGACTCTTAGCAACAATGGAGAGGGTGCCTGAACTGGCCTTCTCCTGTAATCAGATTGGTGACTACCCTAGTTGTAACCATAGAACCTACATCCAGTAACGGTACTGGGATGAGTTTCGAGAGTCCAGTAGAAGTAAGGGAGGAGAGATTACATGAGGAGGAAACCCACAGACAGCTGACCCGAGCTAGTGAGAGCTCATGAACTCTCTGGACTGACAGCTGGGGAGCCTGTATGGGACCGAAGTAGGCCCTGTGAATGTGAGTGACAGCTCTGTGGCTTGATCTATTTGTGGGACCAGGATTTATTCCTAGTGCATAAATTGGCTTTTTGGAGCCCATCCCTATGGTGGGATTCCTTGCTCAGCCTTGATGCAGCAGGGAGGGACTTGGTCCTACCTCAACTCAGTATGTCCGTCAGGCTTAGTTAACTCCCCATGGGATGGATGGGGGTGGTGGGGGAAATGGGAGGAGGGGAGGGAGGGAGGTAGAACTGTGGTGGTTGGTATGTAAAATGAAAAGAAGAAAAAAGTAGCACTGGAATGGAGAGATGGTTCAGAAGTTAAGAGAACTGACTGCTCTTTCAGAGATCCTGAGTTTAATTCCCAGCAACCGCAGGGTGGCTCACAACCATCTATAATGATCTAGTGCCCTCTTCTGGCATGTATGCATACATGCAGGCAGAACACATACATAATAAATAAATCTTAAAATAAAAAAGCAGCGGTTCCCAGGTGGCCAAGGCGATTTCCCCAACTAGTTCCGTGGGCAGCAGAGGAGAGGGGGCCTGTACTAACCTTATCCTATAGCCACACTGATGAATATCTTGCATATCACCATAGAACCTTCATCCGGCGATGGATAGAGATAGAGACAGAGACCCACATTGGAGCACTGGACTGAGCTCCCAAGGTCCAAATGAGGAGCAGGACGGAGAACATGAGCAAGGAAGTCAGGACCGCGAGGGGTGCATCCACCCACTGAGACAAAGGGACTGATCTAATGGGAGCTCACCAAGGCCAGCTGGACTGGGTCTGATGGAGCATGTGATCAAACTGGAATCTCTGAATGTGGCTGACAATGAGGGCTGACTGAGAAGTCAAGAACAATGACACTGTGTTTTGCTTCTACTGCATGGACTGGCCTTGTGGGAGACTAGTCTGTTTGGATGCTCACCTTCCTAGACATGGATGGAGGGGGGAGGACCTTGGACTTCCTACAGGGCAGGAAACCCTGACTGCTCTTAGGACTGCAGAGGGAGGGGGATAGAGAGTTGGGGGAGTGGGAAGGAAATGGGAGGAGGTGGAAATTTTTAATAAATAAATAAATAAAATTTAAAAAAAGGAATCTTCCAACAAGCAGCTAATCCAGAAATAGCCTGACAGCAGCTGTTCTCTGGAAAATTAACATTTCTGCTTATGCCATTGGCTGCTTTTCAGAAGTGCATAGAATGCAAACATGAGAAATGTTCATTTTGAGCAGAAACTTGAGCTTGAAAATCAGGGGCTTTTGTCACTCTGCTAAAGTAGTGGGTGCATATTTTGCTACATATTTTTTCTGAAACAATGTGTGACTCAGGGTTAGAGTAAAATTTTACTCAGTAGCTATAGAAGGGTACATCTCTTTAATCTTTAACTTTTGTACTAATATGTATATGTTATTTGAAGGTATTGAGATAAAATGCAATAATGCTCAGGATTTAATCTTTTCATACTTTGTATACATTTGCATTCATATCCATGACAGATAATAAACTTTATGAAATATAAAAAAAACAAAAAAAAATTAAAAAGCAGCACTGTAAGTTATTCCAAGTGCTCTGGCCAGAATTACCAGGTGTAGCCCTGCTCTAAGCCGACCATCACATGCATATCTAAACTACCACCTGTGACAACTGGACAGGCAAGGATACTGTTCCAGATGAGGTCACTACAGTGTTAAACTGGTCCAGCTCAAAAACCTGTATTTGTGACCTAATAGGTCACTGCTTTGCAAAACCTTGATGAAAAAATTTTAACCAGGAATTAAATTCAAAATCTGACCATAAAGATACTCTGTAATATAAATTACATCAGAGAAAATTTAAAACCATCCAAAAAGAAAATTATGTTTTGATCTGGTACTGAACACTTGCTGCTTTCCCAGAGGGTAAGCTGTCTTCAGTAACTGCATCCATACTGGGTTGCTTACATTTAGCCTCCATGGGCACTCCACATGATACATCCACATTTTTCTAAAATGCAAGATGAAATATAAATAGCATACGGCTTGTATTCATACACACAGTGCACATGAGACTTGAAGGGTCTACAACAGACAACTGGTACGGTACCTGATCATCCCACTACCCAAGGATGATACCATTTTTGCAAACGCTTGCTCAAGTGGTTTCTCTGATCCCTTGTGGTTCACCTGTAAAAAAATTAAAAAGCCATGACTTTCTTTTCATATAGTGAGTGATACCAGGAAATTAACAAGGGAAGGTTAAGCTTTCATTCTGGCACAGAAACACTAAAAAGAAAAGGAGGTCATCTGAACCAACTTTGGAAAAACAAAGTTTACAGCAACCAACAAAATATCCATCAAGAAAAAGTCACCTTCTAAACTGTAGGAAGTCTCTGAAGCATTTTGTCCTTCCTCCTCCACCATACAGGGTGATGATTTGTGGTAAACAATAGGAATCTTGTTTTTAGTTTCCTTCATCAAACCAGTATAAGACCAGATCCTATGTTAAATATAACTATACACACCTGAAGAAGTAAATTATCTCTATATTGTATAACTGAATGAAGGTCCAAAAACAATGGACTGATTGTAAAAGCTACACCTGAACTATTAGCCAATGGATACCTGGGGCAAGAGCTTCTTTCTGGATAGAGACATAAAATAGACCACCTAAAGACTGAACAAACCAAGTGATGCTCTTTAGAAAATAGGGACATCAAAAGCAGCAGGACATATGAAAGACTTGAGAAAACTATCTCCATACTCGGGTAAGAAACATGTCTAGAAAAATCCTAATACAACAAACATCACCCCCTGTTCTTTGGCCTTCAAACATGCCTGGCTGGCTGTCAGAGCCCACTCCGGCAAAAGTCAGCTGGGGGTACCCTGGGAAGGGGTGCTGAGGCTGAGGAAATATCAGATTAAGAGAAATGAGAAAACTGGTTAACTGTGCTGTCTCAGTACAGAGCCAGTTGGCAAAGAATAGAGAGTGGGTTGTTATTTTGTCTTTTTCCAATTCCTAGAATTCAATGAAGTAGGCCCATATTTCCACATGGTATGGTGACCAGAATCCCAGGCCACAGTTTGCACCTGCTGCCCAGGAGGTGGTCACATCCCTAACAAAGGATCAGATGTTGTTCTACTCCTTCTTTGTAATTTGCAGGATGCCTGAAAAGAGAGGTTAATTCAGCCTACGTGACAGAGCTGGCATACAGAGCAGGAAGACATGACAGAGCAGGCACAGGCAGATATGGACGTGACCACAACCATTCACCTGGTCACCTAGGAGACAGAATGCTAATTAATCCCCCCCCCCCCGTCAGTTTATGTTTTGGTATATAACACTGTTTGGAGAATAAACGCAGAGGAATTTTCAGGATGTGAACTCAGGATTTCATGAGGGATCACTGAGAATCTCCATCCTGATAAAGTCATGTGAGTTGTATCTTTAATCCCTCACCTCCCCTCTGGTCTGGAGAAATAATTTAGGGTCCGGGCTGGCACCAGACCCCGACAATGAAGTCTGCCAAAACATTAGCCAAACATTAAAAAAGAACCTTCATTAAGCATATACAGTGAGGAAAATCTTTGCAAAAGAGTCTGGAAAACTGCATCGCTATAATTTTTAACAATCAAAAAACCAAAACAACAAAAGAAAGCACAACTGGCTCTGGAAGGAGAATGACTCCAGTGTCACTACATTGTAACAATCGAAGACTAAAGTCAGTCATACAAAGAAACGGGAGAAAATGGTGTATCCAATATACCAGAATTTAAGAGATAAAACAAACATAGTAGTAAGAGGGAATTTCATTACTTCAAATGCGTATATTAACAAACAGCTGGGAGGTGGTGGCACACACCTTTAATCCCAGCACTTGGGAGGCAGCAGCAGATGGACCTCTGTGAGTTCGAGGCCAGCCTGGTCCACAAGAGCTAATTCAATGACAGGCTCCAAAGATACACAGAAAAACCCTGTCTTGAAAAACAAACAAACAAACAAAACTAGCTATTGGTGGTAGCAACATGCTTTTAATTCTAGCACTCAGGAGGCAGAGGCAGGCAGATCTTTATGAGCTCAATTCCCAGCACCCATACTAGCTTACAACCATCTCTAACTATAGACCCTGGGGATATACACCTAAAAATAAATATTTAAAAATAAAGAACAAAAAGCTTCAAATTAATAACCTAACTTTACACACTGAAGAGTTAGGAAAACAACATAAACCAGAAGAAAAGGAATGATATGGATTGAAGCAGGAATGAAACTAACAGAGGAGACAACCAAACACTGGTTCCTGTAAAACACTGGCAAGCTTGGTTACAACGAACAAGAAAAAAAGAGAAGATTCAAATTACTAAAACCAATTATGATAATGAGAACACTGCTAATAATTTTTAGAAAAATAATTATAAGAAAATATGATAGATACTCATACCAAAAAAGTGCAACTTAGAGTTGAACAAATTTCTAAAAGAATGTAATCTACTAAAGCTCAACTGAAGAAACAGAAACTGGACAGGACACGCAATACTAGCACTCGGGAAGCTGGGACAGAAGGAAAGCTCAAAGTCCAAAGGTAGCCTAGGCTAAAAGTAAAACCTTGCCTCATCCTCACCATATCCTTCTTCCACAAAAGGAAAATCTAAACAGATCAGTAATTAGGAAGGGGACTGAATCAGTATTAAAGAAAAGCCCTAGACCCAATGGCTTCACTAATCAATCTAACGAAAAGTTTAAGGATTTAATAAGACTACTTAGTAAACTTCTTCAAAATCTAAGACAGTAGTTGTGCTCTTTAATTCATTTGTAATAACCAAAGGCAGAAATAATCCAAATGTCTATTAATTTATAAATAAATGTCTTTTTTTTTACTTTGAAAAATCTGATTTTATTTTCTTAATCAAAAAGAAGTATATTCGTGTTAAATTTAGAATATTTAGCTTTCCATTGATCTCTCAAATACTTGCCAGATAGACACTAACAGTGCTCAGAACTGTGAAGTTAACATCCAATACCACATTTTCTAAGAAATCCCTCAAGGCATTGGTAATTTTAATTCAAAAATAAAAAAGGAACTTTAGCATTAGAATTCTAAGCAGCTTAGGAATTAATTCCTTATTTCACCTGGGAGTTTATTTCCTAAACTATCAGAGAGAAAGTAATATTTTAAACAAGATGCTTTTGCTGAGTCAAATTACAGATAGAACGTTCCTAAGGGCTGGTGTTTTCTAAATGCTGTTGTTTATTTTGAAAGCATTGAGGTGATGATGCTTAGTACCATTCTTGAAAGTTGTACTTTTATGTGTCCATCAGTGCTTCTTGACTAAAACAGCTACATCGTACACACAGCTACTGGCAGTGGGTTATAATTGTTGTATTAACAGAAACAGTGGGACTTGTTGCCAGTTTGGTTTTGTTTTTTAACGAGACTTGGAAATAAAATTTTAGCAACAACAATAGAAAATTTACCGGGAGTCAACTATGTTTGTACTGAAAACTAATCATGATTGCTACTTCCCAGCCATCTTTTGTTCTTGAGATTGTGGATATGTTTGCAGACCTGTCAGAAAATCCTGTTTATAAGTCCTGTTAGTATTGTTTGTTATCTCAAAAAATATCAGATAGTACCTAGAAGTGAGTGAGGTCTTTCTAACATTGAAAAATGAAATAATAAGATGTTGTATCACAATGAATACAAAAATCATGATTCTGGAAGAAATATTTTCCTTCATTTCAAAATATTTTTTGCTAATGATAAATTTGGAAAAATAAATGTCTTATATTCCTCTAATAAGTTATTATTTAGTCTTTAAAAGTAATGCAATTCTAATAAACATAGATGAATCTTTAAAACATTATATTAAATGAAACAAGCCAAACATAGAGGACAAATATTGTATGAGTCTACCTATCTAAGGAACATAGTTCAGAAGAGTCAGAGAGTAAAACAGAGTCACTAGGAGCGAGGGGAAGGTGGTAAAACAAAGACCATCTACTAGGATCAGAGCTTCTGTTTGTTCGGTCTGATGAAAAGTTGTAGAAACATTAATTTAAAAATTAATTTTCCTGTTAATTATAATTATTTTTGTTATTCCCCCCAAAAAACATTCAAACCTACCAGATTAATTATGACTTGCTTTCCATAAATAATTATTTGTGAATCAAAGTGCCTTTGGAAACCATCCATCTAGAAGAGAGATAAAGGTAGTTTATTAATATGATTATTTATCATATTTCTTAAAGTACCTCTATAACTATCCCATTTTTTTAAGATTTATTATTTATTTTATATGAGTGCTCTATCTGCATGTACAATTGCAAGCCAGAAGAGGGTATCTGATCCCCTAGGGATGGTTGTGAGCCACCATGTGGATGCTGGGAATTGAACTTAGGACCTGAAAGAACAGTCAGTACTCTTAACCGCTGTGCTATTTCTCCAGACCCCAACTATCCTATTTTTATACTTAAACAATGCCAGGATGGGGACCATGCTTTCTGGATTATGGAAACACCATGAAGTAGGTGACTGTTAAAGGCATTTTAGGCTGCACTACAGTATCACTATTTGAATTCTGAATGCAACTTTTGACAGATACACTACATTCCATAAACCTCACTGAGATCTCCTCAGTGCTTCTCTGACCTGTAACATGTTATTTGAGGCAGTCTGTTCTACAGCCCAGGAGACGGACCTTGAAGATACTAAATTCTGACTTGTGGGGAACAAATATATATTCTATATGCAAATCAAAAAGCCTCGTAGGCGCTGTGTGACCAGGGCCCCTCCCCAGGAAAGCTGGGCTCTCACATCACCTCTACCTGTCACACAACTTAGGTTCTATTTTAACCAGAGAAAAATTCAGGAAGATACATACATGATTTGCTACTTTGTTGATCTGTGGTTTTGGTTTGTACTTTAGATTTGGTCTTTGTGACCAGAAAACAGGTATTGATCCTCGAGTCTAAAAGAAAAGAGAAATATGAAAAGAAAGATACACAAAGTAGTTTTCTCAACCTAATTATTATATGCAGTACAGATATTAACAACTTCGCAAAGAAAACCAAAACAAACAAAAACAATCTACCAGCTACAAAACTCTATATGTACCCTCTTAAATCACTTGTTTTGCCAGGTGGGGTGGCATACACCTTTAATCCCTACACTGGGAGGCAGAAATAGGCAGGTCTGATTTCGAGGCCAGCATGGTCTACATAATGAACGCCGGGACAATCATGACTACATAGAGACTCTGTCGAAAGAGAGAGAGAGAGAAGAGGGGGGGAGAGAGAGAGAGGGAAAGAGAGAGGGGGGAGAGGGAGGAGGAGAGAAAGAGAGAGAGAGAGAAAGAGAGAGGGAGAGAGAGAGAGAGAGAGAGAGAGAGAGAGAAAGTTAATTCTTGTTTTATGGAAATATGCTTAAAAAGCACTTTTCCTTCCCAGTGTTACACACATGGCACCTGCATAATGGAAAGTTCTGTGATCTCCCTAAGTTCTAAATATGTATATTATATAGCTTGGCAATATGAAAAAATAGGAAATTGCTTTACTCATTCTTAAAGGAATGTATTTATGAACATCGGAATTTGTTTAGCCACTGACACTCTGGAGTAGGAAATACTGTACAACTTCACCAGGAGACAATTGGTGAGCAGGACTGAGTAAGGCAGGTAAAGCCAAGTATACTCTATCAGCTTGTGCCTGCATCATCACCTGAGGTGGGATCTAAAGGCTTACTCTGGTGAACTGCTGAACTTCCATGAACGTCACACTTCCTTCTTCTTTTGGGGGGATTTCATTAAAAAGCAGGAAGTATACATAAGGCAGGGCCAGACTAACACCCCTTTTATATGCTGCACTTTTTACACACTGGACACAAAGATAGTATTTTAAAAAGAAGGAAATATTGACCTGGCAGTAAACACATGTAATCCTAGTATTGGGGATGTAAAGGCAGGAGTATCAGGAATTCAAACTCATGTAACGAATTATAAAATAAGTCTAGGGTCAGCCAGTGCTACATGAGAACCTGTTTCAAAAAAGAGAAGGAAGAGGAAGAGAAGAAAAACAAAGAAAAATAAAAACGGAAGGGGAAGAAGAAAATTTCAACTCGACAGCAAACGAAAATAAAGTAGAAAAGGCCAACTGGATGACCACCAGACACATGAACTTGCCTGCACAAATGAAGCCCTGTTCCCACTGTAGTGCACGATCTGCTCTGTTTCTACAAAGTTAGCTGCGTGGCCTTCAGAATCAATTCCTAACATTTGGTATAAAAGACATGTATCAAAAAAATCATTAACTCAAGATAACAAGAATTATCAACTTAGTTTACATTAGTGGATAAGTACTCACAAATAAAGTTCAAACAAACAGTACATTATTAGAAAACTAAAAGAAGCTTGCTTAAATACACTGAAAGAATAGTTAAAATTCATTTATATAAACATAAAGCTAGTTGATACTTTATACACTATAAACATCCTCAAAAAATAGTCCCCTCTGGAGAAAAGAAAGTCAAGCATGCCTACAAATCCTATGTTGGAGTTAAAAGCTATCATTTTTTGTGATTACACTAGGTAATAATACTAAATAAAAACTCGGCTAACTGCATCAGTAGTGCTTAGTTGTAATGCTAAGAATCTCTAGAAGATATTTAGTTATCAAATAAAAAATTGTATATGATCCTAAACATCCATGATCATGACCATGTCCATGACACCTGGTCTGAGAGCAGTTTAATGCACTTACCAGAGCCTCACACTGGTCAGGTCTATCTGAAGTGCTTCCTTACTAGCTTGTTTACATTATTTTGTTGTTACTAAGCAAAAATAATTTCCAAGGTAGTCCTGATCCAGATTACCAGAAAGATTATCGGAAAGAAATCAATGGATTTTTAATTCGCCGATATTTAAAACATTCTTTTTCTCTGACACGTTTCTACAATAAGCACTTTGAATATTGTGATCAGTATATCTGTAACTATACATTAGTAGATAATCAGAAGGAAGCAAATTTACTGAGCTCACTAGCAATGGTATGACTTCTGAATGCCAAATGACTTTCAGAGGCACAGGCTACCTTTGTTTCCTTCTGTGGTGGTTTGAACGTGAATGGCCCCCTAGACTCATACTGGGCGGTGGCACTACTTGAGAAGGAGTAGGTATGACCTTGTTGAAGTAGTGATGGCCTTCTTGGAGGAATTGTGTCACTGGGAGGATGGGCTTTGGAGTTTCGGAAGCCCTAGCCAGTCCCAGCGTCTCTTCTCTTCCTTCTGCCTGCAAATCTGGATGTATACCATGTCTGCTTGAGTCCATGATGTAATGGACTAAACCTTTGAAACTGTAAGCCAGCCCCAACTCAATGTTTTCTTTTTATAGGAGTTGCTGTGGTCATGGTGTCTCTTCACAGCAAGAGAACACTGAGGAAGACCCTTACATAATTCCCAAAAGGAACAAGATGCAGTGTTTTAAAGAGAGGAAGACGTGAAAGAAAGGAAAGCAGGAGGGAGATACCATCATGAAAAGACTTCTAAAATGTATTAATGTCTTAAGACATGTATAGGAGAGCATGTATAAAATATAACCACTGTCTATAAAAGGAAGAAAACATACCTGAATTAATATAAAAAGTTACAGGGTAGAATAAATAAGAAACTGATATCTGGTTATCTGGCAGAGGAGTAAGAACCAAGCAGATCAGATGAGAAATTTCTATAATTTAAAAAATAAAATTCATAGCCAGGCAGTGGTGATGCAGGCTGTTAGTCCTAGCACTCTAGAGGCAAAGGCAGGCAAACCTCTGTGAGTTCAAGGCCAGCCTGGTTTACAGAGTAAGATCTAGGGCAGCCAGGACTATATAGAGAAACTCTTGTCTCGAAAAACAAAACAAAACAAAAATATTTAAAATATGTATTCAATGCTTAATAATCCAAGATGTTAACTATAATTTGGTTGAAGCCATTCTTAGTAGCTTTTTCCCAATGCTATCATACCATCTGTAATAAGATTAATTAGATATCTTTATATAACTCTCTGAGCTCAAAATTAGTTATTTTTTTAACAGGATTTTATTCTGATATATTATGGTTGAAAGCAAAACAAATGCTGGGGAATCTTCATATTTACAATAACTATTTGGTTTGAGCAAATTAGCATATTTTTAGTGTAGTAGCCTATAGAATGTTCAAAACGTAAATAAACATTCTATAAACTGAAGTCATGAAATAAAATGATTACCTTTATATAAACAAAGAGACCAAGAAGACCTACTAATTATTATAATGAGGGCACAAATCATTAAAAGAGGCATCAAATAACACAATATATAAAAGGTCACATAAGTTATTTAAGGCAGACATTAAACAAAAGATATGGCCCAGTCATGTGACATGAAATGATTCTTACCTCTTACATAATATCGCACACCAGCTCTGAAACAACTCCTTCTGGAGATGAGAATCCAATCAAAATATTTTCCATTAATAGAACACGAGTGCATAGTAATAACTTAACTATATTAAGAAAAATGTAATGTAGGAATAGTTCTAGATTCAATACAACCCTATTTACTATAATAGGAATGAATAGTCTTTAGGAGGAAAAAGACAGGATATACAAGTCTTTCTGGTTCTTCATGATTATTCCCAAATCTCTAGTATCTTCATTTCCAACTGTGAAGTTTGTCAAGTCAGTTCTCCCACAGTGACACATGTACAGAATATTTAAGAACTTTGCTAGTGTGTCTATTTAATTTTTTTCCTTTCCCTGATATCTTCTTCAACTACTTTCTAAATGTATAGGACTAGGTAGGTGTCAGTGACCACCAAAAACCCTATTCTGAATGAAAATCAGAAATCTGAAAGAAATTAACCTTCAAATTAAAAAATGGAAAACAGAGTAGGAGTTAGGAACACAACTCAGCCCTGGGTTCAGTCCCTTGCACTGCAAAAAGTAACTACTTAAAAATTAAATGAAGAAAAACAGCTATTGCGGTTAAGGAAAAATATGAACTATAGCTGGGCAGTAGTGGTGCACGCCTTTCCCAGCACTTGGGACACAGAAGCAGAGGCAGATCTCCCTAAGTTCAAGGACAACCTGGTCTACAGAGTGAGTTCCAGGATAGTCAGGTCAGGGCTACACAGAAAAACTGTGTCTCTAAAAACAAACAAACAAGAATGTGAAATATACCATATGTATAATTATAGTTGGCATGTGAAGATTTACAGATTGAAATAAACTTGAACTGTTTTGTCTCTGGAATGTAAAAAATAAGCCTAAAAATGGGGAAAAAAATTAAAGCAAAAAACATGTAAAGTGGTAGAGTGTTTTCTAGCAGGCACGCAGCCCTAAGGGTTGGCTCCCAGGATGACATAAAGTCAGACGTAATGACCCCTGCACGCGATTTCAGCACTCAGAGGTAGAAGTGCAGAGTCAGGTCAGCCTGGGATTTCTCCAAACCTTTCCTTCAATACTAGTCACTGAACTGTATAATTAAAACTGACTAAAATGGTGGCTTAGCCAGGCGGTGGTGGTGGTGTCCACCTTTAATCCCAACACTCGGGATGCAGAGACAAGCAGATCTCTGTGAGTTTGAGGCCAGCCTGGTCGACAGAGCAAGTTCCAGGACAAGCCCGAAAACTACAGAAAAAACCTGTCTCAAAAAAACAAAACAAACAAAAAACAAAAACAAAAAATAAATAAAATGGTGGCTTGGCTTTTAAGACAAATCTATATGATCAAAATAAAATCTTTGCACACAAGTCCACCTCTGAAGCACGCTGAGCTCTCTCTGTCCGGCTCTACTACTGCCATTGAGAAAGGGACCTGCTGTGGAACAATCTTTGTACATTGTAAATAAGTATCACTCTCACTGGGCAGGAAGAAACTGAGCAGGAGAGCCAGACTAGGAGAATTCTGGGTTAGAAAAGTCGCCAGGAGATGCTGGAGGTAAAGCCGCAGCATATAGACTAGCAGAAATGGGTTAATTTGTTTTAAGAGTTAGTTATCAGGGGGAAGGTGGAGGAAATGGAAGAAGGGGAGGGAGTGGGAACTGGGATTGGTATGTAAAATGAAAACAGGTAGGTTTTTTTTTAAAAAAAAAAAAGAGCTAATTATTACTAAGCCTGAACTATCACCTGAGCATTTATAATTAATAATATGCCGCCATGTCAATTATCTGGGGGCTGGCAGATGGGAAAGGAAAGTGTGTCAACACAGACTACTCACTTCACTCCTTGGCTTGGTTTTCTAGTTTTGCCACTAAACAATATATTTATTCTGAACGGCTTTCTACTTTTTTGCATGAAAGGCATCGCAGTGTTGCTGTGGGACAATGGTCTTTTATCCTGTCACTTGTATTATTTTTCATAAAACGCTGATTGGCCAGTAACCAGGCAGGAAGTATAAGTGGGGTGACCAGGCAGGAAGTAAAGGCAGGGCAAGGAGAATTCTGGGAAGAAGATGCATTCTTCAGTCGTGACCTAGCCTCAGAGGAAGCAAGATGTGACTGCCTCACCAAAAAAGGTACCAAGCCACGTGGCTAACTCAGACAAGAATTATAGGCTAATGTAAGATATCAGAATTAGTTAATAAGAAGCCTGAGCTCATGGGCCAATCAGTTTAAAACTAATGTAGACCTCTGTATGATTCTTTGGGAATTAACGGCTGCAGGACCAGGCTAGAGGGAAAACCTCAGTTGACACAATGTAAACAACCTTGTGGCCTTGCATTCTCTGTATGTTTGAGGCTAATTCACCCCTACAGTTATTTAATTATCCCCTGCATAAAATACTACGAGTTGTTTTGTTGGGGTAGGGAGGTCTCAAAACTGTTAACCATCCTGCCTCAGCTTACACAGGCACACACCACCACAACAGAAAGGATATACTAGTTTATTTATCCATTCGACAGACATACAAGTTGTTTCTGGGTTCTGCTCTCATAACCAGTTTCAACAAACATTTCTTTGTGTGAGCGTGTGGACATGGATCACCATCTAATACTATCAAGAAATGTCAATGGACTTGAGAATTATTTTAGCTATCCTCTTTACCAACTCCTGATATTGTTGAGTTTATCCAACTCATGGAGGAATTACGAGGATAACAAGTTTTATTGTTACACTGGCCATATCATTTATTTTTGCTCATCTGTTTGGGTTTTCCCTGTTTGCTATATGTAACATCTTTTTCCTAATAAAATTTGATTCACTCATCATAAAGCATAATAAAATAATCCATGAGCCTATCTAACTTCAGAATATAACCAAGTCTCAATTTACCCATTTCTTCTCCTTTCTAGCCAGTTGAATTTATATTCAGAATTAACCTTTAACAAGTGTGTGGCAACCATTCTCGTCTTTCCAGTTTCTATACTTATAATCACCATTTAAAAAATAAAAAAAGCTTGCATTTGAGCTTTATGATACCACATCACAGCTTCTAAAGCTGTCACACACACACACCCCAGTTCCCAGAGTCATTCCAGAGCAATTTATTCTTCAGAGTTGTTTGTAATCTATAAAGGACCAGACCATGAACACCTAATTCCTCTATTCTGCGGGGCTCACTATTTTATCATAAAGTGCTGTTAAAAGAATACAGTGTCCGTGTAATTATTTCGGGGCATAAGCTAGCCGGGCAGGCAGCTGGGGTGTTGGGGACGCAGCCCCGCCGCCGCTCCTATTACTACATATGGCGCCCCACGTGATGGACTAAACCCACTTAAAAAACCTGAGAAGGCTTAAAAATAAGGGAGAGAGAGTTTAACACAGATTTTTGCTGTTTGTTGGTGGTGTGCTGTAGAGAGATTTCCTGATTCGGCAACAGTAGCAGAAAAAACGCTGTGTCATTTTAAAGCGCGACTTCCTGGGGCTGTGCCTCCATTGCGATCTCGTCTGGCTCCTGCGGGAGACAGAGCTTTTGAATAGAGCATTTGGAGTAAAGTGCTACGATTTGTTTGATGGCAACTAGACTCGCTGTGTTCTCAGGTCTGCTCTGCTTGTTAGAAGCAAGCATGCGCTTTCTTCTAAGAGAAGCTTCCTGACTCAGCTTCAGATGCAAAACCCTGCAGCTCATTAAGAGGTCCTGCCACGAAACACTTAAACGGTGTTGACGAAAAGCTGAACGCATGCTTTTCGGTTTTCAGCCGTAGCAGGAAAAAAGCTGAGCCGTTTAAAAATTCCGGCTTTCTGGGCTGTCCTGCCAGGGCAAACTCCTGGCTCCTGGGCAGACGCATGCTAAGAAGCTCCGACCCAGGATGGACATAGGTTAGAATCTTCCCGGTAAGCGCACCTAGGGGCGCAACACAGATGATTAGAAATGGGCTAAATTAATATGTGAGAATTAGCCTAGAAGAGAATGGGCCAAGCGGTGTTTAAATGAATACAGTTTGTGTGTTGTTATTTCGGGCATAAGCTAGCCATGCAGGCGGCAGGGGTGCTGGGGACGCAGCCCCGCCGCCCCTATTACTACACATGGCAAACAACATTGTTTCAAGTTTCACTGAAAAGGCAAGGCCTAGATGTTCCTATGACATTATTACCCATCCAACCCCCAGCCAGGCCAGAATTCCCTCTGCTCACACACTCAGATCCTCACTCCAGTAAAGACCCTTGCCACGGCCAACTTCTCTAAAACCTTTCTTAGCAGAATTTGTTAATCTCCTCATTTGGAGAGGGAGGACAGGAGCAGGAACATAACCTCCTTCCTGAAGTCGTATTTAACACTAGTGTTTCTCAGTTGACACCCTCTTAGAAACGGTCTTCACTTGGTCCCAGGGTATTACTTTCACTTGCTTTTCCTTCCCTAAAATCTGCCCTTCCCTAAAATCTGTGGTTCATTTCTAGAAGTTCTTTCTTCTAAGGCCTGCAGTACATGGCTCTATCATTTTCTCACGATGCAGAAACTCCAATATTACATCTCTCCCTCTTTAGACTGAGTGTCTCCACTTTTCCCTTTAATAATCTCATCACATTTCATGGGCTGAAATGTCATCTTGGCGCTGATGAGATGGCTCAGTGGACAAAGGCACATGTGGCCAAGTCTGAAGATTTGAATTCAATCAATCCCTAGAAGCCACAAGATGGAAGAAGAGAACAGACTCCTGAAAGCTGTCTCTGCCCTCCACAAGTGTGTCCGTGCACACACAAACTAAACAGACGCTGTAAGAAATAAAGAAATGCCATCTACCCTGAATCTGCAAGGCCAGAGAGATGACTCAAATGGGTTAAGGTACTTGCTACCAAGCCTACAAGGAGCTCAAGCCTCAGGACCCAAAAGGTAAAACAAAGAACCTGGTCCCTGAAGTTGTCCTTTTACTCTATACATGCACCACAAGGAATATGCCATCTCACATACACCTCTACTAATCTGGCTCCTCCCTCCTCCCTCACAGCTTCACTTGCCTATTCAGAAATGCTGAGCTTCTCAAATGAATGATACTTTTCTCCTTCCCTCCCACCTTCAGGCTTTCCCATCTCAGTGGATGGTTTCCTTCCACTCACCATGACAAGACCTTACAATTACACCAATCTTTCATGTTCTGTACAGAAGAAAACCAAAGTTACCTACCTGACAATATAGAGAGCTTCCTGATTCTTGGAAAACTCACCTCTCACTGGCCATGACCTTGACAGAGTGGTACTATCTTATGCCAATCCTCTGCTCAACCTCTACTCTCCCAAAGCTTTTCATCACATGTGAAGTACAAGTTGCAGCCCTCTCCTGGCCTAGAGAGATAGTCTGGATTAAGAGTCTCATGAACACATCTCCCCCAATCTATACTATACTCCACTCAGATGTACTTGATCTCTCTATAAATATAAGACCTAGAAATACATTCCTAGTTAACAAACTACATTAAACAAAAGTCCATTTTAAGTTTTAAATCAATGGTAAATAGGTATGTGGGAGACACCAGCGAGACACAGAGGCTGCTGGACATACAGAATGGAGGAGAGGTAAAAGGTCACAGGGGAGAATACAGATTAACAGAAGCAGGTTAATTAAGTTCTAAGAGCTGGTTGGGAACAAGCCTAAGCTAAAGGCCAGGCTTTCATCATTAATAGTAAGTCTCCATGTCATTCTTTGTGAGCTGGCGGCCCCAAAAAAAGTCTGTCTAAAGAAAAGGAAGACAGGAGAGGAAAGAGGAGCAAGGGAGGAGGGAAGGGAGAAGAGAAAAGAGCCAGACAGGGAATGAAGACAACAGACTAAACAAGAGCTTTATGCTGAGATTTTTCTGATTTATTTCCTCAATTACTTCTCTTAATAATATAAAAATTTATAGTAGCTAATGAACCAATAAATCCAAGTGCTAGGTCAATAAACTTCATCGCTGTGCTCGAAACAGAGATCCTAGTTCCTACACAGGGTCCTGACTACACCTTCTTCAGGAGCCCATTCACTGGGAGCTCCTGTTTTACAGTGGTATCTACAATTAGATAAACAACACTTGTTTTGTATTTATACTTTGACTTTCCCTAAGTGTTATTCTTTGTATTTCTATTTTCATGTTTCTATCATTCTTGAAATTATACTTAAAATTTATAATAATTTAAATAAGTAATTTAAAATAATTTACTTCTTTTCAAGTTATTGATCACTGATGTTCTTAAATCTGATTTTTTTTAACACTAAAGAAAAGCATCATTTAAATAGGCTCACTCTACTCTTCTGTATTCACTGCTATAAGACACCTCTAAACAGGAAGATGCAGTTACACACCTTCCTTTAAAAGCCACCAGCCCCAAATTCCTGAGCAAAAATAATAATTTACTCTGCAGAGGAAATAACCTAAAAGGGGGGAAGAGGTTTCAGACTATGCTAAGATTACATTAACAGCAATTTCTAATTCTGAAATATTCCTCTTACATCACATTTGAAATTGCATCTGTCTTGAAATTTAAATGTTTTAGCCGGGCAGTGGTGGCGCACACCTTTAATCCCAGTATTCAGGAGGCAGAGGCAGGCAGATCTCTGAGTTCGAGACCAGCCTGGTCTACAAGAGCTAGTTCCAGAACAGGCTCCAAAGCTACAGAGAAACCCTATCTCGAAAAATTAAAAATAAATAAATAAATAAATGTTTTTAACATTTACACATGCAAGTAACTTGAAATGTAAACAAAAACTGTAGAAAATAAGATGCAAAAATTTCAGATAAGGATACAGCCATGTAACACTGGAAGAGCAAACCGATGGACCTAAAAAGAAGATATGCAATGCATTTAGAATCACCACACCTTAAATAATAAGCCATGTAAGACATATTTACACACAAGTAGTAACACACAAACATAACCATTCAGTGAGATTAACATGTAACTTCTAAGGTGAGGGAAATGTTGTGGTAAGAAGGCACAGTAATCACTGGGTTTAAACGGTCACACATGAACCCAGTAAAACTATGTGAAGTTGCAGACTCCTTAGTCTTTGCCTATAACTCTTCTACTTCTAGAAAATAACCAACCAGGCTAATGATCTGCAATACCAACTACTAAAAATAAATAAATATTCTGGAAATGGCAGAAAACAAATCACTATAAACACAGGATGAAGGCTGGTGGTGAGTTAGCGGAGTTTCCACCTGGCCTGGAGACGGTGAACAAGAGTGCTCCTGGACAGAAGCCGGGCTTGCAGAGGTGACTAGTTAGAACCGCAGTCCATAGAGACTGGAAATGCTGCAGGTTCAGAAGCTAGTTACCTTGTCTTGGGGTAGTCCTAGTCTCTAGAACAGCCATCCTTGCCCAACCTCTGTGTCAAAACTGACATTCTATGATAAATAGATTAAAGAAAAATCTTTTGGAATTCATTACTTAGCAGATGATTAGCTTCCACTAACTTAAAAGCTAAGATGTCATCAGGTAGCATCTTGGGCCTATAAAAAGCTTCCTTCCCATCTTGCTGTAACAGCCCCTTTGAAGTACACATCAATGTATTTTAAACTTGAGATTTATGACTCCATTGTTCTGTAAAACTATAAAAACTTCAAACTGCTTCCACATTGAAACATGGAATTTGGAGTTTTGTTTTTTTTAAAGATTTTATTAATTAATTTATTTATTATGCATATGTTAACCTAAATCTGTGTTCCTATGTCGCACGGACAGGACAAAGGCCCTATCCCTTACTTCTACATTATTCCATCAGTACAATTCATTCTAGCTGTCTTAGAGAAAGTAATGTTATTTTATTTAAAGCTTCCATTCATAAATATTAAAGTTTTTACCTTAAGTGCCCCTAATAGCTTGTGTTTTAAAAAGCTTGGCACCAGAGAAGTTCTTGAAATTTAGAAGGTGCAGTCTAGTAGAAGGAATGACGGTCATTAAAAACGGACCTTTATGAAGGTCCTATACCTTAGTCTATCTCCCTTTGTTGACTAGCTACCATGAAGTGAGCAGATTGCTCCATTAATGTTCTCCTGACTAAAGACCCAAAGGCAAGGGAGTCGTCAGACAATGGACTGAAAATTCTGAAAGCCCTGAGCCTAAACACGCTCTCCAAAGTGTCAGGAAGCTAATACACAGATTAGACTTCTACATAGAGCAGTGAGAGAGGGCAAGAACGGCCAAGTGTGTGTGTGTGTGTGTGTGTGTGTGTGTGTGTGTTACAGTTGATTAGAATTATTTACCCACTCCCTAGTGAGTGGTTACTCATTTTAACACATGCAAATATGTATTACAGTAAGAAAGCAAATTTGAATAGGAGTACATTACCTCTGGCTGAGCAGACAGTTCTCTGAGCAGATGCCCATTCCATACAAACCGCTGATCTGCCTGAAAGTTTGGAAACTTAATGAAATACCTCCATCCACAGTAAGTGTCCCCAGATGGAAAACTACACTCATCAATGCCTCCACCTGGTGACTAACATGACTTTCGCTGACATGTCCAAACAGGATATACCTCACTTCAAATCTGCTCCTCTTCTCCCCGGGATTCCTGCCTGCCTCGTCACACACAGGTATCCTCTTCCACCTTTCTAGATAATCGCTGGCCAAGAACTAAATCTTATTCAGGTCTACACGAATTTCTCCATCTCCACTACCACCACCCAAGGACAACACCTGACCCAGCATAGCTATTGCATGGCTACTTGCCCTCTATCTTGACCCCACTCATGCCTAACCTCCTCCAAGATAAAGGAATTCTACACATGTCCTTTCTGCTGTCTCCTCGGTTAGTTCTTCAGTGACTGCCACCTCAGAGTCACCCCTTCAATGGAAGGGTGCTTGCCTAGCACATGAGGCCCTGAATTTATCACCAGAACTGGGAAGTGGGGAATAGGAAAAAAAATAAATCCATAAATTTTTATAGGTATAAGGGACATGCCTCTTTTAAAAACAACTAAAAATAAATTAAGCTACCTGAAGATCCAGCTTACCCTTTCCAAGAGACTCATTTCTTGAAATTCTGGACTTGTGTTAGACAGCCGTTGCAAAGTATGGGTCAAGTCATATGTTGTTGAAAAGTAAAATCCATCCATACTCAACACATGGTTTAGCATTGCTAGGAAAGTTTTATTATCTTGTAACTGCAAAGATGAAAAGAAAGAGTTCAATAGCACCTGAACAGAGATGGGAAATAGTCTATAAACGCTATAGGTATTGAACTCACTTAGTATAGGTATAGCCTCCTCCCTTTGGTATCTCCACAACTATCACTCTAAAGCATAAGAGTTGGGTTTTTGTTTTTCGAGACAGGGTTTCTCTGTGTAGCCTGGGCTGTCCTGGAACTTGTTCTGTATCCCAGACTGGCCTTGAATTACAGAGATCCTCCTGTGATCCTTCTGCCTCTGGAGTGCTGGGGTTAAAGGTGTGTACATGACCACCACCGCCAGGCCAGAAGAGTTTTTTAAGAAAACACAACCACCGGATGTGAGGGCAATCTGGCTGTGTATCTGTCACCCCACGGATCGCCAGAGTTGATTCAGCTGATCCTGCTGGCTAGGCAGGTGTCCCCCTCCTCCTTCACTATTCCATGTGCATCCCTCCTGAAGCTGCACACACACTCAGCTGAAGAGGCAGACCTCCCCCAATAGAGGAGGACCAGTCTTTGGTCAAGGGTACATGAGTAGCTGAGCTCCCCTGCTCTCAAGAAAACACCACCACCTTAGATACAGCACAGCCTGTAGTGTGCAATACTTCCCAGATTCCCTCTGTCCTTCACTACCCACCCTGTTTGGGTCTACCATCGTTATCCTCATTAGCAAATCAAACACACAAATCAAGAGATGAGCATTATCCTCACTTTCAGAAAAATTCACTGATTTGGGCTGGATAGGAAATAGAGTCATTTTTCACTTAAACAAAGAATATAAAGCCTATTAAAAGGAGTATTTCCTTTATTTTAGAATAATAATTTTAGCTGGCTTTCCCAGTTAAAAACAATATTGATGTTTTTAAAAAAACAAATTTGTTGCGAAAACAAAAACACTGTCAAGGTTTGATAATGTTTAATAGTTATTAAATGATTAACATGTAAACATATACATTACAAATGCATATGTATTTTTTAATTTAAGCACAGACTAGCAAAAGCAAAATAAAACTGTAGTAAACAGCACAAAATTAGCTTTATGGCTTGATGACAAATCCAAGAAAATATTCCTGAGTAGTTCTACTTTTATTTCATGTGTGTACATACGTGTTGGTGTGCATAGGTGTGTGAGGGTGAGTATGGAAGCCAGAGAATGACCCTAGGTGTTATCACTCGGTACACTTTTTTATAACTTTTATTAATTTTAAGTGTATGAGTGTTTTGCCTATATATGTATGTGTACCACGTGTGAGTCTAGTGCGGAAAAAGGCATCAGATCCCCGGAACTGAAGTTACATATAGTTGTAAGCCACCTCCCGCAAGAGCAATAAGTGCTCTTAACCACTGAGACATCTCTCCAGATCCCACCATCTATCTTTGTTGAGCCCCAGAACTCAAAGACTGGCAGAAGCTGGCTGGTCAACAAGGGCTAAAATTCAACCGTGTCTGTCTCCCCATCACCTGAGATTACAAATGTAACCATGTCTGGATTTTTACTGAAGTTCTAGGGATCAAACTCAGGCCCTCATGTTGGTAAGGAAGTGCATTAAAGACTGAGCTCTAAGCTTCATGCTTACTTATTTAAAATATTATTTCTCATGGAGAATGAACATACTAATATATTAGGAAAAAGGAAATTCTAAAGTATAAAAAAGCATATATTACAGTTTTAATTGGTAAAACAGGGTTATGATTTGGCATTTTTACAGATAAAGCATATGTTTTGGAAAAACAAGTCTTGTAAAAAAAAAAAAACAAGGCATTCTCCTCCCTGAGGATAAGATGGCTGTTGGGGGTGGGAAAGACATTTTCTGGTAAACTGCCCATGTTCCTATAAAAGTAACCATAATTAAACACATTGGTTCACATGCAAAAAGAAAACCAATACCCTTTTTAAAAAATAGAGCCAGGAACTTGGTACATGCCTTTAATCCTAGCACCCAGGAGGCAGAATAAGACTGAGCTCTATGAGTTCCAGGCCTGTTGGAGCTACATAGTAAGGGCCTTATCTCACCAGAAAAACAAAAAACCAAAAAACAAGCAAACAAAAAAATAAAACAAAAACTAAGGTATAAAATTTTTTTAAGGTACACGGCTTTAATCCCAGCACTTGGGGCGCGGGGAGGGGGGGCGGCAGAGACAGGTGGATCTCTGTGAGGTTGAGGCCAGCCTGGTCTACAAAGTGAATTGCAGGACAGCCGGAGCTACACAGTAAATGAGAGGGCACATTTTTAAAGAAAAACCCTTGTAAATTACTTTGGAAACAAGCATTCTGGAGAGGTCTAACTTTATAAACTCAATAATCAATTCTAGAAAAAGTAAGTTTCAAAACCTGAAAAGAGGATTGGTAGATGTTTCAGTGGGTACATGGCTTGTCATACAAGCATGGGGACCTGAGTTCAGACTCCCAAAACCAACCTAAACCTGGGCACGTTGATGTCGTCCATAATCCCAGTGCTCCTAAAGTAAAGTGAAAGGTAGAAATGGAGAATCCCTGGAAGCTCATGTATGTGGAGACAGACAACTAGAAACCTGTCAGGATCAGTGCCTAAAATTGTCCTCTGACCACCACATGTGGACTATGCACAAGTCTACCAGTCTAAACACTCGGGGGGGGGGGGGGGAGATCATACATCAGAATCGCAAATCCAATTTGCGAAAATGTCACCATATTTCAAGCAAAAAAATACCTTTGGAAAATAAGTATTGTCAATCTTCACTTTGTACAGGGTAAAAAATGACCATGTTATCTTAAACCTTAATAACATAAACTACTTTATATAAGCCACTTGAAAAATTGACTGTTCTGAACCTTTAAGGATTTTGTGAAAATATTAAATAATGTTCTTGGGGATGAAAAGTTGGCTCAATGGCTAAGAGGACTCTGGCTGCTCTTCAGTTATCAGTAGGCTCACAATCATCCACGACTCTGGTTCCAAGGGATTCAATGCATTTTTCTGACCTCTGCAGGCACCAGGAACACATGTGGTACACATACATACATGCAGGCAAAACATTCATACACATTATAAAAAAAGCCACCAAAGATGTTCTTATTTTAAGTTATAAATGAATCAAAAAATGAACAGTGAAACTAATATTAGCACTGTATTTAATGAATGACAGTACCCTGTCTGACAAGAGTCCCATCCACAGCTCGTTGATCCTCATGCTTCAGTCTCCAAATGCTAGAATTACAAGCATGTACCACTACACTCAGTAGTAGGTAAATTATAATCAAAACTATCAGAAATATAAAAATTGGAAATATTTTACTTTGTTAAAAATTTATCAAGAAACCTGAGCAGCACCTGCCCATTGCTCCTTATCATGTAATTTATGATCAGGAGTATCTATTCTGACACTGGTAAATGTTACAAACTGTTCTGAGTCTTACATGAGTTTTTACTATTTTATCCTTTGCACTTTGAATGCCATGTCATTCTTCTGGCAATTCCTTTAACAAAGTGTGTTGCAGTCACCACCTGCTCTTCCTTTCGGTCCCAGCCGCTCCACTTTGCTGTGACTTCACTCCCCTGTCTTTGTCCCCAGTCCCTAGACTATGTCCAGTCTCAAATCACTTTGTCCCCAGTCCCTAGACTATGTCCAGTCTCAAATCACTTTGTCCCCAGTCCCTAGACTATGTCCAGTCTCAAATCACTTTGAGAGCTGCCATTTGTCTGTCTGCGCTTTCATCTCTGCTAAGTTACTTCCTCAGTTCATCTACCATGGTCACTAACATTTACTCCGTGTTGTTAGGGATCTAGTGTTAACTAAACTAGGTAACTAAGTTACTTCCTCAGTTCATCTACCATGGTCACTAACATTTACTCCGTGTTGTTAGGGGTCTAGTGTTAACTAAACTAGGTAACTAAGTTACTTCCTCAGTTAATCTACCATGGCCACTAACATTTACTCCGTGTTGTTAGGGATCTAGTGTTAACTAAACTAGGTAACTAAGTTACTTCCTCAGTTCATCTACCATGGCCACTAACATTTACTCCGTGTTGTTAGGGGTCTAGTGTTAACTAAACTAGGTAACTAAGTTACTTCCTCAGTTAATCTACCATGGTCACTAACATTTACTCCGTGTTGTTAGGGATCTAGTGTTAACTAAACCAGGTAACTAAGTTACTTCCTCAGGTAATCTACCATGGTCACTAACATTTATTCCGTGTTGTTAGGGGTCTAGTGTTAACTAAACCAGGTAACTAAAATCTGTGGACAAAGGAGCGGGCAAAGGGAAGACTATGTGAAAATATATACACATGTTCTGTATACACACACTGTGTGTGTGTGTGTGTGTGTGTCCGTGTCCCAAGTGATTAACAGTGAAGAAAACTTTCTTCTAGAAGAAAAAAGGAATAAAAAACAATTTCAAAAGTATCTAATATTTTTCTATAGAGAATATGAAGTTAAGGCTGAGTATTGAGTTCCTGGTCATTCTATTTGTGTCTTTTTCTCCATAAAGAACTTCATAATTTAAAATTTTCATTATTTAAAAATAAAACCAACAAAATATGAGCTTTAAAAAATATTTTTAAATGATTTATTAATGTGTATTAGTGTTTTGTCTGCATATGTGTCTCTGTGAAAGTGTCACAACTCCTGAACCTGGAATTATAGACAGCTGTGAGCTGAGAATTGAGCTTAGGTCCTCTGGAAAACCAGCCAGTGCTCTTAACCACTGAGCCATCTCTCCAGCCCCTTAGAAAAAGACAGTTTTCTTAAAAAAAAAAAAAAAAAAAGAGAGAGAGAGAGAGAGAGAGAGAGAAAGAAAAGAAAAAAAAGAAACAATGAATAAAAAATATTTTTATAGATATGTAGAAAGTTAGTAGAACAATTCATTCTATAGGTTGTTAATAACTAGGTTTATAAGAAATCCATCTACATTTTACAACCCCTTTTACATGGAGTACCATGGAACTTTTGAGTTTTGCAATTAATAACTGCTTCTGAATTCTTACCTGAATATCAGTCAAGTGCAACATTGTCTTCTTATAAGAAAGAACATCAAAATCTGTGGCTTTCCAGATTACATGATTAAAAAATTCACCTACTTTAATCTTTTTGGTAATGACAACAAGATAATTACCTGCAAAATAAATAAATAAATAAACAAACAGCTGGGTTCAGAGCAGTGCCAGAGCCGATGCTCAGCATGGGTGAGGGCCCCTGGGTTGGAGTCTTAGCAGATCACAAAAACCAACAAACAGAAACCACAAAGGAATGGTCCTTATCTGTAAACTTTAAAGCCTGGCAAAATGAGACTGCATTTAGCTACTCAGATAAAAGACCCATTTTTTAAAAGCATTCTTAAAATTTATGAATATAAAGAGTAATATATTATTTGAAAATTTTCTCTTAAAAGGCCATTTTTTTCTCAAAAAGAGAAAAGCAAACCTTTTGAACTGAGCTTAGCTGATAGAGAGTAGAGACAGAAAATATTTTTTTTCCAAGCTTGTGCTTTAAAACACCAGAAGTCATAAGACCTAGCGAGTGCAGGGCAGTCTTCCCTGCACCGTTCCTTTGTCCTGACCACTCTCAATGGTGGACAGACGTGCTGGGGCAGTGTACCTAACCAGATACTGGGAACCCACAAGTGACTGGACATCAACATCATGACAGCCTATGCACAATATGCCAGTCTTTACCCTGGCAACCCCCGAGTCCCTTCCCTAATCATTAAGCATAGTTCCCTCCCTTGCCCTTTCTTTTTTAAAAATGATAACAGAAGCTGGGATCTTAAATGATAGTTACACACTACCACCAACCTATATTCCCAGCTCTCGTTATATGAATTCTTAAGATCTGTTCAACATTTTACCTCCAGCTGCCCTGCACAAGTTTTCCTGTATATAAATCTTTCCTAAAAGCTGTAACACTGCTATAATATCTTATTACTTGTATACCTCTATCACTAAACTGAACTAATTGCAAGAAAATGGAACATTTGAAATCTTTTATAACTTTCACCTAGCACAGTGACTTAAGTAACAACAAAGCAGAATAAGAACATTTTCAGTAAAGTGAGCTCTTACGGTTGAAGGTACAGAATATTCTCATCAATGCATTCATTTTTTTTTTAAATGGGCTGGGCATGGTGGTCCATGCTTTTAAACCCAGCACTTGGAAGGCAGATGTAGGAGGATCTCTGTGAGTTCCAGATCAGCCTGATTTATACAGCAACCTCCAGGACAGTTAGCACTATACAGAGAAACCCTCTCTCAAACAACAATTAAATGTTCTTAGAATTTATTAAAATTGCCAGGTGGTGGTGGCACATGCCTTTAATCCCAGCATTTGGGAGGCAGAGGCAGGTGGATCACTGTGAGTTTGAGACCAGCCTGGTCTACAGAGTAATTTCCAGGACAGCCCGGGCTACACAACAGAGAAACCCTGTCAGAAAAAAACCAACCACTTGCCCCCTCCCCCCCCCCCCCCAAAAAAAATCCAGAATATTTCAGAGTGATAAATAAAACTGTTTGGAGAATATTATATTTAGAAACTGAGGACAAATACCTAACCTAGAGATTTACCTAACAAATGACAGGAAGAACATTTTTTTCTCATTATCTAATGTTATCAATTTATTTACTTTCTTTCCCATCTTGGCTTATTTTCTCTTACCTGCTACCAGATGGATTGTGCCCAGTATCCCAAATATTGGTCTTGTAACAGCTGAAGGGGGGACATCTTTTTTGACTTAAAAAAAGAAAATAGAAAAACTCATCAACAAAACAGAAATTTAGTTTGAGTAACTTCAACTAAATCAATCTGTATAATTTGTTCTAAAAAACTAACTTTTCATTAATATCAGACCTCCACTTCTGCAGAACATACAATATAGGTGTCCATGTGATAGTAAAGAAGATGGTTTCAAAAACAACATATTTCAGTTTCCTCGTTTGCAATGTTGGCAGAAGACTAAGTACTATCTATCCCTTTAAGAGTAAGCAGAAATAAGGATTAGAGAAGAGTTATCTCAATACTACTAACAGAATATGAAACCAGAACTGCCCATCCATGTCTGAGATTCAAGAGAAGAAAGGAAGAAAAAGCATTTTTCTCCTGTGTCTAGCAACAATGTACACAGGTAGGCAAGAAGGCAACCTACTAACCCTGATTTCTATCAATGACATCCATTATCAATAAAATTGTATCTTAGAGATTGCACTTCACAATTGTTAAACTTTCAGCCAATATGTTTCACAGAACACATTTTATAGTACTCGTGAGAATTCCAGATCAAACAAGGATTTTTTGCTTGATTCAAATTCAAATACCACTATTCCAGCTCCCACAGTCACGTGAGAACACAACTCCGAGGGGCTGGCAGGAAAGGAAGCAGTCTCTCTCTAACACAGGGCTCTCCAAACCTATGTGCCTAGAAAACTTTGTTTTATTAAGCTTATTTTTTCCAGCTTTCTTTCGATTTATCAACCTGAATCTCACTACTGTAAACTCAAGTCCTGATCTTTAAAATCAGTCACAGTAGTAATTCTGTTATTCTAAATAACTAGTTCTAAATAAAATGCTAAAAATGGTGAAGATCCATTATGTTAGTCCTTAATAATTCAACTGATTTGATAATAATATTCTGTAATTACCTAATATGAAAACTAGAAATGAGTTCTAGGATAGCCAGGGTTACATAGCAAGATTGTACCTACAAATAAAGAGGAAAAGAAGGAGAGTGTCTGAGCAAAAAAGCAGCTCAAGAGACAGACCATTTTGTTTTGAATATACTGAAATGATTTGGCAAATCAAATGTACTACTAGTAGAACAGTAAGATTTATGGGCTATAGAGCACAGTAGTAATAAAACTGTAATAATTATCAAAACATGATAGCAAAATAACCTATTTTCTAAGGCCACAGTTTGCATTCCTACTGGTAATGAGAAACAGCTGGTAAGTTAGCCTCTCATTATCACTGACACTGAAAATATTTTCAGATCTTATTTTACCTACTCACACAATATTTACTAAATACCTAATCTGGTAATTCAAATCTGATCTTTTCTTTAAGATAGGGTTTTAATATGTCCCCTGGGTGGCTTGGAATTTGTTATGTATTTATTCAGGTCACTTCACGCTGACTTGAATTCACCAAAGAGTTTCCTAAAAATAAGAAACATATAACTGCTTGGAAGTGAACTACAAATTTTAAATCAATGAAATATGACATTCTAATATGAGTATCCTGGTACTAAACAAATGAAATATGAAATTCTAATGTGCTACTACTTGGTGCTTAACCAATGAAATTAAAGGTTCTAATGTGCTATTACCCGGTACATTACTTTGCCATCAAAATTATTTAACATTAATTTCTTCAGAACTCAAATAGTTCCATACACGCAACTGGAGAAAGAATATTTTTCACACCCAAGGGAAGCAAAAAATAAAATTGGATTTAAAAAAAAAAAGCATTGCTTGAAACATTTAAAGTTTCAGTCGGTGAAATACATTTTTTTTTCTTTAAGTACTCTCATAGTTATGAAACTTTCCAAAACCAAACAAAACAGCTGTGCAAGCTCCTCACACTTAAAGCAGAAACACCTTCTTCACTCTTGACTGTCAGTCTGGACACTGAAATCAAAGCTATCAGAATACAAACAGGGAAACGCAGAAAGAATTCTGGCCTAGACATGGTAACACACACCTATAATCTCAGCACTCGGGAGGTAAAGGCAGGTAGACCCGACTTCTGGATCACCCTAGGCTACATGAGCTCCAGAACAGCCTGAATTATACAGCAAAACCCTTTCTCAAAAAACACCTACCCCCAAACTAACTGAGGTAGCAAAAGTTAAGTTTTCTAATAAGAAGGCACTCGAAGAGGCTCCTAATGATGCATCCCCGACAGTCTTAATTACTGTAATCTCAATGCTTAGTCTTTCTGGGAATCTCCGAAACGAAACATACCTGCAAGGGTGACCTCCGTGGACACGCGGTCAATGGTGAGCACATCATCTGCTCCATCGTCACAAGCTTCCACATAAAACTTTTCAGGTGTGATATGCCTAAGAAGAAATTGACAAGCATAAATAAGTCAAATAAAGCCATGACATAAAAAGTTATTACAGCCAGGGGGTGGTGGTGCATGCCTTTAATTCCAGCACTTGGAGGCAGAGGCAGATGGATCTTTGTGAGTTTGAGGCCAGCCTGGTCTACAAGAGCTAGTTCCAGGACACCTATGACTGTTAAACAGAGAAACACTGTTTCTTGAAAAACAAAAACAAAAATTATTATAACCAGGTTTTCATGCAGTATAAATCACTACTTCTAAACAGATGGTACTGCTAAGTTCATTATCCTTCTGAATTTACTGTAATTTTTTCCATTTGTGTATTTAATTTTAATTTTGTATAAAGCCATCAATTTGAATCACTTAAGAAAAGAATAATCTTCTCTAATGTATTAATTCAGCACCATGGAAAAGGTAATATAGCATAATAACAGCACAAAGTACAGAGCCAAACCATGTGCTGTAGGACCATACACAAAAATTTGTCTTTTTCTGTTCATAATTCCCTTACAATAAGGGAATCAACACATGTACAACATGAATTAAATGAGAAAGTTTTGGAGACTTAGGGCTTGTTAAACACACAGTAAATTAGATGCTGTATTAAAGGCTGGGGATACAGTTCAGTGGACAAGTACTTATCTTGTATGTGCAAGGCCCCAAGTATCATCACCAGGACTAAATTATTTAAATACGTAACTAAAACAGATTTGTGCTAGCTAAAATGTTAAATTTTTTTAAAATAAATTAAACTTTTGCTTTATATATACCTTCCTGAAAAAAAAAAACCCTTCATTTTATAAAAAAGACAACAATAAAATAGGGACAAAAAATGAGAACCCATTTTGATACACAATTTTGTACCCAAAGTCTAACAAATGAATATAACAAAACAAAACAAAAACAGTTTCTCAAGAGATTAACTGGATTGATCTGCCAACTCAGCATAATTAAGGGCTAACTCAGGAAATGTAAAATAGTGGGCGAGCCTTACCTCACAAAGTCACTCTAGGGTCACCATAGGCAGAGTCCCCGCCCCACCCAGTCTGTACTGTTGATTCACCAGACTCCAGGTTTGTGTGTGAGAGCAATCTCGGGCCTTTTCCTCCTCTTCCCTCCCATGACTCTGCCACACTTTGTCAATGAAAAATCTTACACAGCCATCTACTGACATTAATTTTCTATTTACCTAGTAAGTAAGCTATCTAGTGTTACAGAGATGTGTTTCATAGCAGAATATATTGTATACTTACTATTTCTGACTGTCAGTTTTCTGAGAAATAGCCAATCCTTGATCATTCAAATACAACTAACATCTATTTGTGGGTTATTAGTTACTAAACTGTTAATATTCATTTTAGGGAATATTCTAAGAGAATGAATATCAAGCAAAATACTATACAACAAAGAAAACAAAATGTCAGTATTTGGGGCTTTGTTCCCTTTTACCACCAGATCTATTTCACCGAATGGGCACATCACCATCTCTTCATTCCCTTTTGATAGGTATCTGGGCTGGTTTTTGGCTTTGGGATATTAGTAATGAAGGTGCCATGAACAATCTTGAACAAACAGTCACTGTGTTCCTATCTACTGAGTGACTACCCAGAGTGGCATGGTCAAGTCCAACCAGGACAGTCCATGTGTGTTTAACTTGTGCTGAAGAAAGAGGAAAATGAAGACTGTGTGCACAAGAAAACTTCCTGGGGTGGTGGGTGCATTCTGTATCTTAACCCAGGCAGTGATGGTCTAAAAGTCTCAACATGAACTAGACGTCAATATTTAATGAATATTTTCAATAAAAAGAAATTAAAAAAAACCCCAAAGAAGTACTGAAGCACAAACAAGACTCTGTGGTGGTCTGAATGTAACAGCCCAGAATCCCATAGGGAGAGGCACTATGAGGACGTGTAGCCGAGTTTGAGTAAGTGTGGCCTTGTTGGAAGGGCTGTGTCATTTGTCGGGTAGGTTCTAAGGTCTCCTTGGCTCAACCTTCACTCAGTGTGACACTTAGGTCACCTTCCTATTGCCTTCTGATCAAGATATAGCCAGCACCACGTCTGCCTTCAGGCTGCCACGTTCTTGCCATGATGACAATGGACTGCGCCTCTGAAACTGTAAGCCGCCACCTCAATTAAATGTTTTTCTTTATAAGAGTTGCTGTGGTCATGGTGTCTCTTCACAGCCATAGAAACCCTAACTAAGACTGGGACTGGCATGGTGGAAGAAGAGAATCACCTCTCAAAAGCTGTCCTTCAGCCTTCATAGGCTCACCATGGCATGCATGTACACTCACACAATCACTAAATGTTTTTTAAAAAATTAGCTGCTTAAAAATTCTGTTTATTTATAAAGCTATGAGTATATGAAAAGTAAAAGGCCCCTAATCCTAATAAGGCAGAATGGAGATGGCTTTAGAAGGTGTATACAGACCACACTGTAATTTCCCAGTCACCTAGACCAGAATAAATGCACAGAAACTATATTACTAACAACACTGTGTTTGGCCTAAGACTCAGGTGTATTTCTAGCTAGCTCTTACATCTTAACCCATTTCTATTAGTCTATGTATTATCACATGGCCATGGCTTACCTCACTTTCTACATGTCTTGTTTCTTCAGCAGCTGGCTGGCATCTACTTGGCTCTACCTAATATATATATATATATATATATATATATATATATATATATATATATATATATATCTGTTCGGATTTCCTGCCTGGCTTTACTCTGCTAAGTCACTGGCCAAAACAGCTTTATTCATCAACCAATAAAAGCAACACATATACAGAAGGACATCCAATATCATCTTCTCTTTTCTGTCTAATTAAAAAGAATTCTTAACTTTAACATAATAAAATTACATATATAAAACAGTTATCAAGAATCATTGTTATAATATTTAGTCTATTTGTATTAGGCAAAAATTAAAGAAATATTCTATCATCTATCTTATCTTTGTGAGTTTAACGTTTCGTATCTAATTTATCTTTTATCATAACTAAGTAACACTATAACTATCTAGACTTCAACTCCATCAAAGACCCCAGAAGGATATAATACTACCTAAGTAAACAGAAAGTACACTGTAAGCAACTTCCAAAGTTTTAGAAACGACAGAGACATCTTGTTGCCTAGACAGTCACCAAAAGTTTTTTTGTAATGCTGGGACATCCATCTGCAGCCTACACGCCCATATGTGGCAGACTTTTCAGTGAAACAGGAAGTTTAAAGATCCATTCTGGGAAGTTGGGTGGTCAGATGTGGCAGGAAGCCACGGGTGGCAGTAGCTCAAACATGTGGTAAAGCTGCACAGTAGGCAGGTACTTAAACCGAGCCATGTGGGCACGGGCTGGCAGGAAGCTGCCAAGTCGTGGAGTTGCTGGAGGAGTAGCTCAGCTTCGTAGGGCAGGAGGAGGAGGGCAGTGGTGTGGGTTCAGGCCATGTGGGTGCCAAACTGTAGTAGTATCAAAGAGTTCCACAATAGCCCAGAATGGAGTATAGCAAAGGTTTATTATTTGGGGATAAACTCACAGTAAGGGTAGCAATCCACAGTCTTCTGTGTGCACTGGGCTGGAGTTGGGAACTGAATCCAGGAGGAAAAAGGGGCCATGCACGCTTTGCTTTTCATCTGCACCTATAGTACATGAGACCACACCCAAAGTGGGCCGGTATCTTAATGGTTATTGGCTGAATGAGTTCCCACAACAGTCAGGAGATGTGGATAATACTCTGCTACTTCTGGCAGCCATATTTACAACTAAAAGTTTGGACAGTTAATCCACAGACAACAATGTGATGAACAAATGATAGCTTTATGGAAAATTATTTATAGAGGTAACTGTGGTAGGCAGAATTCTAAAGAGCTTACCCTAAAATTCTTACTTACTGATTATGTAGGCACTGTCGCAAAGAAGGAATTGAGTTTACTTATAGACTGTTCTTAAAAGAAGATAAGGGGTGGTAGTTGACACACACCTTTAATCCCAGCAACTGGAGAGGCAGAGGCAGGTGGATTTCTCACAGAAAAATATCTCAAAAAACCAAAAAATAAAAAATAAAAATAAAAGGGGGATGCAAGTCTCAGATGGTAGGGTTAGACCCAATATGATCTTGTTAGTCAGAAAAGTGGCAGAGAGAAGAGTTTCATCCTGAAAATGGCTTAGCCAGTTACTGATGGCTCCTAAGGTATAGGGGCTGCAGCACAAGGACAGGAGAGGGGCCTTGAGAAGCTAACAGCCCGAAGAAAATGATGACATCGGCTCCTCTACCACAAGTAGAGAGACAAGAGACACCAATATAAATGAATTTGAAAATGAATTCTTAGCCAGGCGGTGGTGGCGCACGCCTTTAATCCCAGCACTGGGGGGGGGGGGGGGGGGGGGGGCAGAGGCAGGTGGATCTCTGGGAGTTCGAGGCCAGCCTGGTCTACAAGAGCTAGTTCCGGGACAGGCTCCAAAGTTACAGAGAAACCCTGTCTCGAAACCCCCCCCCTCCAAAAAAAAGAAATGAATTCTTCCTTTAGCCTTTAGTCCTAAACACAGCTGTTAAACCTTAGTTATGAGATAATATGCAATGTTTGCTTTCTACTGCTGTGATAAAACAACATATCCAAAAGCAACTTAGAGAGGAAGTCAAGGAAGGAACCTCGAGGTAGGAACTAAAAGAGACACCATGGAGGAATGCTACTTACTGGCTTGCTCAGCCTGCTTTCATATACTACTCAGGACCACCTGCCCGGGGGTAGCACAGACCAGTGGACTGGGTCTCCCACATCAATTATTAATCAAAAAATGCCCCACAGGCTTACCTACAAGAAATTCTGATGGAAGCATTTTCTGAATTGAATTTCCACTTTCCCAATGACTCTAGTTGTAGGGGTACTAAAGAGTTCCACAATAGCTCAGAATAGAGTATATTTATTTGGGGACAAAATTCACAGTAAGAATAGCGTGATCCACAGTTCTCTGTGTGTGCTGGAAGCTGGGAACTGAATTCAGCAGAAAAAAAGGGCCATGCACGCTTTTCATCTGCGATTATAGTACCTCCTCAGACCATGCCCAAAATGGGCTGGTATCAAAGGCTATCGGCTGAAAGAATTCCCACAACACCAGCTTCTGTCAATTTGACCAAAAGAAAACTAACCAAGAAATTTGTAGCTTATTGTAATTTGACAACAATAGGACACCAATATCTTTCCAGCAGAACCAAGTAACATTCACCTTAACTCTTGGCCAGAATGTGCCCACAAGTAGACAGATGAAGGTTAGGAAACCTCTCCCTAAACATTACAGATATGTTAAGTATAGTTAAAGCACAGTCTCTTACACTCACTGTTGATGGTAAGTTCTTTAAATTCTTATCTAAGCACACCTTCCTGTAAATAAGCAAAGGTGCTGGGGGAACACGATAATCTGACTTTCTAATTGCCAGCTCAGAAACTCTCACTTGCTGCTCTGTCTTGAGCAAAGGAAAAAAAAAAGGAAAAAAAGAAAAACACTGACCATTTTGAACACTTCATGGACATTTTAGGGAAGCTACAGAAGGTCTAAAGCTGTTTGCTCTGGCTACCGAGAGTGCAGCACCAGCCATGCTGGAGAGGGCAGCACTTCTTTAGTAACTAGCAGAGGGCTTCTGTTGTGATCCATGTACACTGGATAGTGGCCGAGATAAAGGTCTGTGGCTGGCACAAATGCCCCTTCTGTGGTTGTTGGAGTCACTTGGTGAGATTAATAAGAAACACCTCACCCTACTGTGCTGCCCTACTGTTGCCAACATTAGGCACCCCCAAATTGTCCCAAGTGGCATTTTCTTATCATTAGTAATACAGCAATGATTATTCAATATAATGTCAGAGATCAAATGATGATTAAGGCGGAGTTCTAGCACAAGAGCCCTTGGTCTTAACTCTCAGAGAGATGCTGCTAGAACCTAAGTTGCAGATTCTGCCCAATCACTATTCTGATAATACAATTATAATGTTCTCTCTTATTTCTTCCACATTTATAAACAAACACATTTTTCAGATTTTGAACACAAAATCTACCTGGTTTAAATCAAGTAAGGTCAGACCCAGTTTGATGGCACACGCCTTTAATCCCAGCACACAGAAGGCAGAGGCAGGAGGATCTCTGTGAGTTTGAGGCCAGCCTGATCTACATAGTGAGTGCCAGACCAGCCACGGCTACACAGTGAGATCCTGTCTCAAAAATAAAATTAGAATTCTGGTATTGAAAACTCATACTAATTTGCATGGAAGAAAGCGTAGATACAACAAAAACTAGAGGATGAACAGTAATGTATTCTGTATGAGAGGAAGGTACGTTTCAGTGCTATAATTTCTTTCATTGGTATTGGGTTTTCATCAGGCAAAATTTATCAATAAAAGTTTGCTTAATTAAAAATGGTATTCTAGGCTTGGATTAAAAACATGAACAAAGCTGTCGGCTGATATTTCCAAGGGCAGTAACTATGACTTAGGATCCTGCTAGACACAGAAGCACAGCGTCATTTGCTCTTCCTGTGCCCTTTCCCCCTGCTCATTCCCCACCACTCATTAACTAAAGATAGCCGCTTATATAGCAAATTTTATGTTCCTTAGGCATCATTTCAAAAGCTGATGAGATTTTTTTAAATCAAGTACTTATAGTCAAAAATAAACAAATATTCCGTGATGCAATTGTTGCCGTTTGCTTCGACATCCTCACCAGTGGCCACACTCTGTAGACAAAGGTACTGGCTTTAGCCCACTGATGCTTTCACTGGCTTAGTGACAGAGTAAACAATTTAAAACATCATTTTCTTTTATCCTAGGCAAGAAAATGTTACTAGTAATATAACAATGGTCATTTAATACATATTCTCAGAAATTAAACTGTGTGGATTAAGGTAGATGTCTAGGACACCTAGGGCAAAGCTAACAGTGGGCTTCAGGTCTGACGCTACTCTTCAGGTCTACTCCGTTTTCCCCTTCTTTCCTTCCTCTATCGATCTCCCTACCTTTTGGTGCCCTAATTTCTGACAGGTCAAATTTGAAAACTGATTTAAGAAGAGAGAAAAATATGTTGTCTGACGAGAAATTTAATTTTAACAAGTATCATGGAAGCCACATTCTGCCAGGAAGTTTTCAAACTTAACCCAGAAGCAGGTTATACTGCACTCTCAACTACAAAATGCACAGCATAGACTCCATGGTAACTAAAATAAAGAACCTATCAGGTCTACGGCTCACATGTATCCCAAGATAGGTACAACTGTGACCCAACAAAACAAGACTATAAACCCACTAACAACCAGACTCCTCCAAACCAGATCTTAACTCCTCAAGCCCACTATGGTAGCCAGTATAGTAGTGCACCAGTAATCCTAGCACCTTTGAGATAGAAGCAGAAAGACGAGAAAGGAATTCAAGTAATCCTTGAGTTCAAAACCAATCTGGACTCAAGAGAACCTTTCTCAAGCAGGATTCTCTATTATGACCTTCCAAAGCCTCCGCTGGACACAAACGTTTATCATCCACGCCTAATTTCATAAAGAAAACTACAACTGAGCCACACCCTTCCCTCCACGCAAAGCTGTGTGAATACTGAGTGTGCACTGCAGTGAGCTTGGGTGGCATCTGCTCTCTGGGCTTCTTCACATTCTTTTAACGCATAGCTGTGACAATGTTTAAGAAAGGTGAGTTCCCGAGGAAATAGTATTTCTTTCCCCTAAAGGTATGGATACTTCTTTTCAAAAGATTTGTTTTATTATTATTCAATTGTGTGTGTGTGTGTGTGTGTGTGTGAGAGAGAGAGAGAGAGAGAGAGAGAGAGAGAGAGAGAGAGAATATGAGAATGAAGGTGCAGGTGGAGCCCAGAAGGCAGTTTTGAATTCCTTGGAACTGGAGACAAAGGCAGTTGTAAACCACCCTATGGGGGTGATGGGAAAAAACTCGGGTCCTCTGAAAAAACAGCAAGTGCTCTTAACCATGAACCATCTCTCCAGCTCAGGATAGGGTATTTTTTTTTCAGAAGCAAACTACCACCTGCTTCAGTATCTAACAGATATGTCCACCATGTGAACTACATGTGGCTGAGAACAGCTATGAAAGCAACCTGATACACAATCCTAAACTTACCCAGCATATTTTTTGTTTAAAAGCAACTGGGCGGGTGTGTGTGTGTGTGTGTGTGTGTGTGTGTGTGTAATGCTTTTATTTATTTATGTATTTGCAGCTTAACAGCACAGTTCTCAACAGTGTATGCTGTAGATGATAAAGTCATTTTACAATGTCAAAATGATGTCAGATTCCTTTTTGTATGCTGTGAATATGTTTTATTACCATTGCTTAATAAAGAAGCTGTTTGGGCCAATGGCTTAGTAGAATATAGCCAAGTTGGAAGAGATAAATATAGAGAGAGTAGAGTCACAATGTAGCTGCCGAAGGAGAAAGTCTCCAGCCAAAACCTCACCTGGTAAGCCACAGCCTCTTGGCAATACAAGGATTAGTAGAAACGGGCTAGTTCAAGATGTAAGAGCTAGCTAGAAATATGCCTGAATCATTGGCCAAACACTGTTGTATTTAATATAATTTCTGTGTGATTATTTGAGTCTGAGTGGCCAGGAAATAAATGAGAAGGCTCTGCCTACAAAAAGCTAGATACACCTAAAAGTATTCTCTGCCTGTCCTAGGTTTTATGTTGGCTGACATTTAAAGAGAAGAAGGGTGGTGCAGGGTGGCTTTAATATTATCTAATAATGCATTTTTCTATTTTTGTAATTTCAGATTTACTGTGTCTGACATTATTCATGCTTATGTGAGAAGCCTAAAAAGTGAGGCATGTTCACCAATATCTATAATTGTAGCACTGGGAATGGTGAGGCAGGACAATCATGAATTCAAGGCCAGCCTGGGCTATATAGTAGGACTCTGTCTTTTAAAACATCAGCCAGGCAGTGGTACTACATGCTTTTAATCCCAACACTTGGGAGGCAGAGACAAGCAGATCTCAGTGAGTTTAAGGCCTACAGAGTGAGCTACAGGACAGTCAGACTGTTACACAGAGAAACCCTGCCTCAGAAAACCAAAATGAAAAAGAAAAAAAGATTCTGTTTTCTATATGAAAAACACATACGCATACGTCAACTATTTTCTCTTACCAGGAACTCAGTTTTACATCTGGCTACCCACAGACTAAAGAGAACATCTGATAAGAAAGAGTCATTTGAATAATGCAATGGAATGGAAAGATCACTGGACTCTTGGCCAACTGTGCTTCAAGGTTGACTCTGCACGGCTTAGTACTTGACCTATGTGACCAGGACACCATGTGACAGTCTTCAATAGAGCAAACTATATGTCAGCTTGTGACTTCGCAGAGGCACTGACGATGATAAACAGGAAAGGACTTAAGCCTCTGCTGCAGAAGAACACAAGCCAAATTATCCCAGACTCTGCTCTTCTTGAAGCAGTTTCTGGAGATTTGTGGAATAGACGATGCTCAAAGGTTCATGCTAAGCATTGAAAAGAATTAGAGAAGAAACCAACATTAAGGTACTGAGCATGTTTTAGATACATTCAACCTTGTTGGATAAACAAAATATAAATAACTATTATATCTCACATGACAAACAAAGTGGCTCAAATAATACTTTGGATTGGTCATTCTATCTTTCAGTCCTCTTGTCTATAAAAGAGTAAACAGAATGTATAAATCATGGGGATATTTGGTGCCCAGACCTTGTGACAATAAATCCTCACTTTTGGCTTGAAAAATAATAAAGGAGCTCAATGAAGGGAAACCAGATTCTCAGAGAAGGTTATCTAGGAAACACTTTGAGTACTTTGTCTACAAACTTTTCAACATTATGAAATATAAACACTCCTATTTTCAGAAAAAAAGTTATTCACAGAGGCTGAATAATGTGCCCAGGATGCAAAGCTAGTAGAACATTTAAGAAGTTAATTGTCTGTTCCTGAGCTCTCCCTTCTTCACTACAAATGTGGCTGACCAGCATGGAGACAGGAGGGATGAAGAAAGCACTCTGGCAGAAAGATCAAAATAAACCCAACATGAGCCAGGCAATGGTGGCACACGTCTTTAATCCCAACACTGGGGAGTCAGAGGTACGTGGATCTCTGTGAGTTTGAGGCTAGCCTGGTCTACAGAGCTAGTTCCAGAACAGGCACCAAAGCTACACAGAGAAACCCTGTCTGAAAAAAACAAACCAAAACCACCCAACATGAAGCTAGAAGAGGATTAGCAAACTTTAGCATGACTTACAGGAAATAAAGTTAAAAGATCATAAAGAAATTAAAATTTAGGTGGGTAAGAAATGTGGGCTTGATCTTGTAGGTCAATAAAATGGAAGTGAAAATTCTAAGCTGAGAATTAGAAGATGAACAAAACATATCTGGAATGCAGATATTTTAACAAGGCAGAGATGGACTGAAGAAAATGTATGGCAATGTACTAAAGGTTATTATTTAATATTCAAACACTTCAACATTTAGTTAAGTTATATACCCGTAGTATATCTATAATAAAGTAACTTTTCATAGGGCTTTGTAGGCAATTTTTAAAAGTGGCTACTATGGCCTACCAATTCTTAGATAGGTAAGCAACTAATTCAACCTACAAATACCTCTAAAACAGTATATTCTTTGTTCAAGGGCCATATTTAAAAGTTTAAGTAGGAGGGTCAAAGAAAGGGTAAAAACAGATTCTAACTCACAAACCCTTTGCCCAAGAAAAACTTGCAACGAAGTTCTATCTTCACATTTATAGAAATATTCAAAACCTAAAGAATGATAGTGACTTCCATTAGCCCCAGATTCAGTTTCCGCTTCAATACATAACTCAAATTCAGTTCCTACTTCAATGCAAAACCATTGTTCCCACCACTAAATGATAAATTTTCCTTCTCTTTCATGAATACAGAGGATGTCTGCCTGTACTAAGGTCTGAACTGGGGAGACTTAGTGCCTTGGGCAACTCAAAAATCACTCTCCTAATTCTCAAGTTATCCACCTCAGTCTTTAGCTGCAGGAAAATGCAACAACATCCTGTAACCTAAAGCGGAGCTGCTTCAAGCTTAAACACACCTGAGACCTAGTATGGGATCATATTCAGCCCTTCAACAACTATCAGGTGGACAATAGCCTAATTTGCCAGTAATGTTCATGCGACTCCGGCCCAACACAGACCAAATACACTTTGCTTCAACTGTCACCAGTGAGGTGATTTGCTCACTGTGCAAAGGAGAAATAGTTAAAAGAAGAAATTGGGGGGGAGGTTGGGGGTGCAGCTGGGGTTTTCAAAGAGAACTGTAGGAAGTGGAAGAGGGACAAAGGGTGAACCAAAAAACCAATTATCACCTCTTTTCAAAACACACAAGGCGTTGAACAGATGGCCTCCCTCCTAACTCTGCACACCTAATTTTATACTGAACTTTTCAGTTACTCATAAGGAGCACCCAAACTACATTTGTTTCTCTGCAAACGAATTAGAATGTCAATGTCTAAGTAACAGGGTATTCTAATTTAGCTTCCCAAAAGTTGTATTTGTTTCTGCTACTAAAGGCATTCCCAGTCTATGGTCCGTGACTTTCAAACAATCTCGAGGTAAATAATTAAAGCGATTAGGGTGAAAATATTCGCCCAATAAAGAGTGCAGGTGCGGAGAGTAACAGCATAAGGAACACCTCCTTTAGAACACAAACACACACACGCACACAGGACGAGCCAAAGAGCTTATGTCTATTTTTGCAACTCTAAACAACCAAACGGCTAGATCTCAAAACCTCAAAAGCACCTAGCTTTGCTAAAAAGTCAGTTTTACTGTGCCAAACTAGAGGCAAGCCCCTAGCTCTCAACGCAGACTGTAAAGCATAGTAAATTTGTCTGGCCCTTCGGACGACTCACTGAATTTCTTCTGCACCCTAAGAAGGTCTCGTCCTAGAGGCTCCCAGGCCCGGAAAGTCAGAAACCAAGGTCTGCTCCGGCGGCGGACGCCAAAGCACTCCCGGAGGTCCAGTCAATAAGGCCTCTCCGAGCAGCCACACCGACCACAGCCTCCGCTAGAGCTGCGGGCCCCGGCTCGGCTCACCACAGTAGGCCCAGCGGCGGGCGAGGCTGCGGGACACAGGGCCTACGCTGCGGCCGTGACGGACGAAGAGAGCCGAGCCCGCTGGCCTGGCCAATGCGGGCCGCGGCGCCCGCTCGCCCCGCAGCCCTTTCCTGTCAGCGCCCGCAGCCCACCGGACTCACAGCTTCAGCTGCTCGTAGGCCGCCGCCGCCATGGTGCACCAGCGCCTCCTTCCTCTTCTCTCCACCCGCAGCGGGGCCCGACCCCACCTCAGCTACGGCTACGGCTACGGCGCGGCCGCTCTCTAGGTGCGGTAGCCCAAGGAGCCTCGGCCTGGTCCCACCCCCTCCCGGGACCGCCTCTCGGGAGAGCACGGAAGCCCGCGGCGGACAAACCAGTGCGCCAGCCGGGACCGCCGAGACACGCCTCCGACGCACGGATTGGAGCGAGGCAAGAACGTCGTGACGTCGCCGCCGGAGATTGGTGCAACGCGCTGCGGTGAGAGGCGGAGTCCCGGTTGTGCTGCTCTGAGCAGAGCGGCTCAACGAACCGACCAGAAGGGAGAACTGCAGGCAGGAACCCTGTTGAAACTGCGTAATCGGAGATCAGCCATCGCGGAAAGAGGCCTTTCAGCACTGGGCCAGTGGCGCAATGGATAACGCGTCTGACTACGGATCAGAAGATTCTAGGTTCGACTCCTGGCTGGCTCGTGAAGTGCCTTTTTCCCCCCCCTCTCTACATAGTTGAATGTAGCAAAGCCGCCTCAAAAAGGATTAGTTAGAATATCAAAGTCAAGTATCTTAAATTTTAATGCTACACAAAATACTACTTTTTTTCTTCTTTTTATTTGCCATATTTGAAACCTGGGGTTGTCTAAAACGGTTTGCAAATTTCCTAGCGCCCCCGTTCTTAAAGCTCCTCAGGAGTCTGTAAACCAGTACAGTTAAGAAAACACTCCTGAGAGTGGAGGTTCGCAATCAGGGACGTGCGTGGCCGAAGGCTCTCTGCAGGTGGAACACAAGGCGGCACTGACGCCAGAAAGGCGCTGCTTCTGTTCTGCAGCGCAATGGCGGGGCAGGGGACCCGGGAACGCTACATGCAGCCTTGGCTTAGTTCTGCATGCAAGACAACCTGGCCTCCATTCCACAAGGAAACCTTAAAACTTAAGGGATTTCACAGTAAGAGACCCTGAAAAGCGAGCGCATGACGATTCATTTTACGCGAGACCAGAGATAGTTGTGACCGAAAGGGGCGCAGCCTATTCGTTTAACTAGTCATCCGATGATTATGTCCTAGATAGCATAACCTAACACCCCAGGAGTTTATTTAAAATGTGCCAAATACAGGAAATTGTTGGGGACAGAAATAGAGCCGGGACAAGGGGTGTGACTCACTCTTGCAGCGCTGAGTGACCTGGATGTAGACTAGGCTGGTCCGGAACTCAAATGAGACCTGCCTGCCTCTGCTTCTAGAGCAAGACAGCAAACCCGGCTTCTACATTGTGGGGGTTTTGTTTGCTTATAATGAATTTATGGTGGTTTTTGCTTTGGTTTGTCCTTAATTTTGTGTGTGTGTGTGTGAGATTTAAGGTCACCGTTAAATATTCCTTGAAGATGTTACATAAGAAAACTAGGTATTTTAAGCATAAATTTTATCGTGGAGATATGAGTTGTTGCCAGTTTTGACACTTATAAAATGACACTGGCTGGACCGTGGTAGCGAACACCTTTAATCCCAATGCTGAGAAGGCAGAGGCAGGCGATTTCTGTGAATTTGAGGCCAGCCTGGTGTTCAGAGCTAGTTCCAGGGCAGCCAGGGGTGTTACACAGAACCCTATGTCCTCCACCACCTATCTTCCCCCCACCAAAAAAAAAAAAAAAGGAGGAAAGAGGAAAGACGATAAGAAAATGAAGAAAAGACTATTTGGATGTCTTCCATTTGTGTGTTTGGGGGGGTTGTCTTATATAAGACAGCAGGCCTTTACCTGGCTATGGAAGGTGGAATTGGAACTCTAGATTCTACACGCTCCCAAATGTTGAGATTACAAGCATGCACCCACACCTGACTCAAATGTTCTTGCTTTAAGATGTTCTATTTGGGGTAGCCAGGTAGACATTTTAAAGGTCCATTTCCTAAGCATTTAGGTTTTTGGTAGATAATTTCAAATCGCTTTGTGGAAGAACTAAATCAATATGCTTCCTGTCACCAGCATGTTTGCACACATGCTAAAAACATTAGACATTTTTACATACATATAAATTAGATTCAGGTCCTATGTGGCGGCATATACCTATAGTACTACAATTGGAGAGACAAGGGTATTAATTTTGGGGCCCCGTCTATAAATAAATAAATAGGGCATCAACATACAAATATAGTTATAAATTGTAGTTTCTTTGCAGTTATAAGTGAAAAACTCTACTCCCTTTTTACTTATATTTCTTGGCCTGATGATTATTTTCTCTTGGTGTATTCAATTTTTTCCTCACAAACTTGACCTCTAAAAATATTAATTTCCACTTTGTACATGTGTGTATGCATGCACATGCACTTGAGTGCAAGCGCTCCAGAAGACTAGAGTTATGAGATCCGCCTGGAGCTGGGCAGATGACATCCACCAAGGCAGGTGCTTGGGACAGAACTTGGGTACCCTGCAAAAGTATAGTAGCTCTTTTGTTGTTTACAGTCTTTCTACCAGTTTATCCTTGTTTAACTTAATTTTCACTCATATAATATTCACTCACATATAGGTGCTTTTTAAATTGTTTTGTGCTTGTATTACTTTTACCGTAATCTGCTTATACTTTATCTTGATCATTTTGATGTAACTAAGTCTCTCAGTCTTAAAACCTGTCAAACTGATCAATCACTCAGTGTTTCTCTAAGCATTTTATTTAGGAGGTGGTAGCGCATCTCTTTAGCCCCAGAACTAGGGAGGCAGACACAGGTGGATCTCTGTGAGTTCAAGGCCAGCCTGGTCTACAGACCCAGTTCCAGGACAGCCAGGGTCACACAGAGAAACCCTGTCTTGAAAAACAAACAAACAAACAAAGTCGACCCATACAGTGTTACCCTATTTTTCCAGAAAAAGAAACTAAACTTAAAGTCATGAGCTCTTGATTCCAAAGCCAGCCAATCAAGAGCTGAGTGAACCCCCAGAGGTCCGAGGTCACAGCTGTTCAGTATGTCACCTTATTTCTATCCCTGATTATCCCTCAACTCACCAGCTCTGGGCTCACTGGTCATTTCCTCTTTTAATAAAATGGGAATTTAGTTTGTATCCTGCTTCCAGTTGATTAGCCACTGCCCTGGCCTGCAGAGTTCCTTCTCAGCCTCTCTAACAGGTACAGACTCAAAGTCTGGCCTTTCTTTACCAGCTAGGATTATAAATTAAGGCCTTTGTGATCATGACATGAGACTGAAAGACGGGAGAGTAGTTCATACAGAATTAGGCATTTTTCGGTGTGCATGTGTACATATGTACATATGCATGTGAGGTCAGCGATCAGCCTCAGGTGGTCTTGTCAGTTGCTGTCCACCTTATTTTCTCTTCTGCAGTGAGATGTTCATCATACATTCTGGCGAGACTGGCCATATCTGTGCCTGTTTACACTTGGAACAAAGGATCACTTAGTACAATTTTTTCCATTACAAAGTTACTTCAGAGGCTACCTGAAAACAAAATTAGGACTGATTCTTAGCCAAAAAAAAAAAAAATACAAAAAAAAAGAAACTGATTTTCTGGCATATTTTCTTCTTTTTTTAGGAGGTGGGGTTCAAGACATGGTTTCTCTGAGTAGTTTGGAGCCTGTCCTGGAACTCACTCTGTACACCAGGCTGGCCTCGAACTCAGAGATCCACCTGTCTCTGCCTCCCCAGCTGGGATTAAAGGCATGAGCCACCACTTCCCAGCCCTGGCAGTTTCCATGTATGTGCAGGTATGTATGTATGCATGTAGAACCCAAAGGACAACCTCTGTATCCACCTCCTTTCAAACAAGGTCTTTCAGCCTGGGGCTCACTAACTGGGCTAGACTAGTAGGCCATCAAGCCCCAGATATCTGCTTGTCATTGTCTCCCCAGAACTGGGACTAGAGAGAACACCACTGCATCTGACATTCTTAAACAAATTATGAGAATTGGCCTCAACTCTTCATGAAAACACTTTACTGAGTTATCTCTCCTCCTAAGACAGTTTTGTTGTTTTTGTTGTTTTGGTTGAGACAGGGTTTCTCTGTGTAGCCTTGGCTGTCCTAGAACTCACTCTGTAGACCAGGCTGGCCTCAAACTCACAGAAATTCACCTTCCTCTGCTTCCGGAGTGCTGGGATTAAAGGTGCATACCACCACCGCTCAGTCCTGAGGGTTTTTACAAGTGTATTGTACAACCAACCATAATTTGCAGTCAAGTCTAACAGTGTTGTTTGCAAGGAATCTATCTGGTAGACAGCACTTTCACTGAGTGAGAAAAGGGTACTACAGAACAGTATCTAATACATGCAAAGGACTGTAGATTCTGAATCTTCTTAACAATCTTGTTTTGTATTTTGTGTGTCTGAAGGCCATGCAAACTAAGCCATGGCAGTATTTTAAGGTGTTCAGAATGCTTTTGAATGTTTTGATCCTTCTGCCCACCACCTGGATTCAGCATTATATCCTCACAGGACTCAGCTGAGAGGAAGCTCAGTTAGACACTAGCCAGGAGAATGGAAAGTCCTGTTATGCTGTTAACAGGTAGCCAATAAGTCAGTCAGGGCTGAAGGTTCTTCTGAAACCTAAGGGCAGAATGAGAAAAGGGAGAGCAGAGTCTAGCCTGGGTCTGAGATCAGTCTCCATCTCCTTAGTTTTATCCAAAGTACAAGCATTGTACAGGAGTCTTGAAAAAGCTATTTCTCTAACTTTCAAGCCAGAGTATCCCAAGTTCCTGTGTTTTCTTCCTACATGCTTATAAATATAATCCCCCTACAGCTCTATGTGGCCAAAATTTATAGTACATTTAAAATCCCAGATAAGTGGACATCTCTTCATGTTTTCTGTGCATGGACCTGAGATGGAGAAAAACAACGAATAAAAGACCCCTAGAGAAAACAGTCCTAGGGCTTCTAGAAAGTCTGTAAATTCCTTTATTGTTCTTTTTCAGTAATATAAAATGTGTTTGCAAATACATCTGTATCACCTCAATCAGGAATTTCATTTAAAAAATCAATCACAGAGTTTTAAACTGATTATTCAATTTGACAACAAATATCCTATACTTCTGACATTGATTCCAATGAAATTTTCTTCAATCATGTTGACTCAAAACCAGCACCTCAAGGATGGCAAAGATAAACTGGCTCATTTCCTTCCCCTGCCAGCTTTGCCAAAGACAAACTAGATAAGTTGAAGGGAAGAAAGGGGCCTGGCTTCAGGGTCTATCTCCTTAGCCACATATATTCCTAATTTTGTTGTTGTTGTTGTTGTTGTTTGTTTGTTTGTTTTAAAGGGGGTATTTCTAGAACAGGAAACAAGGAAGTAACATCTGGCTAAAAGATACCAATAGAATGAACCTTATAAAAAAAAAAATAAAGATTGTCCTGGTCGCCCGCGCCAGTTCTGAACTTCTTACAGGCAACGGAGGCCAGCAGGATCGAAACAGCCTACGTCTAGAGCTGGGGCCCAGTCAAGAGTCCACATTCACCTGTGGCGGGGCTCCACTGGCCGTGTTTCATCACCCACGCCAGCTGCTGGGTGCCCAGCCTGACTGGCAGATGTGAGATACTGCAGCCCTTCCTGCCACAAGTTGTGGGGCACTCCTTGAAGATACAAGGACAACTGGAAAACCATTTTGTTTTTGGTTTTCCAGTTTCTCCCATTTGAACTGCCAAGAAGACACTGACCTCTGGCAGCAGGAAGTGATAGGCAGGGTTAATAATGTTCTTCAGTGCTGGGTGGATTTTTATTTTTTCTCTTTAAAGTTTTTCGAGTGGGGCTAGGGCCTCCGATGTTGAGGATAGTCTTGAACTCCTGCTTTACAAACCAGTCTCCCAAATGGCGGAAGGACAGGCGCCCACACATCTAGCCTAGGAGTGGTCTTAACATTTTGTCAGTGTGTGGTCTCCCTCTTCGCGTGGCTACCTCAGGAGCCAACATGTAGAGGCGCATGGGGCCGGAGTGCTGATTTCAGCTGCATCTAGTCTTGAAAGGCCTTGCTGTGCAACTATACTGCTTAGCTGCAGTAAAGAGTGGAAATCAGCCACTGCTGATACACCAACAGTCTCCAATGTGATGGGCGGATTCCACCTAGATCCATGATTTAGTGAAAACTATCTGTGAGGTATGTTTTGTGTGTGGAAAAAAAAGTGGAGAGAAATAATGAAGGGGGAAAAAAACAGTAAAAAGCAGTGTACCTTATATTGGTTTCATCAAACCGTATGAAGGTGCTGAGAAGTGGGCAGGAGAGAGAACCCTGAAACAAGCTCAGGAACATCCTCAGGCACTCCCTCCCTCTGTTGCTAGCTTTGAGAACTCACACATGAAACCCTCCTTTCAAAAGGAGCTCTCTTCCAGGATGTGGAGCTCATGAGAGGCTGAGGCTCACCTCAAGACAGCAACTGCAATGTCAGACTAGAGGAAGTAAACACAGCACCAAGAAGTGTACAGGAGCTGGTGCCTGCACCAATTCTCTCAGAGCTGGTTGTGTGAGACAGGGCAGGCTTCTGCCACAGCTCAGCTGCCTAAGAAGTAGGAGGAAAGGCAGAGGCACACCGGGGAGACCCAGCCTCCCGGATGTCAAAGCTTGGCTCTGGTTTACCAAGCTAACTCCAAGGATACAAAGCTGCTCATCCCATCACTGCCTCTTTCTAGCAACACTGTGAAATGTGCTCAATCCAAAAGCCTGTCCCCAGAAAACACGAACCATTTCCAGGGAGTAGGATGTGTCCAGTTTACACGGGCCCGACCTTGTGTCATATGCCACGTGCAAGCAGAGCATCTTCCTGAGTGGTTTAGTGAGGGTACAGCAATGGGGAAAAGCACTGGAAAAACACACAGACTTGATGGGGAGTGCACACTACTGTGGTTGAAAGAAAGGTACCCTTCACACACACAGGAACTTGACCCCTGTCCCTCCTCTTCCTGTGCCCCAGCTCTGGGGAAGCCCCAGAAATACCCCCAGACCCTCCCTGGGCAGCTCTGGCCCTGCATCCCCACTGTGTCTCTGGCTAGAAGTGGTGCTGGTGGACAGCCGCAGGTGAGGGTCCTTTCTCCAGCCTCTTGACATGACAGGAGTGACAGAACAGGTGGTCCTCCAGCGGGTAGCAGCGGTGTCCATCCTCATCATTGAGCTCTAGACCACAGTCCTGCAAGGAGGCAAGAATGTCATGAGAGGAAAACAGACCGCAAGGGAACACGAAACCACAGCCCACCAACTCAACTCAGTAAAGGATGCTTCACAGCTGTGGGCAGCGGCCATCCAGTGCTGCCATCTAGTGGACTGACTGGAACTAAGCTGTGGCTTCACAACAAATACACACCAGGCTTCCAAGACAGAAGACACAACGAAGACTGAAAAATATCTTATAGTTTTTATATGGACTACAGGTTGAAATAATAACATTGTGCATCTTATGGGTTGGTTAACTAATCCCACACTCCCCCCTCTGTTGAGTTAATAGTGTCTCATGTAGTCCAGGCTTGCTGTGTCATCTGTAGTCAAGGAAGACCTTGAACTTTAGATCCTCCCGTCCCAGCATCCTAAGTGATGGAGTTACAGGTATGAACCACCACTCCTAGTTTTTGAGATGCTTCATTCTGAACCCATGGTAGGCAAGAACTCTACCACTAGAATCGCATCACCAGCATCCCCAACCTGTTTCTTCCAACTATTCAACTATGGCTACTAGAAAAGGAAGAGACACACATAATTTCAATTGTGGCACTCATATTTTTTGTTGTTGTTTTGCTTTTTGGAGACAAGTTTTCTCTTTGTAGCCCTGGCCATCCTGGAACTTGCTCTGTAGACCAGGCTGGCCTTGACCTCAAGAGATTTGCCTGCCTCTGCCATTACCGCTGGGCGAGGCACTTGTATTTCTATGGTCAACCAGGGTCATGAATGTGCAGAGAAGATTGTTAAGTCTTCACTGTCTTCTCCAGACTCATGATGTACCACCAGCATGAGCCCATCTGCTTCTTCAGTGCTAGCATCCACTGAAGACCTGTCCACATGCTACCAATACTCGCTGCTCTCCCTACCTACAAGACCACAAGTGAATGGAGTCTAACTGTAAGGATGAATGCACTCGGTGTGGCTGGAGCTGGTGCAGTGACCTCTAGCTTTTCTTGCAGTCATGCAGCACCTATGGATATCACAAGGGGCACAGAGAGCAGCCCCCCCCCCCCCCACAGCTTTATACCCACCGTGGGTATAATCTCCTGGATTTCCAGGGCTCAGTTCAGACAGAAGCTTCTGACAGACAGAGCATTCGGTACCCAGGATGGAAGATCATCTCCCCCACCCTCACCATCCTCATTATACCCCTAAGTGACGGTCTGACTCTGAGCCCCATGCTACACAAAATTCCGAGTTCTGTAGCTTCAGGGATGACAACTGCAAGCTTCAGAACTTTCTAGTTTTGAATTTGCAGAAAATGACATAGACCTCCACCCAAAACATTTGTTATTACCCCCATAAATCAGCTCCTGGAGAACAGACCTCAGAGAGATTTGGTGACCACACTAGTCCCATGACACAGGAGGCCTTTAAAGGTAGGCTCTGGGGATGGAGATGGGGGGCCTACCTCACAGTGGTAGCACTCCACGTGGTAGTCTCTGTCCATGGACACAACACGGATGGTCTCATCTGAGCCCTGGGACAAAAGAAAAGCACAGGTGTGCACATGCATGTAAAAGTCAGAGGCTTATGTCTTCCTCCTCCATTCTCTATTTTATTCACTGAGACACGGTTTCAGGGATATTTATTTTTAAAAAGTGAATAAAAGACAAGTATTCTCTTGCTCTAATCTAAGACAGTTTGGCCTGGTTCTTGGGACAAACAGGCACAAGAAGCACACGGAGCTAGGAAGCCAGTGCAAGACAAAGGGATAGTACTGGGCACTGGAGGGTTACCCTGAAAGGTGTAAGAACAGGTTACAGGCCTTCTGAGTGAGTCAAGAAGACCTAGGAGCAGATCGAGAAAAGCATCTCACCTCTGGTGGAAGGATGGGAAGCCCACAGGCTGCGCACTTTGGGGCCAGCACCCTGCAGGAGAAAAAGAGGGAACACAGTACACACTTGTTATCAGAATATGAATGCCAACAAGGGCCTGCCAGGGCCTTCCATGGCTAGCACTCAGGGTTATGTGGCCCTGGACTCACTTTTTGGAATATGAACATTATTCCTGGCTGCTTCCTGCTCCCCTAAGAATAAAGATGAAGCTGGCTGTTTGCTCCTGTCACAGCTGGGATGGTTGAATAAGCAGAGTGGTAGGAGCTAAGCCTGATTTGGTGCCTGGGGAAATTGGTCAAAGCTGGAGTCATGGGCTTGCTGGATTCCTCTGATTACAGTTTTGTGTTCTGCTTTATCACCAAACAAACTTTTAAAGAGTTCCTACAACCTTCCATTCTGCTGAGCTCAGTGGGGCCTGTGTAAGGTTGCCATCTACTCCCTTCCTCTCTCCTTACTTGTGGTAATCCCGGACACAGTAGATCTTGTTCTCGGAGTCCACGGTGAAAGGCACCCCATCCAGACACTCATTACAGATGACACAGCGGAAACAGCCAGGGTGATAGGACTTCCCTAGGGCCTGCAGGATCTGAGGACACAAAGGAAAAAACTCACAGAGATGAAGGGAAGGAAGGAGCATGAAGAAAGAGGAACACGTAAGTTGAGGGGCCACACGTACAGCTGCACCATAGCACAGGCTCCACCTAGCCCAGAGTTTCGCCTGAACAGAGGTCAAGAGAGGGCTGGTCTGCTCAGCCGTGTGGATAGGAGAGGATCACACAGGGACCTTCGCAAATTCTCAGCTGCCGAAGGGGAGGAGATGAAAAGCTCCTGCCTGATCCCCACTCATAGCAGAAACTCGTTCCTTCCTAAAAAGCCATGCTAGGCAGGGCTAACCCTGTCCTGGGATGAAAACTTCTGGGTAAACCAGCTAAAAAGAATCTATCCTGATATGGAAAGCAGCAAGCATTCCAGATGGAACTTGGAGAACTTGGACAAAACCTCCTAACACTGACTCCTGGACCCTTCCATTCAGCTTTGATTCTACAGTGTGACAATCTAGACACCTGGCTGGAGCCCTGATCATCTCAGATCCAAGTGTAGCAGACTAAGTCCCTTTGCTGGGTTGTTTTTGTTTGTTTGTGGGTTTTTTGTTGTTGTTGTTGTTGTTGGTTGATTTTCGAGACAGGATTTCTCTGTAGCTTTGGAGCCTGTTCTGGAACTAACTCTTATAGACCAGGTTGGCCTCAAACTCACAGAGATCCACCTGCCTCTGCCTCCTCAGTGCTGGGATTAAAGGCGTGCACCACCACCTGGCTCGTGTGCTACCACCGCCCAGTGTTGTCCTTGTTTTTAAAACAAAATGAAGGAAAAGACCAAAGGGCTTTCCCTTCCTCTCTGTGTCATTTGATTTGGGTGTGATGCCTTGAACTACCAGAGCCTTTCCGAAACAAAATACTAAGACACAGAGGAGAGGAGGGCAAACAGAGAAAAGGGAAGTCCAGGGGAGGGGAAGTGAGGAGAGGGGAGGGGGGATGAGAAGGGAGGAGGAGAGGAGGGCAAACAAAGAGAGGGGAAGTCCAGGGGAGGGGAAGTGAGGAGAGGAGAGGAGGGATGAGAAGGGAGGAGGAGAGGAGGGCAAACAGAGAGAGGGGAAGTGAGGAGAGGGGAGGAAGGATGAGAAGGGAGGAGGAGAGGAGGGCAAACAGAGAGAGGGGAAGTCCAGGGGAGGGGAAGTGAGGAGAGGAGAGGAGGGATGAGAAGGGAGGAGGAGAGGAGGGCAAACAGAGAAAAGAGAAGTCCAGGGGAGGGGAAGTGAGGAGAGGGGAGGAAAGGAAGCAGTAAGGTGGGGGGAAAGGAGAGGAGATGGGGAGGAGAAGGGAGGGGAGGGGAGGGAAGAGGGAGTTGAGGGGAAGAGACAAAGGAAGAAAGAGGGTAAGAGGGTGTTGAGGAGAAAGGAGAGGGGAGGGAGGAAAGGGAAAGGGAGCAGAGGAGAGAAGAGGGAAGAGGAGCAGGAAGGGGGACAGGGTGGAGGAGAGAGAGGAGGAGAGCAGGGGAGGGAAGAAGGAGAAAGAAGGAGAAGAGGCATTGAGAGGAGAGAGGAAATAGAAGAAAAGAAAGAGGGGAAACAGAAAGGAGAACAAGGAAGGAAGGGACATCTTTGGCGAGGTCAGTGGGTCAGTAACAGAACTTACCGGCAATGGCTGACTTATCGCCTAGTCCTATAAAGTCCTGTTCACAAAGTGTGGTCCCTGCATCTGCAACTTTAGCACTACCTGGGAGCTTGGTTTTAAAAAAAAAAAGCACATTCTCAGACCCCACCCCAGATCTCCTCATTCAGAATCACCAGGTGTAATGTCTAGCAGGTGTCTTAAGATGGTGAGATGCCCCTGGTGGTGGTGGCGCATGCCTTTAATCCTAGCACTCAGGGGGCAGAGGCAGGCGGATCTCTTTGAGTTCCAGGCCAGTCTGATCTACAGATCATGTTCTAGGACAGCCAGGGCTACACAGAGAAACCCTGTCTAAAAAAGAAGAAAGAAAGAAAAAGGGAAAGGAAGAAAGGAGAAAGGAAGGAAGAAAGAAGGAAGGAAGGAAGGAAGGAAGGAAGGAAGGAAGAAGGAAGGAAGGAAGACTAGATGCATGCTATAGGAGTCAGAGTTTTCTGTAATCTGCAGTGGAAAGCATCTTTGCTGATTCAGTGAGAGATTTACCTCTGCAATTGTCTGGGCCATAAAACAGCAAAAATAACAAAACTATGACATCACCATGAACAGGAGCACCCCCAATCCCAGTCTGCAGGGAACACAAGGAGCAGTAACCAACAGCAGGTATTAAGCCATGCAGAGAGCCATCCAACAGGCCTAAGGAAGGGGACCTGGAACCTGGAAACGCTCTGAGAGATGCGCTAGGATCCAGGTCCTTCCACTGGAAGTCTGAGTAGATAACTTCATAACACACTCCACAGCCAGCACAAGAGGACTGCTGTTTCAGCTTGGCTCTCACACTTCCTCCTTCCCTCCTGGGTTTTACTGCCTCTAAAACCCTTCACCTGCAGCAAACTGCCAAAGAGGAACACTTGCCAAAGTCCACTTGGCAATCAGAATGCACTTCCTCTCAAAGGTGAAAAGAGATTCTTAGATTGACATAGTCCACTGCTTCTAAAGTCAGATTGAAAGAAGATACCATTTTGCTACATCCTGGCGAGCTTTTCAAATTCTGGCATTGAAGAATGGAGCCTATTTCAGAATATAATACTTTTTTTTTTTTTTAAAAAAAACAGTATTTTCAAACAGATATTTTATACAGAGTTGGATAGCTGGGGCTCTGCTTTAGAGCTAAGTGGGTGTCTGCAAGAGTCTTTATGGGGAAGAGATGTCTCACTAGTTAAAAGAGAGGACCTGAAGCCGGGCGGTGGTGGCGCACGCCTTTAATCCCAGCACTCGGGAGGCAGAGGCAGGCGGATCTCTGTGAGTTCGAGACCAGCCTGGTCTACAAGAGCTAGTTCCAGGACAGGCTCCAAAACCACAGAGAAACCCTGTCTCGAAAAAAAAACGAAAAAAAAAAAAAAAGAGAGAGGACCTGAGTTCAGTTCCTAGCACCCACATCTCGTGACTCACAACCACCTATAACTTCAGCTCCAGGGATCCTGATACCCTCCTCTGATCTCTGTGAACACTCATATACATGTGCACATACTAATGCAGACATATATACATACAAGGACAATGGAATTTACACATATCACCTCACAGACACACATGCATACACACAATTTTTAAAAAAATAAAAATGTTTTTCAAGAAAATGTTTTAAAGTACTCTACATTATTAGAATTCTTGGCAGCAGATGAGAATTATTTTTTATTTATTCTTAAAGCTGGGAATCACTCTTATGCAGACAGGTATATGGATATGGCATGTCTGCACACACACACACACACAGAGAGAGAGAGAGAGAGAGAGAGAGAGAGAGAGAGAGAGAGAAATGGGCAAAAAAAGTCACATTCCTCAGTGTGGTGGTTTGAATGAAAATGACTCCCATAGACTCATGTATTTGGATGCTTGATCTCTAGTTGATGAAACAGTTTTGGAGGGATTTGGGAGGTGTGTCACTGGGGGTGTCTTTGAGGCTTCTAAAGCCAGGGTCAGTCCCAGTTAGCTCTCTCTCCCTCCTACTTTTAGACAAAGATGTAAGTAAATAAACTTCAGTACCAATCTGCCTGTCTACTGTCATGGTCCTTGCAAAGATTCACTATGTATTCTTGGCCTCGTGTATAGACCAGGCTGAACTGGTCTATATTCATGAACTCATCCTCTGGAATTGTAAGGCTCCAGTAAACTGTTTCTTCTATAAGTTTGCTTGGTCATGGTGTTTTTTCATAACAATAAAAAAGTCATTAAGATGCCCAGGGAGGCTTTGGCTAGCAGTGAGGCCACAGCTGTCACGGGGTTAAGCTGGGCTACGTTCAAGGCCTAGATGACAGCGGGTTCTCCTCATCAGCAGGAGGGTTCGGTTCACTGTTGCTTCATAAATGTTAGTTATAACCAGAAAGAAAGCACATCCACCAAAGACGTGTATAAGGACTGAGAATGTAGCTCAGTTGGTAGACTGCTTGCCTAGCATGCATGAGGTCCAGGGTTCAATATCCAGCAACCCAGCACCAGACCAGACATTGTAGGACATTCCTTTAATCCCAGGAGGAAGATGCAGGTGTATCTCTATGAGTTTGATACTAGCCTGGTCTATATAGCGAGGCCAAGACTACATAGTGTTTCAAAAAATCAAAATAACACACACACACACACCACCACCACCACCACCACCACTACCAACAACAACAACAACAAAACTAGCACCACATATAGCCAGCGGTGATACATGCCTGTAATCCTATCATTCAGAAGCAGAGGCAGGAAAATCAGAAGTTTAAAGTAATCTAAGCCGCTTAGCAAGTTTGAGATCAGCCTGGGCTACATAAGACCATCTCAAAACAAAACAAAACAAAGGGAAAAACAAAAACCACATGCACAAGAGTGCTCTGAAGTGGTAGAAGCTTTATGTACAAGTAACTCAAAAATAGTAAACACCCAATTTCATACCATACAATAAAATCTACTTAGAAATAAAAACAAGGGCTGGAGAGATGGCTCAGCTGTTAGGAGCACTTGTTGCTCTTCCAGAATCCTGAGTTCAATTCCTAATAACAACATGGTGGCTCACAACCATCTATAATGAGATCTTGTGGCCTCTTCTGGCCTGTAGGCATACACACAGGCAGAACACTATACATAATAATTTTTTTAAAAAAGGAAAGAAAAACAAACTACTTTTATAGAGACCAATGTGTGTGAAATCTCATTATGACTTTTTTTTTTTAGACGGGTTTCTCTGTGTAGCCTTGACCATCCTGGAACTCACTAGGTAGACCAGGCTGGCCTCAAATTCAGAGATTTGCCTGCTTCTGCCTCCTGAGTGTTGGGATTAAAGGATTACATCATCACTATCTAGCTCATGACATATAGGGATATTTTATTTATGTTTTAATAAATAAAGCTTGCCTGGAATTCAGAGGGCAAAACTAAGCCACTAGAGGCCAGGCAGTGGTGGCACACACCTTTAATCTCAGTACTAGAGAGTCACATGCCTTTAATGCCAGCACTGGAGGGGAATATAAAATGGGGGAGAGGCGAGACAGAGGCTCAGGGTCTGCAGTCCCCAGTCCTGGTAGAGGTAAGACTTCTCTGGTGGCTTGAATGTTTCCCTTGCTGCTCTTCAGCTTAAACCCCAGTATCTGTCTCACATTTCTAAGTGAGGAATGACAAGCCCTAGAACGGCTCTCCAGTTCAACTTGTGTGATGTTCTGAAACCAGCAAACACAGATGACAATGGATCCAGGAACAGTATTGGCCTCTGTGGATAAGGATTTCAAGTGGAAAGAAGCAAGGGGTATCTTACGAGGTTCAGACAATGTCTTGCACCTTAATTTGGGATATGGTTACATGGGTAGGTACACATGTAAAACTTCACTTAAGATTTGTGCCTTTTATTCTGAGTTATTGCATTTTTTTTCTTTTGTTCTGAGTCAGGGCTTCTCTGTGTAGCTATGGCTCCTGTCCTGGAACTCACTCTGTAGACCAGGCTGGCCTCCAACTCACAGAGATCTGCCAGCCTCTGCGCACCCCCGCCCCAAGTGCTGGGATTAAAGGCACACACCACCACCACCTGGCTCTGAGTTTTTTCTTAATAAAAAGAAAACATAACAAGGATTGGCAGTTCCCTTCTCCAGAATGGAGTTAAGTCATAAGCACAAAGGAGTGAATGTTTCCAGCTGAAATTATATCAGGACCACCATTTGCTATGACCAGAATTTCTTCCTACCACTAGGACTGAACTCAGAGCCTTGGGCTTGCTCTGCAAGCACAGCGCTACTTCCCAGTCCAGAAAAGACTGGCTGCCATAACCTGAACACTCCCCAGAGGAATCCTCCACTAGGGCCAAACTGCACATAAGCCAAGGGCTGGGTGGTGGTGGCACACGCCTTTAGTCCCAGCACTCGGAAGGCAGAGGCAGGCAGATCTCTGAGTTTGAGGCCAACCTGGTCTACAAGAGCTAGCTCCAGGACAAGCTCCAAAGATACAGAGAAACCCTGTCTTGAAACACAAAAACAAAAACAAACAAAGACATAAGTCAAGAACCCAGGGAGTGACTTCAACCAGTTGTTGGCCTCTGAGTAACCAATATAGCTGACCATTTTTTGTTTTTGTTTTTCTCCCAGTATTAAGGATGGAGCCCAGAGGCATATGCATAGTAGATCATAATTCTGACAATGAATTATATCCCCAGCTCTTAAATTCTTAAAGGCCAGTTTCCAGTGGTAAACAATTTGTTGCTATTCTTACTTATGAAACAAAGACTGAGACCCAGACAATCTAAAAGAGCCAGAGGCTAAGCACAGAATGGGATATTGAAAACCTGGATCCTGTCTATCTAATGCCAAAAGTTTTCTTAGGAATGGCTTGTGCTGGAAGGAAGAAACACATTCATCTGACTGTATCCAGTTCCAATGTAGCTGGGATTTCTGCAAGTACAGCCAGATGCTCCCAGCACCTCACTGGGAAAGGCGAGGATCACAGAGAAATCAAAGGAAGGCCAGTGTGGGCAGAATCACTCCAGCAAGCATGGTTAAAATTGCATTGTCCAAGCCAACAACAGCTTATGTTAGAGAAGTGGCTGCCCTGGGCAAGGACTTCTTTAAATAAAACCAGCAGCAGTGACCACAAACCAGAAAGAAAACATTGTGTTCAATTATTAGCTTGTTTTTTAGCCTCCTTCCAAGGTGCTACCATCTTGCTGAGCAACACTCACCATGTCCATGATCAGATGGCCACAAAGGAAACACCTGTCGGCAGACTGCTGAAAGCCAGAGTACTACAGAGAAGAGAAAAGAGATGATTCAGCCGCCTCCCCTCCAGCAGCGAATGGTGAGGGATTTCTGAGAAAACTGTGGTTCCCCTGAGGGTGTGCTGCTGAGTCACAGGCAGTCCTGGGCCACCCACCCCAGTGACTGCATCTGGGCCCCACACTGTGTCATGCTTGGTATGACAGATGACCTCAGAGAGGCTTAAATCAGTCATCTCAAAGAGTCACTAAACAAGATCCTTAGAATCACTTGGAAATGTGGAATAAATTAAGTTTACGGACTCCACCTCAGACTTACTAAGCTGGATATAGGGCTAGGTCCTGGCATCTGTATCCTAACATGCTTTTTCAGGGCTCTGAAGACAGCACATGGTCTCATACTCTCTCTCTCTCTCTCTCTCTCTCTCTCTCTCTCTCTCTCACACACACACACACACACACACACACACACACACACACACACACGGGGGTGGGATGGAGCAGGCAGCGATGGGGTGGGGAGGGCACATTTGTACATGTATAAAGCTTTGGGGCTTGTCTTCTACTTCAGGACTGAAGTTACCCAGGCATCCACCAGGAGGAAATGGCCTCTCCCAGTACTACCAGGAGTGCAGAGGAACAAACTCCTGCCATCTGGGCCTCTCAGGCTCCTCCTGTCCTAACCCACCCTCACCCTATACAGTCTGGGTTATATACTCACCAAAAAGTCTTCCTCGCAGAATACTTTGCCGTTGACAAAATAGAAGGCTTTTCCTCTTAACTTCCGGCCTGAAGTAAAAACAGGAAGATGGGGTAAAAGGAAAAAGGTTAATTCATAATAAAGACAGTTTTAAAGAGAGGGCCCCTGGCTCTAACCACACAAGAGATGCTGACTGTTGATAGTTTGTTATTAAAGGATAATATTAGTTGGATGTAGTGCTGGACACCTATATCCTAGCATTTTGAGAGGCAAAGACAGGAGGATCACCACAAGTTTGCCAGCCTACGTACATAATGCGTGACAGTGTGGCCCTCAGCAAAGAACAGACCAAGTCCAGGAAGAAGGGTCCCCTGACTGGTGCTGTTTAACAGAAAGACTTGAAACCAACTTGGGGTTCACCATACATCTCCTTCTAGAACTTCCTTTCTGCTTAGAAAATGTCAGTGAACCTTGGTGATAGGACAGAGGAGACACACGCCAGCACAGGGCACTGGCAGCAGCCTCTCCTGAGGCACTAAGGACTATAGTGGTATATTATTTGTGTTTTTTATTTTTATTTATTTATTATTATTATTATTATTTATTTATTTATTTATTTTGGTTTTTCGAGACAGGGTTTCTCTGTGGCTTTGGAGCCTGTCCTGGAACTAGCTCTGTATTATTTGTGTTTTAATAAATAAAGCTTGCCTGAAGATCAGAGGGCAAAGCAGCCACACCAGTCAGTCATACAGGCCAGGCAGTGGTGGTGCATGCCTTTAATCCCAGCACTAGAGAGGAATTAAGATGGGAAAAGACAGCTCTCAGCTCAGTCTCAGTCTGAGGATTAATGGAGGCAGGATCACCATTTCAGTCTGAGGTAGAGGTAAGAGCTAGTGGCTGGCTGCTTTGCTTTTCTGATCTTCAGCTTGAACCCCAAAATCTGTCTCTGGGTTTTTATTATTCATGCTACGAAGGACAGTTACCCAGGACAGCCTACCAGAATGCTATAAAATGGTTAAGTATAAAAAGCCATAAGGGGGTCTGGAGAGATGGCTCAGTGGTTAAGAGCATTGCCTGCTCTTCCAAAGGTCCTGAGTTCAAGTCCCAGCAACCACATGGTGGCTCACAACCATTTGTAATAAGGTCTGGTGCCCTCTTCTGGCCTGCAGACATACACACAGACAGAATATTGTATACATAATAAATAAATATTTTTTAAAAAGCCATAAGGACTGGGGGGGAGGTGGCACACACCTTTAATCCCAGCACCAGGGAGGCAGAGGCAGGCAGATCACTGTGAGTTCAAGGCCAGCGTGGTCTACAAGAGCTAGTTCCAGGGTAGGCTCTAAAGCTACTGAGAAACCCTGTCTTTAAAAAAAAAAAAAAGCCACAAGGGAAGGATGTGTTGTGTTTTCTCTTGATAGGAGTGGTGTGGTCTGGTGTATGGGACTTCAAAGCATCAACTCTTAGATTAGACTTCTGATTCTACAAAACTGAAACACTGATTAGAAAAACATTCTCAGTTGGGCATAGTGGTGCCCGCCTTTAATCCCAGCCCTTGGGAGGCAGAGGCAGGAGGATCTCTTTGAGTTAGAGGTCAGCCTGGTCTACAAAGCAAGGTCCAGGACAGTCAGGGATGTTACACAGAGAAACTTTGTCTCGAAAAACAAACAAACATACAAAAGGAAAACATCCTCCTCAATCAACACTTTTTTTGTATGATATGCCTCTAGTGTCCAACTATAGACAGACCACAGGCTCCTGGAAGTCCCAAAAGCCTAATGACTTCTTGCACTGGATAGAATCAAGATCCCGGGGTCAAGGACCTACCCTAACAGCAAAATCACCAATGTCACAAGGCATGGTGGCACAGGCCTGTCACCCCAGCATTGAGGAGGCTAAGGAGGGAGAAGTATTGAGTTCGAAGGAAGGCGAGAAGCAGCAGCAGAAAGAGAAGGTGTTACACTATCTTCACAATAATCTCATATTAATAGCAACCTAATATTATCACATAATAGAAAGAAGTCAATTCCATCTGTACTCAAGAGAATGTAAATTAGAACCAGAATAAAATTCTATCTTTATCTCAAAAATTGGCAAAGTAATAAATCTGGCTGGGTGAAACCTACCTTTAATCCCAGCACCCAGTAAGAAGGAGAGGCAGGAGGATCCGAAGTTCAAATTCAGTCCAAGCTACCTAGCAAAATCTTCATAAAAATCACATCAAAAGAAGAAAGGAAAATTGAGACAAGGTCTTACCATGTAGCCCCAGCTAGCCTGGCCTAGCTTACCATGTAGCCCCAGCTAGCCTGGAGCTAAGTTTGTAGACTAGGTTGGTCTCCAACTCATATTCTCCAGACTGCATCCCAGGTGCTGGGATTAAAGTAGTGGGCCAACATACCCAGCAAAAAAAAAAAAAAAAAAAAAAAAAAAAAAAAAAAAAAAAAAAAAAAAAAAACTTTAGCAAATCTGGTACCCACTGCAAAAGTAATCAAGGAAGTAGCCACTCCGAGAGCCACCTGCCAGGAGCCAAAAGCCCTGAGATCCACATGCACAAGGACACATGCTCTACAGATAAAACCAAAGCACCTTCAATGCCCTGCAGATGGAAAAGCTATAAACCCAAGAAGGACCTATAATTATATTGAATGGATGTGACACTAAACATTGATCAAAGCTAAAAAACTGGATCTATACATATCATTAATTAAACATGCAGTATCCAGAGGCTGACACTTGTCCTCCATCAAGTCACACACTGTTCACTAAGTCCTAGTCCAAGCTGGTCTATGGAGTACTCCTCTTTCCCTGATTTGTACTTGACTTCCCAGAGAATGAACCAGTTAGAGATGGAACCAAAGGTCACAGGAGCTGTGGTTGCAGGTGGAACACTAGAGGGAGCAAGGAAATAGGACTTCATCTCAAACACCGCTCGGCCTGAGCTAGAAACCAATACTTGGTTTGAATAGGTGTAGAGGACCTGGGGCGATGGCTCAGCAGTTAAGAGAACTTAATGCTCTTGGGGAGGACTCAGGTTCCATTCCCAGGCTCACAGCAAGTAGTAACTCCAGTTCCAGGGAATCTAACACCCTCTTCCGGCCTCCATGCATGAAGGTAGTACACATACTTACATACATGTAGGCAAAACACCCATATACATAAAAAAAAATAGAGGAAAGAGTAGTTCTTTCCTAAAACCCATAAAAACCATTAATATGCAAAAGTATTAAATCTCCTAGTGTGCAAACAAACAGAAATGGGGGGGGGGTTGTAACATCATCAAAGATTATGAAGTGTTCATGATCCCTGTCACTGTATATTTTCCTACGCTACTGAATAAAGTGTAAAGTGACAAACTCTTCCTGGAAAGGAAACTTTAAGATGTTTATCTTGACTCTATGAGGCTGAGACTTGGCTCTTGGACAGAATAAAAAAATGTCGATAAATATTTACTCAAAGGAAGGATTACATAAAACAGAGTGTATCTAACTGATGAGCTGTTATGTAGCCTTTTAAAATACCAGATGAATAATGTTTTAATGGCACCAGAAGATGTTTGTGCTATAAAAAGACAGAATACATCAGTGAGTGAAGACAGCAAGCTGGACCTGTGTATTCATAGCACGATTCCTTTCTGTGAGCACTCCGCTGATACACAGCAGGAAGAAGGGGAATAGTGGCCAGCGGTGGTGGAAATTAATATGGAAATGCTACTTGATGTACTTCTAAAGTACTTGACAATTGGTATTAGAAAGTTCACTTTTGGCCTGGCGGTGGTGGCGCACGCCTCCAATCCCAAGCACTCGAGAGGCAGAGGCAGGCAGATCACAGTGAGTTTGAGGCCAGCCTGGTTTACAAAGCGAGTTCCAGGACAGCCAACCAGGGCTACACAGAGAAACCCTGTCTCAAAAAACCAAAAAAAAAAAAAAAGTTTTATTTTTAGAATTATGTATAAAAATACTTATTTAATTTTTAAAAGACCATGTTATTTATTTTTAAAAACATACTGTGATGTGAAGAGAAAAAGAAAAGTAAGATTTAAATGTCCCAACCATGTAAAGAATCAATCCCTGAGCACCTGCAGAATGGATGGGTTTGTACTTTCCTCTTTCCTACGTTTCACCAAATGATTAACAACAGGCAGGCATTACTTTGATTTCTTTTTTTAAGACAAGGTCTTGCCATGTAGCTCAGGTTGGTCCTGAACTCACTAGGTGGTAGCCCTGGATAGTCTTGAATATTAAGTACTGATCATCTTAAAAATCACCAGCTGGCAGCCAAGTGGTGGTGCATGCCTTTAATCCCAGCACTCGGAAGGCAGAGGCAGGTGGATTTCTGTGAGTTCAGGGCAAGCCTGCTCTATAAGAGCTAGTTCCAGGACGGGTTCCAATATAATAAAACCCCATCTCAAAAAAACAAAACAACAACAATAAAAAGGAACCAACCAACCAATAAACAAACAAAACACCAGCTGACTAGACAATTGCTTTTCCTGCCAGCCCTGGGCTGAAAAGTCTTGTGCCCAGACAGGAAGGGTCAGGGAAAAGCTCAGAGCTAGTTTTCTCCATGTCTGGTTTTTCTCTATTGTCAATTTAAACGGTAAGCACTCCAGAGACCTAAGAGGGTAGAAATGGGTCCTCACTTCAGTTTAGAAACCAGATACAACCTTCAAATTTACTTGCTTGTTTTTTGTCAGAGGGAGGAAAAAAAATACCACCTGCCTATTGTCTTTTATGTGTCAAGGTTTTTCAAGCCTTTGTATAGTTTTTCTAATTTTTACAGATTTTTTTTATTTTTAAAAATTTTGTGTACGTGTGTGTGCCTGTGTGTATATGTATATATGTGTATACATATATATAGATATGCCATGCATTAAGGGCCCAGGGAGGTCGATGGATATTAGAGCCACTGGAATCAGAGGTGCAGGCAGTTGTGAGCTGCCTAAAATGTGTGCTAGGACCGAACTCAGGTCCTTTGCCCAAGCTTTGTACATCTTAAGGCGCAGCTGTGAGCCTCGTTGCACATGTCCACTGCTGACTGTCTTGTCACCTGCCTTCCAGGGAACTAATAGTCCTTTTCTCTCACTGCTCACACTCATCTTCTACTCCAGATTCCGGGTTGGGGGAAGGATTCCCTAGACTGAAGCAGAAATAGAATGCATGCCTATTACTATCCACGAACACAGCGGCAGTACCTATTACTATCCATGAACACAGCGGCAGTGCCTATTACTATCCACGAACACAGCGGCAGTACCTATTACTATCCACGAACACAGCGGCAGTACCAGAATGGATCCCTTCTGGGAGTAGCATGAAGCCACACCTCAAGATCACTCTCAACGCTGGGGGTTTCCTTTTCTTCTTAAAAACACACTTTCCCTCCAGTAATGGTATGGAACACAGCGCCTCGTATATGACTGCTGAGCTATACCCCAACCCAAAACATGGTGATTTAGTTAAATGCTATGATCTTTATGTCATAAATGAGGGATTCTAGGTTCATCCAAGTAGCAAGTGGGCAGCTTTAACCGATTCCGAAGGTGCCTGATCAGCGGCTTCTTTAGGCCACCCCACACTCCTAATTCTTGTAGAACACAAATCCACATTCTCCCATCCTCAGTGAAAGCAAATGAAGCTTTCACTATTTACAGTATTTTTTACTCAATTCTGTCACAGGTAAATGTAATCCGAATTTTCCAATAATACATACTTGCATAGGGAAAGACTGCCTCTAACTCACCCGTGAAGGCAAGGTAAAACTGCTACCTGTTTAGAGAAGAGAGGGATAAAAGGAGACAGGCAAGTCAGGAAACAGCAATCAGCCAGTCTTGAGGGCAAGAAGAGAAAGCTTGATCCAGCTCATATATACTCACAGTTAGAGCACAGAGCTACCACTAGGTGGTACTAAACCCAGGCAGGAGCAGGACAGACTGGGGAAATCCACCGAGGAGAGCCCCAGACTGGTAGGGGTAACAGGAGGTAACATGGATTATTTTCCAATCTTGCAATAATGCGACCCCCTTTAGACATCTGCGTCTAACTTACTACATGTTTACTGTGTCTTCCTTTGATGGGTAAATAAATACTAAAGAAGTCCAACTTAAAGCCTCGAGCTCAAAATATTAGAGCTGATATTCAAATACAGATCTCCCCAGGGCAAAGGTAACAGTCTCTTCACTCGACACAATCTCTCATTTCTGTTCCGTAGGGATTATCTCTCAGAGTGTGGGACATGGGGGAGGAGCAGGTACCTATATCCATGCATGGCTGTCTACACATGAATTTAATTAAAGTAACTTTAACAGTTAAAAGTATAACAAGTACTTGATGGGCCCTGAGACCACAAGGCTGTAGGACATCTGTATTGTCAAGCAGCCTTTGCCAGGGACATTTTCCCCAGCTCTACATCAGCAGGGTTGGGCTCTCAGCTGTCTTCTTGTTTGGTCCTCACGTGGTTCCAAGAAAACTACCTATCTCTCTATTCTCATCTAAGGGCATGACCTCCCCAATATACTACCCTGAAACACCATCACACTGGGATTAGGGGTGCAACATAAAGTTTGGGAGATCACACACTTTATTCCATTACAGGGAAGATGTTGGATCTCTTGGTATCAACAGAGAAATCTCATCTCCACTCTGCTCTTCTAGGCAGTGAGATGGGCCACAGTTTTTCCTCCTATAGCGGCTCATCCTTAGAGGCCTGCCATCAAGGAGCTGTGACTGCTGACAGACAGAGGACAGAGCAAACACACGGTGAGCCAGCTTCAGGACGCTTTAAAACAGCCTGTGTGTGGGCTATGGAGGTGACCAGGAGAGAAAGACTACTTGCTGTACAGGCACAAAGACGTGAGTTCCCGTCTCCAGAACTCAGGTTAAAAGCTGGGTGCTGCTATGCACACACTGGTAATACAAGGTCTGAGGTATGGTAAAGACAGGAGGAATAGCAGGGCTTGTTGGCTACCAACCTAGCTTCAGGTTCAGTGAGAGACCCTGTCTGAAGAAAACAAGGCAGGACACAACAGAAAGAATATCAAATGTCCTCTGCACAGGCACACGGAGTCACATCTGTAAACATACATGTGTGAAGTAATAGGGGGCGGCGGGGCCGCTTCCCCAGCACCCCAGCCGCCCGCTCAGCTAGCTTATGCCCCAAAATAATTACACAGACACTGTATTCTTTTAAGCACTGCTTGGCCCTTTAGCTCTAGCACTTACAGGCTAATTCTCACATCCTGATCAACCCATCTCTAATAATCTGTGAGAACCGGTCTTACCGGGAAGATTCTAGCCTAGTCCATCCTGGGTCGGAGCTTCATGCCCTGAGTGGGGCATGGCGTCTCTCTCAGGCGTCTGCTCCCGAGAGAGCTGTGGAGTCTCTGAGCTCACTTCCTCTTCCTCCCAGCATTTTGATCTGTTTACTCCTCCCACCTATCCTCTAACCAATAAAATGGGCCAGGGCAGTGCCTTTATTAGCCAATGACCTTCCTCCATCACATGTGCATATACCCTCCCACCCCACATACCACCTATGGATCCGTTAGTGCCAGCCCCATTCCAGAGTTTCTGTTTCTGTAAGTTCCAGCTACCAATGACGGACCAATCCAAGGACCACTGAGAACCACTGGGCCAGGATGTCTCTGACCTTCCTCTGAGCCAGGATTTCACCAGGTGTAATGTGCTGTGGTCACAATCATAATATTGGATGGTGAGCATCAATCACACACGTCAGGGTGGAGATCAGTGCCACAGCCTTGGAATTCTAGACTCAGAGTCCCCTGTTTTCCAGCTGGGTATGGTGATACATTCCTGCAATCCAAGCACTTAGGAGATGGAGACAGAAAGATTAGGAATTCAAGGCCAGTCTCGGCTATTTCAAAAGTTTAGGGTCAGCTTGGACTAAGTGAGACCCTGTCTTAAAAAAGAAAAAAAAAAGCTCTCATAACAGGACTCCTCCCCCCAGAAGGACATAGCTGGAGATATAAACACTAGCAGTGCCCCAAATAATGACTTCCCTGAGTTAGGGAATATAAGTTAAAGGGGGTCTTAATTTTTCTATTACTACATAGTTTATAAAATATTTACTGATAAATGCATAGAAAAACCATTCCAAACTACTTCCTGTACATAAAGTGAATAAATATTTCACATTTGTCTTCAGATTACTTTAATAGAAAAGCAGTATGGATGAGTGACAGGGATGCCACTGACAGTGTCACACAGAGGCCATCTCATGTGAAAAGCAAAACAAGGCTTGCAGTGACACCATTCTCCCTTTAAGAAACAGGAACGACAGGACAGAGTCTGACAAAGCGTTTGGTCGTTAGCTAAGGCTTCACTACAAATATCTCCTTGATGGGGAAAATGCAAAGGTTCCCCAGCAAGGAGATGAGTTCCTGAGAAAAGGAAGTAAACATTAGCAGTCATCTAGATTAGCTTATGTCTGTTGTCCACAGTGGCTAATAGACACGTGGCTATTTCCATTAAAACGTAATCAAAATAAAGTAACAATAAAAGTTCAGTTCTGTGTGGGGCGTGGTGGCGCACGCCTTTCATCCCAGCACTCGGGAGGCAGAGGCAGGTGGATCTCTGTGAGTTCAAGGCCAGCCTGGTCTACAAAGCGAGTTTCAGGACAGCCAAGGCTGCTAAACAGAGAAACACCACAGAGAGAGAGAGAGAGAGAGAGAGAGAGAGAGAGAGAGAGAGAGAATAAATGAATAAATTTTAAAACAACTCAGTTCCAAGACAAGTATGGTGGTCCACACCTATAATCCCAGCATCCAGGAGGCTGAGAGAGAAGGATTGCCACAACCTTACACAGCAAATTCAATTCAAGCTCAGCCTGGGCTAAGAGAAAGACTATCTCAAACATGGACATTCCAAGGACTTAACGGTCAACTGTAAGGAGAGTATTGTGTCAGCACAAAACTCAGATGATCTGCTTCAAACAGCTTTTCCCAGAATAGCTGAGTTCCTAAGCATACTGCTAATAACAAAGTAAGACAGGGAAAATACTTTATTTTGTTGTTGCTACTGTTGGAGACAGCATGTTACTCTAGCTCAGCTAGCCTGGAACCCTCAATCTTCCTGCCTAAGCCTTCTGATTGCTGGGATAACAGGTGTGAGCCATGATGCCTGGCCAATCAACCGTATTGATTAAGCTCAGATAAGCAGGTCTCACTTGCACTTCACAGTCTCCCCTGGCCCTGGTAAGCCAAGATCTAGGGCAGAAAGGTGGAAACCCCTTGCCTGGAGTTGTCTTGCCTTTGTCCTTGTCTTTTTCCAAGAAAGAGATTCTAGCTCTTTCTCTAGCAACTGGAAATGACAAAACTAGGAAAGCTGGCAGAGAGGAAGCCCAGCACAGTGCCAGCTCCTGTTAGGTCACTGTCATAAGTTACCAAGGTCAGGTCCCTTAGTGACTTTCCGCTTCTGCAAATGAAACCTACTGAAGGAAAATAATCAGACCCGCCACTATTTTCTTCTTTGTCCATAGGTTCCATGTCTCTAATCCCTTCTCAGTGTCCAGTGGTACAGGGCTGGGCAGTGGCCACTGCAGGGAGTGTTGTGGTGTGGAGTGGCCTTGCTCTGGCTACTCCTATGGGCTCTGTATTTGCCAGGCTCCCAGGCTGCTCAGTGCCCTGAAAGCCTAGCGGGTTCCTGGATGCTGAGTCCCGCCCCTTCCTGGACTACACAGGAAGATCTCTTCCCCTCTAGTTTCTAACTGGCCAGAAGGCTGTGCTGGTTTTGAGTCATCAGGTTGACAGGATCTAATGCAGCAGGAGGCTCTGAGGACGGTGAAGTAAGAGGCAGGATGTCGGGCATCCTTCTAAGTGAAAAAAAAAATGGGTATAAAAGCGAGCACATATCAGGATTTTCACAGGGGAAAAACAACGTCCCCACAAGTACAGGTGTTTTCTGTTTATTCCTGGTACTGAGCTACATGGGAGTCTGCTTCCATGTGCATTTTTCTTTTTTACAATGTAACTATACTAAATTTGTGATGTAGAAAACATGTAGAAAATATGATAATAAACTTCACTGATAATTTCTCATTAACAAATGAACTCTGATTTTAAAAGGTGCAAAAAACAGAGGTTTTAACATGCACTCTTCAATACAGTAGCCACTGACTGCATGTTACAGTTTGAGTTAGATGAAAGATTCAGTGCCTCGGTCACCTTAGCCTCATTTCAGGGGCTCTGAAGCCACAAGTGGCTAATGGCTGCTGCTGTGAACAGTGCAGGTCTGCAGTGGAGGAGGAGCCGGAGGGCTGGAAGTCTACAAGATAGACGATAAGTAAGGCCAACTCCGTGGACACAGACCAAGTTACTAGGAGCCTGAGGTGAGCCCTAGGGATGCTGACCATGGATGTGAGCCTTTGGGCATGTGTCAAGAATCATCTCTGCAGGGGAGCCAGGAAGCCTGTGTTATAACACGCTCCTTGAGGCTGTAAGCCACTCACAGAGGAGGTCAGGACCACAAATGCAGTAAGTAGTAACAACATGAGCTGTGGGCCACCTAAACTTGAGCCTTTCCCAACTCCTCACTCATGCTGAGGCCCCACATCCCCTTGTATGAAATGAGTATGGCTGGGAGGTAGCAGACAGGCACGATGGGGTGAGGACTTCACGGCGACACACGTTACAACAGCACTAAGGAGACATATATCCCCACGAGCAGGTGCAGAGATGTCAATGAAGGTGCCAGGAAAGGGGAAAGGAAAAGAACCAGAGGGAGAACAAATATTTAAGAGGACATCTCAGACACCGAGAGGGGAAGGCCACTTGGACAACTGAGAGAGCCAAGGACACCCAAGAGTGGAACTCCAGGACCTGACGTGATATCTGAGGCATGAGAGACTCTCCTTAAAGTCAAAGAGGCAGGGGACACGGGGGCACACAAGGTGCCACCTCTGGTCTGAGCAGACAGGGAAAAGATGACTATTTCCACACAACTGTTTAATAGGAGGTTCTTAAAATGGAGACGCAGCAGCAAATAGAGGTTTCACCAAAGCAACTTCTGGATGTATTTCCGAAGCCCCCAGACTAAATTACACGTAGCAAGCATGAAGAACAGGATCATCTCTCACAGTTGAGGACTTCACAGTCTCTGGGTCATCCAAGTCTAGCCTAGAGAACCATGCCTGGTCCTAGCCTCATCTGTGCCCCTGAGATGAACACGGGGACCCTGAAAACACACCAGGTCCTGGTCGCCCATCTTGTGTCTCCTGCCCAGCCCCAGCCTGTTTGGGTTCTTTCCCTCACTCACCGCTTCCTCACCCTGCCTGCCTACTCTCCCCTTCTCACATTCTTGACCTTCAGTGTTCTAAAATCTGTCTGACTCACTCAGCTCACACGTAAGTGCTGAACACAGTGAAGAATGCTGGGACAAGTGGGGACTCAAAGGCCACAAAGACCAGACCTGCATCCTTCTGTCTCCTACAGGAAGAGCTTCTCATTCCTGAGGACCACTGCCTTAGCTCTAGTCTAGGCCACTTTCCTCACCCCCTTCAGAGGGGCTGCACACCAAGCCTGTTGTCTGACTGAATCAATGGCTTGACCAGAAAGTCAAGGCACAATGGTTACCCAGTGCCAGCCTCCTCCTTTGGTTGGTATATTCTCTCAGCAAAGGGAGCTGAGCTCAGGAGGGAGGAAGAAGGGTTGAGGATCCACAGGGTTCTGGATGAAGAGACGATCAAGCTGTCTGGGATGACATAATTAACAAGCCAGGCTGGGCTGTAAAATGAGGGCAAGAGCAGAACTCCCTGGCCTATGACAAGGATTTGGTGAGGCATCCCACCCAAGGTAAGCTAGAAGTGACAGCTTGGAATTACCTAGGAATGTTACAGGAAGGGCCTCCTGTGAGGCTTTATGGGCTTGCCACAAATTTGTTGGTTCAACCTCCACAAACTCAGAATATGTGAGTGTTTCCAAAGCTGTGTTGGCAAGCACTTAAAAAGTCAAGGAAAAGGGTCCCAGAGGGGCCGTTTGAGAATTTGTAAGGAAAAGAAAATGGATAACAAGAACCTTCTTGGACTCGGGAGATGATTCATTTGGGAAGGTTCTTGCTGTGTCAACATTAAGACCTGAGTCTGATCTCCAAATTCACATTAAAAAATTAAATAAATAAATAAATAAATAAAAATCAGGCACTGTAGAGTGCTATAACCCCAATGCCAGGGATTTGGAGACAGACAATCCAGGGGACTCACTGGCCAGCAGCCTAGCCTAATTGAAGGCTAATGAGAAATCTTGTCTCAAAAGACAAGATGGATGGACCACTGCGAAAAAGCTCAGTTTAGTGGTTAAACTATGCTGGCCACTAAGCTTGATGACTCAAGTCTGATCTCCAGAAGTCACATGGTGAAAAAGGAGAACCAACTCCTACACGTTATTCTACAAGTGTGCTGTGGTATGTGCAGCCCCACCCACTCACCCACACAAAATAAATGTAGAAGGAGAAAAAAATCAAGGTGGACATCTACCACACAAACATGCACATACACTCCAACCCCGGCAACAACAACAACAACAACAACAACTTACTTTTTCTGACCCTAACTGGCTGGGGTGATTATATAAGGCCTTGCCCCCATTCCCCCTTTGTAGCCTATTCCAGAAAGTGCCAAAGGGGATCCACATGATCCCCACAAGTCAGCACACTCCTGTCTTCTCACCCAAGCCCACCACTACCACAGATGAGTGCTAGCACCCCACTAGCCAAGTTTCTAGATTGTGTGAGCCAGCACTGCCTAGAACACTCTCACTTTCGTGAACCAACAGCTTCCCAAGAGCCTCCTGTTAGGGCCACAGCCACCATGGGTGGGTAGGGCATGAGGAAAGAGAAGTAAAACTGCGGTACATATCTCCATGGCAACCGAACCCTCAAGGGCTAAGGAGCTCATCAAGAAACAACAGAACTTGAACAACCCATGCAGATGCTCACATGTCCACTCCCTGAATGCTGACTTCTGGGAAGGAACTCCGAGGAAACAGCTCAGTGAGGGGGAAAAAACGCAATAACTCATACGCCAAAAGGAGCTAAATGCCGTAAGGCTGTGGTGTGACTAAGTGGATTACCACGTGAGTACAGTTGCAGCTGCTAAATAAAAAGAGGATGCACTATGGGTATATTTTGGTCACAACTCTGAAAAATGTGCAAATGTGGATAAAAATTGGAAGGGAAACACCCAAGAGAAGACAGATGCACTATAAGGCTAAAGCAGCAGGCGTCTTCTGTCTTTAAATTGTTCTCTGTAGTTACCATGTGGTTCTCAGATCTAAAAATGAACTAAACACAGTAACTCATCAAGAGGTGGGTGAATGTGCAAGTTTGTGCATGAGGACCGGCCATGGCGCTCAGTCCTAGAAAGGCAAAGGTCTGCCTGAGTCTTGGTGGAATGCCTTGTGTGTAGCTCCCCAAACACAGAGTGGGCGAGAGGGAGCCTGCTGACAGCCTCTCATTTCTACGAAGATACGAGACCTTCTGACCAATGCTCAGAATAGAGCGTGCGCACTGTGGCTCCCTGACCATGGGATTGCTGTGCAGGGTCTTCCAACTAGCACTGTGGTCATCTGACTCCTCCTTTAATGCTGGGACAAGGGCCCAGCAAGGAGGCAACGTGGCCATACTCTTTTAAGTTGTCATTTTGTCTTAGTCTGTTTTCTATGCTATAACTAAATTCCCCAGAGTGGATAATTTAGAAAGAAAAAAGTTTATTCGGTTCACAGCCAATTGGAAAGGCTACACTTAAAGAAGGTTTTCTTGCTAAAGGGGACTTTAGAGATAGTACAAAGTAAAGGTAGACAAGGCATTTCAGAATGACAGAGATCTGTCCTCTTCTTATAAAGCATTTGGGGAGCTCCATCCTCATAAGCCCAACGAAGCCTAATCACTACCCAAAGGCCCTCACCTCTGAATGCTGTCAACAATAACTCTGGCCATTGCATGTCAACTTGAATTTTGGAGGAGAAAGACACCCAAGGCAGAATACAATGTAAGTTATATTCAAAACTTAAAAAGAGCCCGGGTCCACCTACGTCCACAAGTGTCTGTCTATGTGCCACCACTTGAGGCAGTCTAAAAAGTCCACTAAGGAATAGATGCTATTCAAATGGCCACAGGTAAAAATGGCTGGATGTCTGTGTTCCCCTATTATATGTGAATCTCCAAGGTGCTCATACTAGGAGACAGGCATTGGGAGATGAAACCTTGTGAAGGAGGCCAGAGCTCTGGGATGACTCAGAGAAGCTCCTTCTGAGAGCTTTCATCCCTCTCCTGTGAGGACTCCAGGAAGGCCATCTGTGAACCAGGAAGCAGGTCACACCAAACCAAATATGCCGGTGCCTGACCTTGGCTTCCCAGTTTCCACTGTGAGCAGTCAACGCAGCCACTTGGTCCATGGTGGCTTTGTTACAGCAGACCCCCATAGTCCTTTCCTAATTCAAACAGTAACTGCCTGAGATTAAGAAAAAGAAAAAAAAGGGAAGATGGCTTTGTTACAGCAGACCCCCATAGTCCTTTCCTAGTTCAAACAGTAACTGCCTGAGATTAAGAAAAAGAAAAAAAAAGGAAGAAAGGGGAGGGAAAATCTCTACTTGTTATGTTTCTTTTCTCTGGTAAACAGAGCAAATATTAAGAAACGGTTATTAGTTTTCTCAGGGAAGAGCACACCAATTGGTCACTCAACAGCAAACGGTCAGTCCTAAAAACAAAAATACGAAATAGAAGTAATATTATACAAACTAAATAACGTAGGAATACACACCCACACTGGCAGGCATATGTAACAGCATTTAATGAAAAACAGAAGCCATGAATTTGAAAGATTGCAAGGAGGGGTATATGAAAGGGTTTGGGGAGAGGAAAGGGAAGGGAGAAATAATGTAAATAAATATGAACTGTAAAAAGTAAAGGTATATAAAATGATTATAATATAATTTCAAAAATAAAAGAAAAACACTTGGAAAAGCCAAAGACCAAAGATAATTTTTCTTTTGAACGTGCTGCCCAGGTTATCCCTGAACTCACTATATAGCTAAGGATGACCTTGAACTCTTGATCTGCCTGATAGGACTGATTATAGGTGTTCGCGTCACACCTAATTTTTGTGGTACTGGGACTTGAACCCAGGACTTCAATGCATGCCAGGCAAGAACTCTACCAACTGAACTATATCCTCAGCCCCTTAAAAATAAATTTTAAAGAGACTCGGTGACAATGTCCATATAGACAAACAACAGTCACAGGTCAAATAATAATTCAACTAATGAGCGCACTGGTATATGCTACTGTGAGAATGCAAACGCCATGTATATCATGGACATCAGGCGTGCTGAAGGAAAAAAGTCGCTTAGTAGATGCAAAACCGGTCAGTCTCCACAGCAGTAAGAAATATCTGCATCTCTAGCAGACACAGCTCACATTGTTGTGTATAAGTCACATGCTCAACCTCAGACACAAGACAGCCTGGAGACTGAGAGATCCCATGACTCTAGAAACACAAGAGATTGCCTGCCCCATCTCAGAGTGCAACAGAGCCCAGAGACAAAGAAGGAAGGGAGAGTCAGAGACCAGGAAAGCAGGAAGACTCAGAGACCTGGCAACTCAGGACATGCAGGAGAATTGCTGATCCATCTCAGGTTTTCCGAATTTTCCCCTAAAAACTAAACAATGATAAATGCACAGACCTTGAGCTTGCAAGCATGTTTTAGGAGAAACTGCAGTGGAATGGAAGAGTGAGGGTTAAAAATCCTGGGGACTGTCAGTATAGTGGCAGGCTAGTGTGTCTTAACCAGCATTAGCCTGGGAACCTGAGGGAAGTCTACCAGGTCAAGCAGTGGTAAGCAGGCCCACCTGGCCTTCGCCCTGACCCACCTCACCCCAGAAGCTTCTGAAATGAAACACACAGTATTTATAATGATTATTTTTGGTTATCAATTTGACAAGATGTAGAATCACCTGGGATGCAAACCTCTTAGCGCATCAGTGAGGGAAGTTCCTAGATCAGGTTAACTGAGGTGGGGAGACACAGTGTGAAGAGCAGCATTCCGTGTGCTGGGGACTGAACAAACAGAGCTTCTCTCTGCTTCCTGGGTATAGAAGCAATGTGACCAGCTGACCCATTATAGACAATACTCTCCGACTTCACGCCCAAATAAGCCTTTCCTCCTGAGAGGCTGCCTCGTCAAGTGTTTTGTTACCACAATGATGAGACAAATAATGAGGCACCGAATCGGTGCTTTAGGTTTAAACCGCATCTTTAAGCCTTATATATTATATCCTTTGAGCAAAGTAACTTAACTATAAGTTCATTATACACACGTACACACACATACATATGAGGTGGGGGAAGGAGAGAAAGAGGGCAGTCAGTGTTCTAGGAGTGACTCTCCTCTTAGGAAGCCCACATGTCTTAAGTATATTTCTCTCTCTCTCTCTCTCTCTCTCTCTCTTTCTCTCTCTGTCTCTCTCCACCATGCTTAAACTTGATGTGTATACTAATCTCATCTCTACTTAATAAATTCACTAACTTTACTTTAATCCATCTTTAATTTTTTTTCCCGAGACCAGGTTTCTTGTATAACTTTGGAGCCTGTCCTGAAACTCACTCTGTAGATCAGGTTGGCCTTGAACTGACAGAAATCTGCCTGCCTCTGCCTGCCTTTCTTTTCTCTCTTTCCCTCTCCCTCCCTCTTCCCTCTCTCTCTCTCTCTCTGAGAGAAGCCCTGGCTATCCTGGAACTCTGTAGACCAGGTTGGCTGAACTGAGATCCACCCCCATGTCCCCAACCCAAGTGCTGAGGGCCGGGATTAAAGGCATTCTGTGCACCACCAGGGCCCAGGCTAAGAAACGACCCTCAGAGCAGAAAGGAAAGATGGGGAAAGGGGAGAGAGAAAGAGGGGGGGGGAACTGCTTTAACAAAAATCTCCTCTAATCCTCAGCAGACGCCAGAATCAAATATAATCCATGACTCAGTCAGATGTGCGAACACCCTGCTGACAGACTCCACAGTGACCAGATGCCGCCAGCTCTTACAAACACTGGACACAGTGATGGCCTTGGGTGTATCGAAGGCCCCCGTGTGTCCGTGTGATGTAGGCACAATCACAGCTCATGCTCAAGCAATGTTCTTCAAATCAAAGGGGAGGGACACAATAGGTGCAGTGACCTGGGTAGGTGTCTGTGAGCTGGGTGACCCCATAGGGGTGATAACTGACAAGGCACTGAGCATCTCTTCCTGAGGTCTCCACTGTACATTACAAACCTAATGATATTAGGACTAGTCTGAAACCACCCAGCTTACCATCACCATCTTAAATACTTAGAGGTAAGCCTTGTGTCAAAGGTTGAGAATCCTTGCTCTCAGGATTCTGTCCAGGTGGAGTGTGACTCTACTGCCCGGGATGCAGGAAGCTCTGGGTTCCATCCGTACAGTCTCTCCTCTCCCCACCCCCACGGCTGCACACTCACTGCAGGCTGCACAGGTGAAACACGCGTCGTGGTAGAGGTCCCCCATGGCCTGACAGGCCTGGCCAGCTCCAAACACGCCTTTGCCGCATTTCACGCAGGCTCCTATGAGGTAAGAAGAAAACACCAAGTCAGGAGAAAACTGGGATTTGAGTCATGAAAAAGCCAAGGAATAAAGCAGAATACCTTCCACAATACCACATCCATGGATTTCTCAGTGCTCAGTCCTTACAAGTGCAGGAAACAGCCACCATCAACACCCTTCACAAACACACACACCATCCCCACACCTGTCCAGAACTTTCAAAGGCTCCGACTATTCAGAAAACCAAATTCTAACCAAACCATGACTATAACATAGCTCAGTAAAAATAAATAACTAAATCTAATCTCAAAAGTGTTTGGAATATGTTTAAGTATACTGAGACAGGATCTTACTCTGTAGTTCAACCTGGCCTGGAATTCACTATATAACCTACAGTGACCTCAAACTCATAGCAATCCTCCTACCTCAGCCTCCGGAGTACTGGGATTACAGGTATGTGTCAGCATAACTGACTGAAGTTTTAATTTTATGTGAATTATTGTATTGTATCAGAGTCCCTATTTTGATTGATTGATTGATGACTCTTTGTCTCTTCCTGCTGCCTGCTGATCTGAGCACTAAACTCTCAACTACTCTCGGGCACCATGACTGACTGACTGACTGACTGACTGACTGACTGATTGAGGTAAAGTCTCTCTATATAGCCCTGGACGTCCTGGAACTCACTATGTAGATGAGGCTGGCCTTGAACTCACAGAAATCTACCTGCCTCTGCTGTACACATGCTGGGATAAAAGATTTGTGTTACTATGCCCAGCCAGAGTTCCTATTTTAAATTAACAAACCAATTACTACCAAGAAAGTCTAAGCTACTACATTCTTTATAAAATGTCCCCCATACCAACCCCTCAGGCAAAGAGGAAACATTACATATACACAGGTATCACACATTACCTACATCTGCCAGCCTAGACCCAAGAAGTGAACCTGTCTCATTAAAACTCTGGGGGGTGGGGGGAAGGCCAGAGCTGTCAAATCTTACTCATTGGATGGCATCTCCAAGGGGACCCTCATGCCCACCAGCCTCCCAGGACGAGCCGGACAGCAGGATTTCCCCACTCTCTGTACCCTGCCCAGAAATGTTCTCCTCCAATTCTTCCTCATCGGAGGCCTGCTACCTACTGCCTCCAGACGCCTCCACCTCTCAGGTCCTGACCTCATTCTTTGAGCGGCAAGCATCGTTCCTCACCATGTGGACTGCCAAGCACAGACACAAAGCAAGGACGGAAACTACATGTTCAAACTGTTGCTCATGGAGTAGGGAATATACCATACAAAGACACATCAGTAGGACAGATATGTGGTGTGGATAATGAGAGATAAATGGATAGTAAAGTTCCTCCTGGAGAGAAAAGATAGGAAAAGAACACGCGAAATGTGATTCACACCCTGGAAATCATGTGCCTATCATACAGACCTTCATAAAACAGGCCCTACTATCTCCTCCCCACAAGCCGGTTTCTAGAAAGGTCACCCTGCTAGTAGGTTTGAAATATGGAATCTGAGCCCATCTTATCTCTGTGTAGGTACTCACGACATGCATGTGGGCATCTCATGAAGAGACACGGCTCCTTCCTCACCTTGATCATCTGTCCTGCTCAGGATTCAGACCTAAGAACCATGCCCCTGCCCTCCCAGTGCCAGCCTGGCCCACCTCTCATTTTGCCTTGTTGCCCCATGCCCACCCCAAAAGTCATCTCTGCCCAAAGCCTCAACCACAAGGCCCTTTCCATAAAAACCCACCCTTCTGCAGTGTAGCAATGTGACCTGTCCTTTTGCTCAGTAATCTGGACAGCATTGTTTCAGCTATAAACACTTCTCTCTCTTGGAGACAGACTTTCCAGAAGCTGCGATGGGATGAAGACAAAAGGGACTGATTCAGCCTACCCTGAGGGAAACTATTCTCCCACAGTGGGCAAAGGGCTCCACCTTACCTGAGGTCCTCTTTGGGGCTTACTAATTGGCCCCTGCTGGAGCTCAAGAGAAGAGAAAAAGAGCAAGCTGTTGACATTCCTCTGATTTACTCAATCTGAGGCCACCGGAGATGCACAAACCCCCCAAATGAAGGGAAGTGTCGACAGCTATCACTGAGTCAACAGGAAGGTGAGTAAGACACACACTTTTAGGAGACGAGAGGGGAAGGTGGATGCTTTCCCTGCAAACTAGCCTCCCTTAGTCCGGTCTCCAAACTGAGACACTGACTAATTTACTAATGTATTTCTGTTCTTTGAGAAAAATCTCTCTATAGCCTGGTTGACCCCAAACTCTTATCAACTATTCTGTCTCAGCCTCCTGAGTGTTAGGGTCACAGGTATGAACCATAACTGCCCTGCATAGTTTTTGTGAAGTGTGCCATTCAGTAAACTGTCCACATTTTTTACATCACTTGTGTGTGTGTGCGCGCATGTGTGCGCGTGTGTGCGTGTGTGTGTGCACGCGTGTGTGTGCACGTACATAGCATGGTACACATAGAGAGATCAGAGAAGAACTTTGGGAGTCTGTGCTCTGCTTTCCTTAGGGTTAGATCTTCAGGTCACAGGACTTTAGTGGTAAATGCTGTCAGTCTAACTGTCTGCATTTAAAGTGTGATCTGACACATGTTGACACTGATACAGCATCAGCACAATGAAGAAAGCCAGCACGCCTGCCATCCCAATGAGTCCCATGTCCTCCCCTTATGTAATCCACTCTCGCGCTCCCTTCCACAGGCAACCATGGGTCTGTTTACTATCATCACAGATTAGTTTGTGTCAAGAGTTTATATAAATGACACCTGGACGGTACCTCTTTATCTGGTTTCTGTCACTGCATAAGTATTTTGGGATTTACTCTTGTCCTGGTGGATGTCGATAGCTCCTGTTTGCTCCTATCTGCTGCCATGCAGTATCCAGGAGTGGGGCAGACCACAGGTCATCCAGGCGTGGGGCAGACTACACTGCACTTGCCCTCTCATCCAGTCATGGAGCTATGTCCCCCCTTGGGGGCTTTCCCACACTGCTGCTGTCCACATTTAGGCATGAGTTTCTGTACAGACCTAGACCTAGACTTCATTTTCTCTGGAGTGAAGCCCTAGAAGTAGACCGGCCAGGCCGCACAGCTGATGTAAAAAACAAAAAGCAAAACGAGAAACGGGGTCTCACATAGCCCAGGCAAGCCTCAGACTATATATACGTGTACCCAAGAATGACTTTGAATGCCTGCACTTCCTGTTTCCACTGTTCCACATACTGCGATTACATATTTATGTGTGCTAGGGATGGAACGCAGGGCCTCTCGGGAATTCCAGCATGCTAGGCAAGCACTCTATCAACAGAACCACATCCTCAATCCCTGGCCAACTGTCTCCTGAAGAAGGGAGATCATCCCACCAGCATTTCAGGAGACTTAGTTTCTCCACACACTCGGCAATACTTGGTGTAGATAACTTTTAATGTATTCATTCTAACAGGTGCAGGGTGGAACCTCATTGTGGCTTCCAGCTGCATTTCTCTAGCAACTACTGTTGTGCCTGAGTCTCTTGAAAACCTTTGGTTCCTATACTTTATCGATTTATTTTCTTTTCTAAATTTTGGGTTGTTTTAAGCCAAAGATCAATCCAGTCTCTGGTGCTCCAGCCTCTGAATGAGAATCCACTAAACATGTGCCAACCTCTGCACTATTTTTAATATTAGTATTAAATACACTATTTAAACATAGTGTTAAGTATATATTTAATAATAACCTGACACCCCAATACAATCACCATTTGACAAACAAAGAGCTGAAGTTCAAAGATGAAGCAAAAAGCTCCAAAACCAGGCTCACTCAACATCTGTGACTTTTCTGGTTCACTGTACAGTGCTCATAAGGGCTGAGGAAGTAAGAGATAAGAAAAGATTGCTGTGTGGGTTTCCTCCACGATTGAAACATACCATCCTGTAAGGAAGCTCCGTAATTAGGGAGATAAACAACTCAAAATAGCTTTGGGAAGTGCCTGAAACTGACCAGATTTACCAGGTCCCTCCCTGCCAGAGTAAAGCTGTAAATACTCTCAGACAAGCCAAGCTAGCTGTAAAGAGGACTCTTAGACCAGACCCTGAATAAAATCTGTCTTCAGGACCCTGCTTCATGGGGCCATCTAGGAGTTTGAGCACTGAATAAGTTGTTGAAAGAGCATTAGTTCAGCCAGTGGACATTAATATACCATTCATCATTTTGGTTTATTTTCTTCTAGGATCTTGGTAATAGAATGTGTCATTTAGCTAAGAAGACTCCAGAGGATGAGGCTTCCCTAGGAGACTACACAACCTGTCACAGATTGGGGAGGCCTAGGCCTGCTGGGGTAATCCACTCACTGAACTCTGCAAAACAGGGACTTATCCTGTGTCACCCTGCATGCACCTCTTATGTGAGAGGCCACAGTTGATGGCCAGGGCCTTGGGCAGCTAGTGGTCAGAAGTTTCCACATGATGAACAAAACCTGAGTGCCAAGCGAAAGGGCCACTAGCACCTGGATTTGTTATACCATAATGTCTTTTGAGAGGCTAAAGCAATGTCACAGGCCTCCCAGGGAGCCTCTCGACTCACGGGAAGTAAACAGAAAGTTCTCCCATTAAGGAAACCTGACATTTGGCGATCACTGTTGTTATAATTGCTGATGGCATGTTTGGGTTCCACGTTAGTGGTTATGATGATTAATATTGTCAATGTGACAAGACTTAGAATCCCCCAGGGGACAAACATCTGGACATGGCTGTAGGGGAAGAATAGGTAAATCAAGCTAAGAAGATTCATGCTAACTGTAGACAGCATCATCCTGTATGCTGGAGTCCCAGATGAATGGAAAGGAGAAAGGGAGCTAAGCACCCTCACCTCTGCTTCCTGAGGGTCGACGTGATGTGAACAGCTGCCTCAAGTTCCTACGGCTGTGACGTCTCCACCATGATAAACTGTACCCTCAAACTGAGCTGAAATAAGCCCTCCTTCCTTAAACTGCTTCTGTCAGGCATGTTGTCGTGGCAACAGGAAAAGGAACTAATACAACAGCTTTGAGATACACAGGTCCCAGGGGCCTAACGCTCTTCATACACAGCAATGCTTCCCAGATTGCTTACATGGTAGAAATTTTTCTGGAAATAAGAAAGTAATAGTGGATCCTCAAAAATACTTAACAGGCTGGAAAGATAGCTCAGCACTTAAGAGCATTTACTGCTCTTGCAGAGGACCTGGGTTTGGTTCCCAGCACCCACATGGCAGCTCACAACCATCTGTAACTCCAGTTCTAAGGGATCTAACCCCTCTTCTGACCTCCTCGGACTCCTACATACATGTGGTACACATACAAATACTCAAGCACAAATACATAGAGTAAAATAAACAAATACTTCTTAAAGTCATAACTGACAAAAGTTATAGATATGGCTTATAGTAAGATAGTGTCTCGGCCCCTGCAGCAGCTCCAGGAAGAGTAGCTGAAAGTCAATAACACAGTAAAATGGACCACTGTCTTAAATAGATCCTAAAAGTTCCCATGGCCCACATCAGGTCCAAGTTGGATGGCAATTTGTGATGGAAAGGCTTTAAATAAGATGATGTCATCAGGAGAAGCTAAGGTCTTGAACTCGTGGCCAAGCTGGGCTGGCTGTATAGTGAGACCACCCTCAAAACAAGCAAGCTTAAGCCAAACCAAAACAAAAACCCACAGGTGCCCTCAGTCTAGCTCACTGGTTTGTCACACCTTGGCTTCTTGGTCAATGAGGAAGGGCAACTCCCTGCTCCTACCGCTGGATGTCACAGCCATGAACCCTATTGTGTGCTCAAAGGGACAATGTGAGGTCAGGGCACCCAGTCAAGGATGGTGTGGTGGTCTGAACAGGAACGGTCTCTAGATTACTACATCTGAATGTCTGGTCATTAGGGACTGGTTCTATCTGACAGGTACAAGGGGGTGTGGCCTTGTTGGAGGAAGTGTGTCACTTGGGGTGGGCTTTGGGGTTTCAGATGCCCAAGCCAGGGCCGGTGGCTCTTTGTCTCTTCCTGCTGCCTGCTGATCTGAGCACTGAACTCTCACCTACTCTCGGGCACCATGTCTGCTTGTATGCCGCCATGCTTCCCGCCGTGACTAAATCTCTGAACTGTTAAGCCAGCACCGATTAAACACTCTCTTCTATAAGAGTCATGGCGTCTCTCACAGCAATAGAATATTGACTAATACAGATGAGACATAAGAATGCCAGAAGAGGATACAAATCCAAGAATGGATTTTCACAAAGCTTTTTCTCAGCTAAAAGCTGTCGCCTGCAGTCCTGGGCAGCTCTGCAAGTTCTGGATGTCAACAGGTTCCAGAAATGGGCCACACCATTGGATCAAGGCTGGACCTCCTTCTCGCCATACTTACAGTCATGAAATACCTCAGAGGCAGCTGGCACTGGGTGTCTACCTAACACAACGAGTATATCACCTCCTCTCAACGTCAGCGGTTCAGGCAAAGTGTCAATTGATGTCCAATATCACCCCAGAGAGTCAAAATCAAAGTTTATCAGCTGATCCTCCGAATATCCAGGCAACACAACATAGCATCACCTGCTTCTATGGGTGTCCCTGCTTCTGCCCTCTCCCAAGCACTCTGCAGTCCCTGAGTCAATTGGTGAGGCCATCATTAACCCACAAAGGAAGTACTTAAGGCCACTTGGGGCCATTGCACCAGCCTGCTTTCTTCAGCTGCCACCAAACACATGGCCTCAAACCCAGCAGAGGCCTCACTTCACAGTGGGAAAGGAAGTTCGGAGGGCAACTTCTCAATCACTGTGAACTTGTCCTTGCTCTCCAGGTACTGGTCTCAATGTTCTCCCACTCAAAGGAAGACGGCTTTAAGACATTCCACCTTGCTTCTTCCACTAAGCCCCCTCACAGCCAGGCAAGCCCTCCAACTTCTGCACACAGGCTTTTAAGGGAGCAAAAAAGGTAAATAACATTTCTAGAGGGCAATTTGATACATTGTTTTCTTTTAAACTCACACTCTATGAGACCCAGTAACTTCACTGACTTCTTCCTGAGGAGGAAAGACACACAAGATGCTCACAGAATCATAACAAGGCTGGAGAGGGAGCTCAGAGGTGAAGAGCATACACTGCTCTTGCAGAGGACCAGAGTTCCAGTCCTAGCACCCACATCTGGCAGCTCACAACTGCCTGTAGCTCCTGTGCCAAGGGGATCCATTGAATTCCTCAGGCACCTGCACTCACATGCATGAAGGAGACCCCACCCCCACCTTGCACAGCAGGGCACCCTCCTGGACCCCCAGATTATGCACAAACCATACCGAAACACCTGTTTTCACAGAGAGATCCTTTATTAAGCAGGGAAGAAAAGTTAAAGTGGCTACTTCCTGACTCGGGCAAAAAAAAAAAAAAAAACACCAGCAAATGACTTTTTAGGTGTAATTTTTAAGAGAAAAAGGGGCAGTCTGTGTTAGAATAGGCCAGGATACCAGGATGCCATGGTATACTTTGATTGAACATGCTAATTAGGTGAACCAAAGGGTGGTTTTGATTGCTGGATTAATACTTGAATAGCTGGACCATTAATACTTGGATAGTCAGCCTCAGGAGGAGGAAGTGGTCAAATAAGGGAACAGACCTTGGTGGGTAGTTTTAGGAATGTAATCTAACAGTTTTAGGCAAGGCAGAGGGAATGGAGGAGAAGGGCAAGGCCTGCCAAAGCCACGCTTGCCACATTAAAGCTAGTTAGAGTCCCTTCAACGTGCATGTGCACACATGCATACATGCACACACACACACATACACACACATGCACGCACACACACAACTTAAAATAAAATAAACCTTTAAAAAATTACAAAGACTGCTGGACAGTGGTGGCGCACACCTTTAATCCCATCGTTTTGGAGGCAGAGGCAGGCGGATCTCTGTGTGTTGGAAGCCAGCCTGATCCACAGAGTGAGTTCCAGGACAGCCACACCATGGCTACACAGGGAAACCCTGTCTCAAAAACAATAACAACAACAATTAAAAAAAAAACTATAGGGACAGAAGAAGATTCATGGATGCAAATCTGAGGACACATTAACGTTGTTAATCAATAATAAAATAATAAATAACGTTGTTAATAAAATCAAATAACATGGGTCTCTCCCTAAGTTTCTTCTTAGAGCAAAGAGTCCTGCTGCTTAGACCCCGCTGGACCAGTTTCTGTGCAAACCATGGGAGGTCCAAGGCTGATACTGGAATCATCCTGCATCTCTCTTCCCCCTTACTCACTGGGATAAAGTCTCATCAAACCCAGAGGCTACCGATAAGGCTAGTCTTGCTCTGGGGATCCCTCTATACCTTCCAAAGCTAGAATTAGAGACATACCACCACTCCTACTCGGGATTTATGTGAATTCTGCAGAACCAAACTCCAATCCTTACACTTGCCTGTGGGGCAAGCACTTTAATCACCGAGCCATTTACCCAGCCCCCATGATTATGAGGCTTTAAGATCGGTTTTTATGCAACCTAGGTTAGAATAGAGGGCAAATCATTCAAGCATTTTTGCTTAGGGAAATACTGCTTACTAAGACCTCCTGGCTTAAAGACGGCAGATCAAATGAGCCGTACACAGTGCACAGACATGATGCCATCTTTCAGAAGCGCCTGGAGCAGCAACCCTGTCTAGGAAAAAAAACTGGAACAGAGACGGGTTCCCAGGCACAAACGTCCCAGGAGGAAGGGACAAGGGTCTCAAGGCAATACAACTACTTATTGGTCAGAGCTTTTAGAAAGGCTGCTGGCTGGACGGGGGGACTCTTACTAACAATGAAAGCTGGTCCTGGCCACCCCTTGGGAGCATCACTGTTGTGAGGGGGAGGGTCAGACACTCTAAATCTGAATCCATGGTTACTTGCATAAAATTAGGATCTGGCTATCCCTGAAAAAAAAAAAAAAAGTGAACCAGGAAATCAGAAACCAGATGGAAATGGCTTTTCCAACAAGTGACTAGGAAACAAACAAACAAACAAAAAATCACCTCATTCCTTCATTCGTAGGTTCCTTCAAACAGGTCCCTCTGATATAGGATTACTGTGCTAAAGGCATTTGAAAACACACAAGTAGGAGCTGAGGATGTAGCTTGTTGGGGTACAGAGTGATTGTCTAGCTTGGCATTCCAGCACTGAAACACACACACTCCACACACAGGTACACACACACAAGTACACACATGCACGAGTATCTGTGTACATAGTTGAAAAAAGATAACGAAACAAAAACAAAACCTGTGAAAGGGCTGGCGACATGGCGCAGCGTGTGAAGACTTGAAATCTAATAATGGAAGCAGGACGACCTGAGCTCCATCCCCAGAAGCCACAAAAAGGTGGAAGAAGAGAACCAGCTCCACAAGTTGTCTTCTGACCCCCACACATACCTGCCATCAGTGCCCCCACACACAAGGGAAAGGAGGATGAGGGGAGGGAGAGGGAAAGAGAGAATTACTACCTGAAGTGTGTGATCTGAGAGTTAATATTAGTAATTTAAAAAATATTAATTTAATTTAAAAAAGGAATGAAAGAGCTGGTGCCACACGCCTTTAATCCCAGCACTCACACACTGGAGGCCAAGGTAGGTAGATCTTTGTAAGTTCGAAGCCAGTGTGGTCTTCTGAGTGGGTTCCAGGACTGCCAGCACTGCACAGAAAAACTTTGTTTCGAAAAACCAAAAACCAAAACAAACAAACAAGGCATGAAAGACTCTGTTTGCCAGTGCCAGTTATGGAGGGTGAGCAGGACACTTGACACATTGTAACAAACAAAACTGACAGAGCTTATGGGTTCATTATTAGTTATTTGCAATTTGTGGAAAGACAGATGTATCTGCCTATGTGTCTGGCATGGTGTGTTCAGATCCCTACAAAGATGGGGCATGCGTTCCTAAGGACATCTCAAACAAGGACGTTAAAAACAACTGCACGAACTATTCTCACTTCGGGTCAGAATGTTTGTTGCCCAGTTCAGCTGTGTTAGCACTCTTCTCTCATCCTTAAATTTAGTACTTCATAAAGCCACCTTTCAATTTCATTTATAAAGGAAATTATCTTTTCACATTTATTTATGTTATGTGGCATGTGTGCCGCATATAGGGAGTCCAGAGGCCAACTTGCAGAAGACGGTTTTCTCCTTCTATCATGTGGGTCTCAGAGATCAAACTCGGGTCTTTAGACTTGATAACAAACATTTATACCCATTGAGCTATCTTGTTGGCCCTATAAAGGAAACTCTTTAAGAGAAGTAAGTCAGTTCATATATTTTTTTTTTTTAACTTTACTCACACGTTAAGCTTTGCTTAATCTCTAAACTGGTTGTAATTAGATACTTTGAACAATCTGAGCCTCAAGGCCATACACACAGCCTTCGTAAAGACACCTGGGTGTGGTTCTCTCTCAAGAAACTGCCAGCCAGGCTTTGGGAGTGTGCACTCTCCTTTGTCTACCTGTCTCTTTGTCTAAAGCAGTGATTCTCAAACATTCCTAATGCTGTGAACCTTTAATACAGTTCCTCATGTTGTGGTGACCCCCAACCACAAAATCATCTTGGTTGCCACTTCATAACTGTACTTTTGCTACTGCTATGAATCATAATGTGAATATTTTATATGCAGGATATCTGATCTGTGACCCCTGTGCAAGGGTCATTCAACACCAAAGAGGTTGCAAGCCACATGTTGAGAACAACTGATTTAAAAATTTATTAATTATTAATGTGGGTATAATGATGTGTATGTGTAGGTGCCCTGCAGCCAGAAAAGGATGTTCTGGGATCCCCTGGAGCTGGAGCTATAGGAAGTTATAGCCACTTAATGTAGATGCTAGGAACCAAACCTGGGTCCTCTATAAGAGCAAGAAACACTCAAAACTGCTAAGCCATCTCTCTATCTTAATGTCTCTCTGTCTAGAAATTTAATAAGCTACTAGATTTGCTTCACCCTGGCTTGTGCTTTCTGTTCCAAGATACATTATCTAATATATAGTATTGATTTGTTAGTATTGAATCGCATGTAAACACAATATGAATTCATTTACGCTATGGTTTAGAACAAGCAAAACTACTAAATGGGAGCGAGTCGGATGGCTTATAGAGGTGAAGTGCTTGCCGCCTAAGCCTGATGTGATGGCCATTCTTGATTGGCATCTTGACAATATCTGGAATTAATTAAAACCCAAATAGTTGGGCACACCTATGAGGGTTTTTTTTTTCCTTGCTTTTTTTTTTTTGAGGGATTTTTTTTTTTTAATTAGATCATTTGAAATGGGAAAACAAACTTCTAATCCAGATCTTTGAGGCGGGAAGATACACCTTTAATCTGGCCCACACCTTCTATTGGCAGCCTATAGACGAGATATGAGGAAAAGAAGCAAGCTGACTTTGCCTGCTTGATCTCGCTAGCAAGTGCATTCCTTCACTGGCATTGGTACCTACTGATCTGGGAGTTCCAGCATGTCCTGAAGACCAGCTGAGACATCAGCATCATGGACTGAACAACTAGTAGATTCTTAACCCTTCCATTGGTAGACAGACATGGTTGGACTAGCTGTAGCACAGCCTCTACGCCATTCTAATAAATCTCCTTTATAGACAGACAGACAGGCAGGCAGACAGACAGAAGATAGATGATAAATGGATGATAGATAGATAGATAGATAGATAGATTATAGATAGATAAATATAGATAGATACAGATAGATAGTAGATATAGATAGATGAATGATAGATAGATAGATGAATGATAGACAGATAGATAGATAGCGATACAGATAGATAGTAGATAGACAGATACACCCAATAACCTGAATTTGATCCCCATAACCCATATGATTGAAGGAGAGAAATGAATTCTAAAAGTTGTTCTTTGACCTCCAAGTGCATTCTGCAGTATGTGTGCTTCCAAATACATAAATAAATAACAATAAAACTATTATTAAACAGGGGCTGGAGAGATGACTCAATGGTTAAGAGCATGTACTGTTCTCCCAGAGGACTCAAGGTTGATTCCCAGCACCAGATCAAGTGCCTACAACTGCCTGTAACACCAGATCCAAGGGATCCAATACTTCTGGCCTCTAGCCTCCTTGAGCACCTGAACTCATATGCACATAACCACATCCAGACACATACACACAGCTAACATTTTTTTTATCTTAACTTTTCTGTTTGTTTATTTTTTATTTGTTTGTTTTGTTTTTCGAGACAGGGTTTTTCTGTGTAGCTTTGGAGCCTGTCCTGGAACTCACTCTGTAGACCATGCTGGCCTCAGACTCAGAGATCTGCCTGCCTCTGCCTCCCGAGTGCTGGGATTAAACTTAACTCTTAAAATGATGTTAAAATAAAAAATCAGAAGAGTGATTGATTACCTGTGAATGGGCAGTAACTTGGAAGAGGCAAGCGGTAACTTTCTGAGGAAGCCAAAGTCACATGGAGGATGGGTATGTGGCAGGCTGTGACTGCTAAGAGTGGACGGAGCATATCAGAAGTGAGCTGACACCAAGTACCTTCACAGGGGGGCCAGATATGTGAGGGAACGGAAGTATCTGCTTGCAGCATCTCCTACCCCACCTTTATTAACTTGGACAGAGCTGTCTTTTTACACACAGCGCGCATCCACCTCCAGGCATGGGTCAGACAGAGAACTATAGTCATGGACCACAAGTAGCAGAAGAGGGGTTGCGGCCAGCTCCAGCCTATGCAATGTCTCACTTCTAGCTGGCCAACAAGGGGCCTCTGTCAAACCCTTGCCACCTGAGAGCACAGCCCCAGCTCTGTCAGTCCAAGTCCTAGACAACAGGCCTGTGGAAGCTGCCTGGAACACCACCTCCCAGCCTGCGCCCCAACCTGGCTACCTTCCCTCCCACAGGCCTCTAGGGAGGCTTAAGCCTAGGCAAATCTTCAGAGCCCCACAGCAGGCCAGAGCATACGCAAGTAGGACCCTTAGCCTGCAGACTCTAGTCAGCCAGTTCCCAAATCATCCTCTTTTCTGTGCAGGAAGCGCTGGCTCTGGCAGACCTGACATGTGGGTTGAGCGGTCTTGGGTGTCCTGCCTCCACTTACTGAACAGAAGGGCACATTGAAGTCTCAGCCATAATCACCACCTGAGAAGGCAGGGCTGCAGAACCCTAGACGATGGAGCACACTCCAAGGGAGCAGCTGTGATGTGGGAGTGATCTCTTTCTAATCTGTTGCTTTCGTTGGTTAATTAATAAAGAAACTGCCTAGGCCCATTTGATAGGCCAACCCTTAGGTGGGTGGAGTAAACAGAACAGAATGCTGGGAGAAAGAAGCTGAGTCAGGGAGTCGCCATGGTTCTCCCACTCCAGACAGATGCAGGTTAAGATCTTTCCTGGTAAGCGCACCTAGTGGTGCTACATAGATTATTAGAAATGGGTTAAGAGGCTGAAACTAATGGGCCAGGCAGTGTTTAAAAGAATACAGTTTCCGTGTAATTATTTCTGGTAAAGCTAGCCGTGCGGGCGGCCGGGTGCCGGGAAAGTAGACCGGCCGCTCCTAACACAACACAGCTGAACTCCTTCCATCGTTGCCTCAGGTGGGTGGCAACCCCAAAATCTTTAAGAATCTGTGTCTTTTGAACACATCAGCTCACATCACCTTTCAGGTGAGATAAGGTAACTAACAATGATCTGGTACTTTTGAAAATACAGTAATGCATCTTAAACAGCCAGGGAGCCAGGGAGCCAGGGAGCCAGGGAGCCAGGGAGCCAGGGAGCCAGGGACCCATCCCCCATCTGCCGTATTCCATCCTGAATGCTTCCAATAAGTGAGAAAAGCCAGGTACGACCTCGCATTTTCAAACAGCCATACTTTAAAGAGTAAAACCAAGTGAAACTATTTTGAATAACATCTTACTTAGCCTGTCATGTCCAAAGTCTCATTTTAACATACAGTATATATGCATATATATAGATAAAGTAATGATTTGACAGCAGATTATGTAGCCTAAATTGACCTTGAACTCTGGTATCTTCCTGCTTATCTCTCCAAAATACTAGGATCACCAGTATGAGCCACAACATTCAGATCATACAGCAATACTAATAACCTTTTTTTCTTTCCACCAAATCTTCAAAATCCACCAAATCGTTAACATTTCATGCTTAGAGCACATCTTGGTTCAGACAAGACACCTTGTGATGTATTTAACAGCTACATGTCCTCACTCTCCCATGCTAGACAGCTCAGACTTTTCACTACAACCAGATGCTCATTTTACTTATGGGAAAACGGAGGCACAGAGCAGACAGATGTAAGGCCCACATGCTTGTGAGACTCTGTGTTCCCACAAACAGCTCCAAGCCTGACTTGGTGCGGCAGGAATGTCTCCTCAGAGAGAACCACATGTGCCGGCCAGCACGTAACTCTGCTTCATTCCAACCTGAGGAGGGTTTGGTGAGCTTGTCTCTGGGGCTCTTCAGGGCTCCCTAAGGGACCAGGCGAAAGCTAGCCTACCCACACCCTGCGTGAGCGCCTAAGCTGCCTGCAGCTTCCTTGACTTCTTTCTCCTCTGTCCAGTTACCCCACATCTTGAGTCATTCTTTCCCCTACTCAGAGCAATCTTCAGAAATTACTTCCGTCACACATCTCTTTCTGGATAGCCAACCCAGAACCCAGACACATGGTCTCAGGAACCTGGCCTGGTGACGGGCCAAGGAAGAGAACCTTGGAGTAGCATGGTGGGGGGTTATGCCTTCAGCTGCTCTCCTTTCACCCCATCTCTGCCTCCTAGGTTACTGTAGGATTCTTGGCTGGTTCCCCTAGTCTCTTGGGAATGCAATATCTCACTCCGAGATGTCAACCACCCAAAAAATACTCCAAGGAACTAGAGAAGTTAAAGAGATGGCTCCTGGTACTTCAGGAAAGTCTCACTCAGCCAGTGACCTACACCTGGTTCAGAGCTGGCCAAAATAACACAGCACAAACCTCACAGGGAACCCCACACCCTGTGTGATTTCATAGATATAAGCAAATTTATCATGATACTGTGCACACATGTGTTTCCACCTTCCCTGCAGGCTGCTCCACTGTCACCAGCTTCTCTGCAAGCAGAAGGGGGAAAACTCTGAAGCACCCAACACGCAAACTTCTCCTCTTTTCTATGGAATGTACATATACACATGTCAACCAACACACACACACACACACACACACACACACACACTCTGAAGAGTCTGCTGGACCACTGTCATTCTCAGAGATGGAAACGCCCTCCTAGTCAACAGCAGGAATGTGAAGCTCACAGCCTAGGAAAAGAAACCAGATTAAAAAGCCATGTCATCTGGTCCCCAAAGACGAACAGCCTAAAAGCAAAAACTAAAGCCAAATGCTCAAGTTCTCACAGTCCAAAAGCAGCACACAGAGGTCCTGCTCCCCAAGCAGCTGGTTAACAAACTTCCTGGAGCCAGCCACAGCTGCCCCTGAGGTCCAGCTCTTTGTAAATCGCCATTGTAGTGAGTCATAAGGAAGCATTGCTAACTGCGGTGGACAGAGAACCAGGCACAGGCACACACTTCAGTAGAGTCAAAAACCTCAGGGTGTGGCCTGACCATCTTGTGAGCCAGCGTACTCCCACCCTGCAGAAAGGCAAGCCTGGAGGCTCAAGAAAATGTGGAAGTTGCTGGTCAGAAGGTCACAGAAGCAAACCTACTACTGGCATTGTTTAAAATGGCTACCACCTGTTGTCCTGCACAGGGCTGCTGTAATACAATCACCCTGACTCAGGATCCGCATGATGGAGATGAGGACCTTGTATACCAGGTCCTCCAAGGACCTTAGTCATTCTACCTCCCAAAATTTAAAAGGCAAGCGGCATCATGTCAGGCTTCCAGAACTTTCTGTGCACAACAGCCTTCTGATAAGTTTTCCACAAACCTCCAATAATCAAGAGTAGCTTGTTCTCCCTCTCCCAAGACACAGAGACAAGTCACATAGAGCAGGGAGGATGAGGAAGGAACTTGACCAAGTCTACACTCACAACTTATAAATCTTAAAATCATCTCCTTGAAACGGTCAAGCAGAAAGTCTCCCACAGCATGATTCTCAGATCCCATGTCCAGCTGGTTTCCCCAAGAGAGATAAAATGAAAAAAACAAACTGGAGTGGATATAAATATTCTCTGGCCAATGTTCCCTGCTTTGGAAATTTGGGTGACCCGTTTCATTTAAGGGTAAAGCTTCTGTTCAGCGGGCCAGATATACTCATCATAGTTTTATCTAAATTTGGATCCTGTCTCTCTGGACACTGCCCGGGGACAAGTATACAGAATGCCTCCAAGAAAAGTGTGGTCTAGAACGCTCCAGTTAATGCTGCAACACACTGGGATGTCACATAAGCACTCATGGGGACTCCTTGGACTTCCAGAACACTGGAAGGAGGCCCAGCAGAGCCTCTTGGCCAGCGGGTTAGGTAGATCACTGAACTCCTGTGTACCCCACTTTCTCCATCTGTAAAAGGAGACATAAGAGGGCCCTTGAGAGCATTAAACACTAATACAGATAGGATGCTATGAAAAGTAACTTCCTGACAAATTCTGCCAATTTATTAAGTGTGCTAACTCTGGAAAAAAAAAAAAAAGCAAGCCCAGTTCCTTCCCCTTCCTACCTTAAAGATCATCCCTCCAGTTCTCCCACTCAAATCCACTGATGTGGATCCCATCTACTTGACGTGAGGCGTGGGGACACATCAGAAAAGACCAGTGCAGACAGTGCGAGGCCTCAGGCCATTACCATGTGTCAGTTCATCAGTTCAAGGCCCAGCATTGTCTAGAGTGCCGTTGATGTCCAGGGACAAGCCAGTGAAAAACAAGGACACCAAGCACCACAAACTGGTGGCCCCAGCTGTTCCTGAACCAAGGATTATTCTTAAGGTAAACCCTGAATCCTTTCTAACACAGTTAAATAGTTTTTATAATTAGTTAATTAATGCATACACACATACACAAACACACGCACAAAGACACATGTATGCACATTTGCTTATGTCACGGCATGCACATGGAGGTACAAGGACAATTTATGGATTTTCTCCATTTCTATTATGTCAGGTCATTAGGTCTGGCAGCAAGCATCTATAACCATTAAGCCATCTCCCTGGCCCTCTAATGCACCTTTAATTGTGTTTTATTTATTTATTTTTTTGAGACAAGGTCCCTTGATGTACTTTAGGCTGCCCTTACATTTAGAGTAGTCCTCCCACAGAGTACTGGAATTATAAATGTGTAACACCCACTTCCTCTTTTCAATTATATGTTTTCTAGCCAGGTGTAGTGACGCATTCCTTCAGTCCAGTGGTTCTCAACCTGTGGGGTGCAGCCCCCACAGGGGTCACACATCAGATATTTACATTACAATTCATAACAGTAGCAAAATCACAGTCATGAAGTAGCAACAAAATAATTTTATGGCTAGGGGTCACCACAACACGAGGAACTGTATTGAAGGGTTGCAGCATCAGGAAGGTTGAGAATCACTGCTTTAAACCAGCATTCCAGAGGCAGAGGCAGGTGAATCTCTGTGAATTAGAAGCCAGCCTGGTCTCTATAGTGAGCTCCAGAAGACAAACACTGTTGCAAAAATAAATAAATAAAAATAAAAAATAAAAAAATAAAAAAACCCTAAAAATATTTATGCTTTCCAGAATACTTGTCATTGAAATGGAAGTAAAAACAAAGCTTTCACTAATTCTGCAGCAATTTGCTCAGGAGATGGGTCTAGGCAACCAGATCCACATCTCTCCTGGTAGCTGCCACAGTCCATAGTGACCAATGATGCTGTTCAGACCCTGTTGACTAACAAGCTAAAATCCAGACGTTGACCACAGGCAATGCCACACTTAAGGCCTCTCTGGGTCTGACCAGACACTCGGAGGTTATGTTGGCTTAGCAGAGACAGGGACTTGCCCCACATCAACCCGTGGGCTACTGGGAGCATCACCTGACTTCCAAGTGAGTTCTTTCTTCCATAGTCCTGCCTCCTAGGTAGGCAGCAAGAATGGTCATGTCAAAAGATCAGCTTCTTGCTCTGAAAGGTGGGATGGGAGGGTCTTTCCTGGTCACACAGGAAAAGAGTAGGAACACACCCTCCCAAGACAGGGAGGACCTCAGAGAGAAGGCATGGCAGGACAGATAACTGCCGGTGGGGACCCAGATCAGTTAGAGCTCTGCCTCCAGAAAATCAGGACACCTGGAGGGAGATCAGCGGAACAACCAGGGCAGCTCAGGAACGCCGGTGAGTGTGGGATTCAAGGGCCTTGGGGGAAGCAAAATCCTACCACAGGTGTCAGACCTGACTCTGGCCCCTGTGTCCTTCCCTATCAACTCAGTCAAGTGCAGACGGCCCAGCTTTCTCTGGTCAATGTCCCCAACCCTGCCATGCCCATCACTCAGATGACCCAAACACATCATGATATGTTCTCCCAGATTCCCACGTCATGACACTCCACCTCAAACCATGTTTTCTGCCACACATCCCAGAGGACAGTAATGACTGTAAAGGCTGCAGAGGCTTCTGGGTAATGCAATGCTCTAAGGGTAGGCTGTGCTTGCTGTGAAAAGCCGCCCTGGTCTAGAAATCTGGAGGTGCTTCTCTGTTGCAGATCCAGCCCATGTCAAGTTCTTGCCCATTATTTCCACCCACGCTGGAATTCAGCCCCTCACTTCATACCTGCCACAAAGTCAGATAAGACGTGCTGAAAGGTCACAGGACAGAGTGGTTGGACTGGGTGCCTGTAATTCTAGCACTTGGGAAGTGAGAGAGGAAGGTCAGCAGTCCAAGACCATCCTCAGCTAAGTTAGCCTGGGCTACAAAAGATCCTGTCTCCAGAAATTAAAAGAAAGGCAAAACAAAATGTCACATAGAGGAACTGACAGACAGCTTGCGCTGTCTTCTTGTCTAGGCTGCTCAATCCACCTCCTACACAGCCACTAATATGAAACCAGTGGGGCTTGCTGGGCTCAGGCAGAGACAGAGCCATCCCAGGGGAAATCACATCCTGTGTCCTGGTGCCTGCACTACTAAGCTGAAGACAGAGCCAGTCTCTCTGGGTCTCTGTAGGTGGGGAGGGGTCCATCCTCTACTAATGGGCAAGGAGACTCTGCAACCTGTGTTTTCTTTCCTTCAGGCCCTCAGTCAGGTACCTAGCAAAGGGGGACAGAGCGTGTGTTCTCCTGGGTCAATGAACACAGGTATATACCTAAGCCAGAACTGGTAGACCAACTAGCCCTGCCCCACGAAGGAAAAGCAGTGGCTAGGGTGTCTGTGGGCAAGTCACTGAACCTTTTCACCTCTGTTATGACAGAGGACCATGGTGCCTACGCCATTGTCTGTGAAGGTTAGCAAGCAATCGTGTGTCCCAAGCACTTCACCCAAAGCCTGGCCTTCGGTGGACCGCAGTTGTCATCAGAGCCAGGGTACCCAAGGTCACACGCTCTTTCCAGCACCAGAAGTGGGGCTGTGGTAATTGCTTCACTGATGGAGTAGTGACCCAGACGCTACTGTGAGACTGGCAGACAGCTGACACCTGTCATCAGCCCATAGGGGGACACTCCACCCAAGGTCACCTCTTCCCAGAGTGACCCACACACAGTGGCTGATGCCTGGGGAAAGTGTGTGAAAGCCAGGTCAGGATAACATTGGATTTTGTAACCTCCCTATGGGGTCAGATGTGTACCCCAAGAGTACCACTTAGTGAGCACCCTCCAAAATAAAGTTTCAGAGTTAGCTTCCAAGAAAGGCAGACTGACATGAGTCTTTGTGTTCTTTTTCCTTAGTAAGGGAGGAGAGGGCCAGAGTGAGGAGGAAAAGTTGGGGCCTATTAAACAAGTTTATGATACCCTCTTCACCTCCTCTCTGCAGCATGAGCAGCTTCGTGAAGACAGAAGCTGTGTTCCCTTCCAAGAGCAATGAGCATCAGGGAAGCTGGGAGCCCAAAAGCATCTCTGACAACATCAACAGCTTCTTTCACCATGAGAAATGAAGTAAATCAGGCAGAGAAAAATGAATACCACATGCTGTCATTCACACAAAGTTTAAGGGTTGATCTCAAAGAAGCAGAGACTAGACCGTAGGTACCAGAGTAGAGCAGGGACTGCGTGGGGAGGAGAGAGATGGGGCCAGGGCTGCATTGGAGGGACAGCTTCTCACGTTTGACACAAGGGGGGATGGTGACAATAGCTGGGGACAAATGACTGTATATTTCCAGAGAACAAAGAGAGGCTTGTGAAACAGAAAGAAATGATGAGGGTCCAAGGTATGGCAATGCCAAGTGCCCTCACCTGCTCTCTGAACTTTGTGCTGAAATCGTGTTCATGGCCTCATATATATGCACAATCATTTGGGTATCAAATCAAAATGAAAAATAGGAAGAGTGGAAAGAAACAGAGCTTGTCTATACACATAAAGGAACCAGGTGTGGTAGCTGATATCTATAATCCCAGCACTCGGGAATCTGAGACAGGAAGGTAATTGAGAGCTACAATCTAAGCTATAGAGCGAGACCTTTATTGGCAGAGGTTTCTGTCCCACCAGGTTGTCGTTGAACTAACAGAGGTCCATTTGCCTCTGCCCCGCAAGTGCTGGGATTAAAGGTGTGTGCCACCACACCCAACTACTGATCTTAACTAAAAAAAAAAAAAAAAAATTTAAAAAATTACATACACACACACATGGACATCCATGCACAGTTCCAGAAGTACCCTTAGTGCTGAGCTAATAAATAACCAAAAACTAGGGCCAGCAAGATGGCTCAAAAGGTATAGGCACTTGATGCCAAGCTTGCCCCCAAGGCCCACATGATAGATTGAGAGAATTGACTCCCGCAAGTTTTCCTCTGACCTCCACACATACATGGCACTCAGGTACCCACCTACCTCCTCCCCCATTAATATAATTCTAAAAACCATTAAATAACCAGAAACCAGGCATCTTCAGAATCCAACAGCATTCACCGCAGTAAAGGGGAGAGTCATCAAACTCTGGCCCAGAGTCAGATACCCAAGACACACCTTCCGTCTCGCTCAGGAAGGTATCTCAGATAACACACCAAACATTAGTCTCTTTTGCTTCTAACTAGAGTTCTACTGACTGATAGAGAATTCTTCAGCTCCCTCTGGCAAAAGTGTTGCACCATGAAATAATATTCTACCCAGAAGTATTTCATATATACCGAACCTTGCAAGTGCTGAGACCCGGGGAAGGGAAAAGGCCCAGCCAACTGGTTTTATAGGCAAGGGAGGTGCTGCCCAGGGAAGTCCATGGTCTGTTAAGACTTGCCTGCCGAGTCCTTAAAGGGAGGAATTTTTCTACCACATGATCAGTCAAGAGAAATTATTACAAAGACACTCCAGCACCCAAAGCTGCACAGGGCAGACTCTGCCTGGAATGCGCTCCACAAACTCAGAGCCTCAGCCCTTTCCCTAGAAAGGCCCACAGTCCCTTGCCTCCTTCAGTCTCAAATGCCAGCTGATAATTCACTTTATGATTCAATTCAAAACAAGTAATGTCACCTGTAGGACAAGGCTTCACCTCGCCCTCTCCCTAGTACGTGGTCATTTCTTTCCACTTGTCCTGTATTCACGGTTGACCTACTGTGTGCTCCCAAGGCCTAGCTCAGAGCACAACCTGAGACAGGAAAGGCTGAATGAATAAACAGAGGGGTCAATTGCTTTGATGATGAGCATAAACTAGCACTCCTGAATCAATAAAATGTTTTTTGTTCCACACGCTTTGAATTAAAAACTAAATAAGTTTAAATTAAAAGACCCACAGCATCTCCAGCTAAATATTATTTTTCAAGGCTATGCTCTCCAAACACGATGGTGAAGTTCACAGCAGGATAATACTGTGTGCTCTTAAAAAAATAAAACAAAGTAGGAGCTGGAGAGTTAGCTCAGCAGCTAAGAGCACTTGTTGATCTTGCGGGAGGACCACGGTTCAATTCCCAGCACCCACATGGGGGCTCAAAACCATTTATAACTCCAGTCCCAGGCAATCTGATGATGTCTTCTGACTTCTGTCTACACCAGACACGTTTTTGGTGCACAGGCATATACACAGACAAAACACCCCATTCATGAAATAATAAAATAAATAAACCTAGGAAGAAGCAGGTAACAGCAACTATACTAGTTCCCAGCGCTGCTTATAATGAGCAAACCCCAGTGGTACTGTGGGCTGCATATATGCCCATGGCCCAGCTCTTTGCACCCTCCTGGGGACTCAGGACAAACCTGTTCATTCAGAGAGCGGGAGAAATCCAGCATCTTTCCCTCAAAGGGCTTTGCCTGCCCCAGTACTGCTCTGCTTGGCAAGCCTTGGACTATGGAGAAATCTTGAGCCCATTACTTAGAAGCCAAAAATGGATAGAGAGAAAATTAAAAAGATGAAAAAAGCCACAGACTCCTAAGCACAGGCTGTCTTTCCAAGCCGCTCTCCCGTGAGACAGACATTGTTTTCAACAGAGGAATACAGAAACTTTCTTGCTGCCTCCAAACACTTTGGAGAGAAAAATGTTAAAGCCAGCAGTCTCAAAAGGGTCTGATTTTTCAGAAGATGAAATCTGCCAAGTTGGAGTAAAAGCCTCAAGAAGCTTCTTCATCCTGTGTCACACCTGTGGGTACCACCTTGTCAGCAGTCACCTGATAAAGCCAGCTCTGGTGTCTCTGCCAAGCAGGGTCACCTGCTGATGTTGGCTGGTGCCTTGGGGTGGGATAAGTCGAGAGGCACCTGGCACAGGGGCTCCAGTGACCCTGTAGAGTTCTAACCTGAGTTCCTGCTGCAGCAGGTCCAAGGTCTAACCAGCATCTAGGCAAAGGTATGATGCTGGTCCAGGTCTACCTGCAGAACCAGCATACTGAACAGCAGACAAGTACTAAAAGCCACACATTCCTTACACTCACACACGTGATGACTTTGAGGAGAACCACACATCTGGCCCTGGGAAAACCACTCCCATTCACACCCAGCCCAAGCCTTTCAAGGCTCAAAGTGTTACCTCAAGTCCTTGAAACCCAAACTCACAGCATTTCCCCTTTTTTGCGGGCAGCTGTAAACAATCCCACCCTGCTTCACCCTGCACACCCTGCACACATGAATCACAACGCCCACATACGATGGCTGCCTTCTGCCCACAGCCGCCTTCAAGTCTCTGAACAAGCAGAAACACTTGAAAATAATAGCAGAACACCTCAAGACCAGCCATAGCATTCTGGTGGGGACCCCATCACCCCACCAGGGGCCATTCCACAAGCATCTCACTTACCAAAGTAATCAGCTTTGGGATGAGCGTCCATCTCTTGCTCCAGACGCTGGGTAAGGGCTTCTAGTTTCAATTCAGCAGTGGAGGGTCCAAGCTCGGGGCTTGGTGCGAGGGTCTGGCAGGGCAACCTCACCTTGGTGGGGGTGGAACTCTCTGAGAGCAGAGGTCCCAAGCTACTGTCGGTGGACCAGCTGGGAGGACCCTCTTTACAAGATAACTCAGATGGAGTGGACATCACCGGATGGACAAGGCTGGTGGGGCTGGGCTTGGGACCAGTGCCAGAGTCTATGCACCCAGGCTTCGGACCCAGCCCGGGAGTCATACCTGGCTGGGTACTGTCCTTGACAGTTGTTGAGGATAATGGAGCGGAAACAGAGAGGTAAGACTTGGGCCCATCCTGGAGCCAAGGCTGAGGGTCCACAGTAGGTTTGAGGACCCTGCCTGAAGCCTCACATTCCAGACCTGAATCTCTTCTCAGACGAGCTCCTTGGCTAGTGCTGTTAGGGACCAGAGGTGCCGAAACTGTTGTGCTCCTCGGTTGAGCAGGGGCTCCATTCTCTAAACCCAGAGAGGAAAAGCCGAGGTTGACTCGCTGAGAGGAGGCAGTAGACCAAAGGCCTGTTGGCTTCACATTGCTGTGGCCACTAACGCCACCATCCTGGCCACCGATGCCACTTTCAAAAGACCTGCCAGAGCACATGGGGAGCTGTGGCTGGTAAGGGTGATGGTCCCCGCAGGATCTGGGCAATGGGGAATCATTCCCTGGGCAACCAGGCCACCCACTCTTCACACTCAGATTCATACTGGAGGCTGCTTCTGGCTTATCACCCCACTGTGAGCTTGCCAAGGAGAAATTGTCATAATAGTCTCCGTGAGTGAGGCAGGAAGGGTCTTCACAGGAACCCAGACCGTGCAAAGCAGGCCTCTGGGAACTCACAGGCGCCTCCCTGGAACCACAGTCCTGACTGCCAGGCTTTGCACCATGGGCAGATGGCCTGGCCCTCTGCTCCTGAGATGGGTATGAGGGCGGCACAGCCACAGGGGCGGTGGTTAATCCAGGTGCCACTGCTGGCACAGCCAGAGGGGGCTTGGCTGCACCATCTGCGGTCAGCTTGCTGCTCACACCCTGTCGGCTCCCACCGTTGACAGGGCTTCTGCCAGCCCTAGACAGGGCCTCCTCCTGTAAGAGCTGCTGTTGCTGCTGCTGTTGCTGGAGGTGGATTTTGGCCATCTTGGTCGCGAACACCCTTCGGGTTTCCTCAAACTCAGGGTTGTTGCTCGCACCTTTGTCCACCCGGAAGAGTCCATCCTTGGAGGCCTCGTACATGTTCAGGTCCTCGATGAACTTACTGGCCTCCAGGCCCAGGTCGTCATATTTATCCATATTGCTTGCAGATCAGTATCCGGGGGCCTAGCCCCGGTACAAGGTGTGAATGGGGTGGGGAGATCTGGGGGGTGGGGAGATCTGGGTGCTGGCGGAGGTTCAGGTCCAGCCCAAGGCAGATAAAGACTCCCACCTGCCCAGCATGAAGGTCATGACTCCAAACTTACGGTCCAACCAGAGTTGAGGCCTTCAGGCCAGCGAGCTAAGTTTACTTCCAGACTTCTTTTCCCCGGGGAGCGTCCACGTGGGGGCAGAGTAGCCTTCAGCTGTGCCCGGCCTGCTTGGAAAAGTTCTCTTTTATGAGACAGAAAACCAAAAACAGACGAAAGAAGACGGAGAAAAATAAGGAGATAAAACAAACCCACGTCCAGGTCGGGCAGCCGAACTTGCAAACCCACTGGGCAGCGGCTGGCCAGGGGCCGGCGGTCGGGGCCGGCAGAGCTCACGGCAGCCGCGGCCCGCGGCCCATTGTCCGATGGCGGCGGCCGGCGGCGGGACGCGGAAGTGATCGCGCGGGGAGTCAATCCCCGGAGTTTGCTGGCCCAATGTGCCCGCCCCGGGCCGTGCAGGGGACCGGCGGAGACGCGGAGGGCGGGACGGCGCGGGAGCGGGCGCCCCCTGCAGGCCTGTGCTGGGCACGCAGAGCCTTGGCGTCCCGCGCTGAGCAGCGAGAGCGACCCGCAGTTTGCACCGGGCTTTCGTGCGCGCTGCCTGAGAGTCAGGGAAGAGCCGAGCCTCCCTCTGGTGCTCCCGCGTGTGCCCCACGGGCTCCACCTCTGGCAGCGCTGGGGGAGTGTCCAGGGAGGAGACAAATGTGCAGCAGTTCTGTGTCCAGGCCCCTGGCTGCTCAAGGCCGCCGCTTCTCCGGAGAGCCTGATGCCAGGCTTGGGAAACAAGACTGGAAACCTAGGGTGTTGCTGTGGCCCGGTCTTCTTTGACAGAGAGGCAGATAAAGACGAGAGTCCCAGAGGTCCGCATAATCAGCAAAGCATAGAAGGAGGCCCGGGTCCTCTGAAAGGAAGAAAAGGGGAGTGGTTGTTAAAGTTAAATGATGCCTTGGAGCACACTTGTGTTGGACGTCCTCCCTGTGCCCTGAGAAGCTTGTTGTCCATTCGGGGACTCTTGAGCCCCAAGCTAGTCCAGGGTGTCAGTCCTGGCTTCTCTGCTCCCCCCTCCAGCACCCATGGTCCAGGCAGGATACCTTACCCTACCTACACAGCTTCCAGGTGACCCGGGATATTTTACATTTTTTACATTACAGCAGCCACAGTGATCTACTGCAAATCCCGGGTCTGTCACTAGTGAACTTCAACCCTCAAGACTTACTTGGGACTTATTTAGAAAACGTGGCTTCACTTCTCCAGGTCACTGTGCCTACGCTCCCGATTTGGAATGGAACTTCCTAGTACTGCCTAGTGCCTGCTGGTGACCTTCTGGTAGCTCTTCTTACCTTCCCGGCTGAAATCACCTCCCTATAAAGTTAACCCCTACACACACCTCACCTTTATTTCCTGCTTGGTTTTTTGTTTTGTTTTGTTTTTTTGTTTGGTTTTTTGAGACAGGGTTTCTCTGTGGCTTTGGAGCCTGTCCTGGAACTAGCTCTGTAGACCAGGCTGGTCTCGAACTCACAGAGCTCCACCTGCCTCTGCCTCCCGAGTGCTGGGATTAAAGGCGTGCGCCACCATCGCCTGGCCCTGCTTGGTTTTGAAGGCTATTTAAATCCAGGGTATACCGAAGATGCTAATCTGCAGACTTCCTCCCATCCACTCTACACATCTCCAGACTGCTTATACTGCCGAATGAGATGTAAATGCATGTAAATAGTTGTTGGCTTGTATGTTTTTATCAGGAATCATGACAAGGAATTGACATCTGTATGTGTTTAGTACAAACACATTTTTCTATTCCATTTCCCACCCTTGTTGGTCAGATGCAGAACTCTAGATATGGAGGGTCAACTTCAGCTGTATCTGTATGTCCTTTTTGTTTGCCAACTGGCCAGTTATCCACTTCATTACACCATATTGTATATGCTCGGGGTTTGGCTAAACATTTATGTCTCGATGAATCTCTATAGGCCTGGGACAAGGAACAAGTAAGATAATACGTATGAAAGTGCTTTATATTCTGTAAACACAAAGAACGGCTCACTGACCTTTAGACTCCGAAAGTTCAGGATGTTTGTTGAGAATTAAAAGTCCCAGGCTCCAGCCCCAACCTACTGATCCCAAATCTGCATTTTAACAGTATTTCTGGGGTGGGAAGAGCATTCATGTGTATCTGCATGCGTGCACACGCACACACATACACACACTACATGATGAGTACTTCTATAAAGCAGTATACCGGAATTAAGTTTGAAAGATTTATTTTATTTTTTAAATTGTGTGTGTGTGTGTGTGTGTGTGATATGCATACAGAGGTCCTTGGGGTCCAGAGAGGGAATAGATACCTCAGAGCTGGAGTAATAGGTATAAGTACTGTGTAAGTACTGGGTATTGAACTCCACTCCTGCACAAGAACAGTGTGTGCTTTTAACTGCTGAGTCATCTCTCTTGCCCAGAATTAAATAAGAATCTCCCGTACCTGGAGCTACAACCCAGTGGTAGAACACCTTCTGGGCACACATGAAGATCTGGGTTCCATCCCCAAAACAACAAAATTAACAGCAGCTTATGAAGATGGTATCTCTATACACCATCATGTATATGATCCTTGGAAGTACTGGAAATGGGCTGGAGAGGTGGGTCAGTAGGTAAGAGCACTAGCTGCTATTCCAGAGGACCTGGATTTTACTCCCAGCACCCACATGGCTCACAACTCTGCAATACCCTCTTCTGGCCTCTCTAAACACTGCACGCATGTGATACACAGATATACTGTAATCAAAAGACCCATACACAATGCCCAAAACAGTCAGGAAGTTATGAATGTTTTACTGTCGCGGTTTAATGCTGAAGAGACCAAGGTTATTCCAATTCTGCTCACAACATTTAGAATCCCAGTCACACCTATTTAATGGAGGCCGGTTTTGTCTGTTTCGTGTTCTTGAAAACATCTGCGGACTGTTATCTCAGAAGATGTGTTCAGGGCTAGTGATCTGGCTCAGTGGGTATCAGCACTTGCTGCCAAGCCTGATGACTTGGGTTTGATTTCCAGAAACTATATGGTAGATCCAACTCCTACAACACACACACATTGAATGAAGGATTGATTAATGGATGACTGATGGATGAATAGTCTTAAAAGATCCGTTCAATCTTGCCTATCAGCTGTTTAAAAAAGCAAAATACTGCTGGATCTGGGGGTGTCATCCCGGCTACTCAAGAGAGTAAGTCAGGAGAGTCCTGAGTTCAACACCTGCCTGGACTACAAAGTAAGTTCAAGGCTAGCATAAACAATTTAGTGAGACCCTGTCTCAAGATTAAAAATAAAAAGAGGGCTGGAGATATATCTCAATGGGAGATCGTTTACCTAGCATAAGTGATGTGGGATGTCCTTCTGTATATGTGTTGCTTTTATTGGTTGATGAATAAGGCTATTTGGACAATGGCTTAGCAGAGTAAAGCTCAGGATATCACCCAGTGTTTCAGTTGACTTCCTGTTGCCTGCAAGATGTAGGACCCTCAGCTACTACTCCAGCACCATGTTTGCCTGCATGCCACCATGCTCCTGTCATGATGATAATGGACTGAACCTCTGAAACTGTAAGCAAGACACCCAATTAAATGTTTTCTTTGTAAGAGCTGCCATGTTCATGGTGTCTCTTCGCAGCAATATAAAAACCCCAACCAAAACAGTGAGTTCACCATGCTAGCTTGTATTTGTCTTGTTCAAGTCCATGTGAGCAGATGTAGGCATTGAGAGGGAGAGCTGGGTCTAATCCACTCAAGCCCATTTCCTGTGGAAGCCTTCCCATCACCATTTCTCCCAGACACACAGGGAACTTCTTCCTTGTTCGCTGTATCCATCCTCTCCTCACTGAAGCCAAACCATGGACCTTTGACTATTTGCTTCAGTGTTCTAACCCAGGAACTCAGAATAGTACCCGACACATGACAGAGTTACTCCCCCCACAAAAAAAGGTGAAAAATAGGTACTCATGGTGGAAAAGCCATCACAGGTGTTGCCACTTACAGGTAGAAAAACTTAACTGGTGACTCAAACTTGTAGAAAGAAATGAATGGAAGCCATACTGTTATCCTTATAACCACATGTGTCTCTGCAATCCTCTGTAAGTCTTAACTGGTTATCTTGCAACGATCCAAATATTTGATTTGTGAATGTCAATGATGTTTAGTCAGGAGTATGACTTCAGTCATATGCGATGGTCTACGCCTGTAATCCTAGACTTTGGGAGGTAGAACAGGAAGATCAGGATTTGAAGGTCACCCCCTACTACGTAAGAGCATTTGAGTACTACCTGAGCTATCTGAGACTTTGTCTTACAAAACAAAAGCAACAATAAAAAAGGGTAAGAAATAGTGCAATTTCATGCAGTTTGCATGTGTGTGCACACTTAGATGTATGAAATATCTGTTTCCAAACTGAGCACAATGGCTTACATATGTAATTCCAGCACTCAAAAGACTGGGCAGAACACTCTGCAAGAGTTTGAGGCCAGCCTGAGCCGCACAGTGGGTTCAGGTCAGTCTGGGCTACAGAGTGAGACACTGTCTCAAAATTACAGACAGGCAAGCCGGATGGTGGTAGCTCACCTTTAATCTCAGCACCCGGAAGCAGAGGCAAGCGGATCTCTGTGAGTTCGAGACCCACCTGGTCACAAAGTTAGTTCCAGGACAGCCAAGGCTGTTATACAAAGAAGCCCTGTCTTGAAAAATCAAAACAAATAAAAATAACAAATCAAAAACCTAATATAAATATATATGGGGGGCTTAGGATGTAGTTCAGTGGCATGTATGACTCTTGGTTTGAGCCCTATAGTTAAAAAAATAAACTGTTTATGTGCAGATATATGTTTTTAATATAAAGAATTAAGGACTCAAGGGCATCTGAAAACTTATGTCTTGTAACCTCTATGCAGATCACTATGTCCATGGAGCTAACAAACCCAAGAGGCAAAGATCCTCTGGCTTGAATAGACTGCTGCTTACTTTGCAGTGAACTGAAAGGGCCTTTCTATGGCTATTGCTTGGCTGTAGGAAACATCCCTGTACACAATGCTGTATGTGTCCCCAAGTATGCTCTACTGGAGGGACGGCTCTGAATGGAATCTTTATATTTCAGCTGAGGAGATGGACGAAGAATTAGCCATCAAGGTTTTTCCTTTGAGCTCTTTCCATCCTACTGATGCCCAGAGCGGGCCAGGAAGTGCTGGCTGTTCCAAATCTGCTTCCTGAACCTTGGGCCTCTCTGGCCCCGAGCCTCCCTGAGGAACAGCCCATGAATGGAGAGAAGCAGCTGCCTTGAAGGCTCTTTCCTGCTGCCTGTAAAGTGTCTTGTTTCCTCATTCCCTACGCTGGAATGCTGCCAGGTCAGACCCAGAATTTAGGATTGTGACCTTGTTCTCTCTCTCTCTCTCTCTCTCTCTCTCTCTCTCTCTCTCTCTCTCTCTGTGTGTGTGTGTGTGTGTGTGTGTGTGTGTGTGGCCTATGCCCTGTTTGAGTTCCTGTTCTAACTTCCTTCTATGACAGACTATGATGTGGAAGTAAAAGCTATAAATTCTTTCCTCCCCAGCTTGCTTTTGGTCACGGCGTTTCACCACAGTGATAGTAACCCTAATTGAGAGCCAAGCCAAGCCATCTATGGGACAGACACTGACCATTTAGGCACATGGACAGCATTTAATAGCTTTAGGACTTTTGACTTGATGGTGGGTTTATTGGGGTAGTAAATATATTTTCAACTTCTGATACTTTCCATATAGGGTGGCTTTGTTGGGAACATAACCCCATTCTTGGCAAAGGAGTGCCATGTTCTCAGTAACTCTGTAATGCATCAAAAGGACTTAGAATCTTTCTGAACATGTAGGTCTTCTTTGTTTTCCCTCAGAACACCCTAGTCATGGTCAGTGTAAGAATCATGGATCTTAACAGTTAGCAGTTCCCTGGCACCCACTGCACTCCAACCAGCCCAGCCCAGAAGCCTCATGACTTGCTTCTTCGATAAGGATCTGAGTGGTTGTGTGGCTATGGAAGCCCACCCCCACTACACACACAAACACACACACACACACACACACACACACACACACAAACACACACACAATTACCTCCAGATTGTGTTGGAAAAGGTTTAATTTTTCAGAGGCCATCCAACCTCCCTTGATCTAAGTACTTCACGGGTCCTCTCTGAGGTGTGGCGTCAGCTGTCCTGACTGACCTTCACTCTAGTTGACTGGCTGCTCCTTCCCGTGGCCTGTACCTAAGAGAGAACTGATACAGCTGAAGAACCATTGGCCCACTGCAGGTCCTGATCGCACTGTGGGATCAACCCTTGCTGCCTGGCTGCTGGGTCTGGACCTGTAACAAGAATCAGGTCAGCTAACTGCTTTACCAGAAACCGGGGGACAGGAATTAGTAAGAGGAATGGACCTACTTATTTTAGGCCAAAACAGGGAGGGAAAAATACCTAGAACTGGGAATGGGGCAGCATTTCACTTTTAAGCATTTATCCAGCATCTCAATTCAGACCCCCAGAAGGCAGAACTGGGAATGGGACAGCATTTCACTTTCAAGCGTTTACCCAGCATCTCCTCGGGGTTGCGTCTGCAAACACAGCAAGGCAGATCACTGCTGCCCCGTAGCAACCCAGATAACAGAAGCAGATACACCTCAGACTGCTGAGGGGGTGAAGTGTCACTCTCTGACTGTGTCAAGGAGGAATGGATACACTTCTCAGGGACAAGCGACAGGAGAGACAGGCATGGCCAAGGAGCACACAGTTGAGGAAAAACGCTGTGCATGACATTTAAACCTGGGGAACGCTAGAGACAAACAAGGAAGAGTCAAGGCAGGTGGTATCAGCAAAGATATGGTTCGATTGTGTATGGGGGTTCGTATGTAACCAGATAAAATATCATACAGCAGTATAACTGTAACAGAAACAGCGATACTTCCAGGGAGGAAAAGGCTGGAGCAGAGAGTTAGTAGCTCAAAGAACCCCACTGAACAGTTGGGTTCTCATGTAGTAGAACATGTGCCTTTTGGCTCACATGTATCTTGTGGGCTTCTCCTTGTATGTCATTGTTTAACAACTTCATGCATTACAGGTCTCATTAGGATTTTAATTCTCTATCCAACAGAGAGAGTCTTAATAGTATCCAGGTCACCTTCAGACACTCAGGCCTGAGCCAACAGACAGAATTAACTAGCCTTAGAGGTAAGGGTCAGGTTCAGCCACTCTCAGACAATGGGAGCACCTGTGTACAAACACCGCAGGAACACTGTTCTATCTGAACACACGGGGAGACGGGGAGCAATCTGTTCCATCATCCCTCAGGCCCCGGACTAGGCACTTACCTCACAGCTGGGACTGTCTTAGTTCTTAAGAGTTAACTGCCCTCCACACCAGGAACATGGAGTGAAGCACATTTGAGAACAAGGTCTATTGCTGTGTGTCATATATGTGATGTGTGTGTGTGATGTGCTATATGGGTATATGGTATAGTGTGTATATGCACGTGTGTGCACGCATGTCTGGTGTGGGGGGCTGTGTCTACATGTGAGACATGTATGTATGTATGTATGATTAGATATATATGTTGTGTTCATATGTGGTTTGGAATATACAATGTGTAGGTGGAATTGTGCATGTATGTATGAGTGCGGTATGGCACGTGGACATGTTGGGGTGCAATGAGGATCGGAAACACATAGAGTCATTGAAAGAGTGACCCACTTCTACCTTGCAGAAACAGTCATGCCTCTTCAGATGTAGAAATCCGAAAGATTCCCCAGTTTTCCTGCTGTCTCCATGCCTTTCAAAAGTCCTAGCACTCCAAATTATTATCTCCACAAACCAATATGTGGGTCTTATGAAAGACAGAAAGTGGGAGGACTGGGGACTGAAGAGCAAACCTTTGGTGCCAAGATCAGCACAAAGAACGTCTCTGTCACACGTCTCTGTGGGACATAGAATGGGGTCTGAGCCAGAGGGTTTGGCGGACAGCAAAGGACTTTTGGTTACACGGCTATTTCAGACCACACTCAGCAGCTCCCGCAGATTTAGGTTGCATGGCTGGCACTCGGGTGTTGCTGGTTAAGCAGCATAAGCAGATTCTTTAGATATTTACAGGGTAGCTAAAGACATTGACAGACAAGACTTGGAAAATTAAGAATGGTCATGTGCACTGCTGCCCTCCTGTGCAGCACTGTTGCTGGGAGCAGCTGCCCAGGCCCGTGTAACTGGCTGACCTCTTTATGAATGGACTCTTGCCAAAAGGAAATAGGCAAAAGGGCGGTGTGCAATTTGAGAACAAGTTCTCAATCTCTTTCTGGCCTCCCCACTTCTCTGTAGGCCACTGGAATTACCTTCGGCAACCTCAAAAGCCAGGGTTTATGGATGGAGCTGCTGGAACTCCACACCCTCTAGCATGCTGGAATTCATAGAACTCCCCTCATCCCATTCCCTTTTCCAGAGAGTTATACTGACTGGGGTGATGTTTGCTGTGTGAGACACTGGAGTTCAGCGTTGGCTGATGATGCCATTATTTTCTCTCTTTCTCTCTCTCTCTCTCTCTCTCTCTCTCTCTCTCTCTCTCTCTCTCTGTGTGTGTGTGTGTGTGTAGGTACACACAGGTGTCTTCATCACCACTAGACAGCCCTGGATCCCCGGAGCTGAAGTTACAGGTAATCGTCAGTCATTTGCCATGAGGAATCTAACACAGGTTGACACAAGCGCTCTTAACCACAGAACCATGTCTCTAGCCCCCACACAGCCAACACTTTACACCTGAGGATGACTGACTGACAATGGAGGCACCGATAGACTGTTAGGAGTCATTGGCACTAATGCAGTAACTAGAGGGGGCCCATGCTACTTCCTGGAAACAGTATTTACTGACAAGCTGATCACTAACGATGGGGACACTGGGTGATACTTAGGCTTCCAGAGCTCAGTTCAGCCTGTTTGTGATCTTTACTACCGTAAGTTCTGTCGGTTGCCACTTGACAGAACCCTCTGACCTTTTCTAGTAGGACTTGGTCCTACCCTTGAGGAGTGGCATCATCCAGGGTAGTCTGCCTCTTTCCAGGGGAGTGCCACCAATACTTCTCACACCCTTCTCAATATGCCTGTGAACAGGGATCCCGCTTAGGACCTGAGTCTGGGCAGGCCATGCCTTAGGAATCCCAGATACACTCTACAGTGTGGAAAGGATGTCCTAGGGAAATTTCTAGAAGCACTGCTAGCAAGCCCCTTCCAACTTTTCACACTTTTCTCAGTAGTACGTGCAGCCAAGCCAGGGTAACTTCCTGATGTCTGAGTCCTAGTGACAGTGTCCAGGGGAGATGCACTCAGATAACCAGGGGTAATGACCCTCAGACCAGGAGTCTCAGGTTCAGGGGTAATGACCCTCAGACCAGGAGTCTCAGGTTCAGGGGTAATGACCCCTCAGACCGGGAGTCTCAGGTTCAGGGGTAATGACCCTCAGACCGGGAGTCTCAGGTTCAGGGGTAATGACCCTCAGACCGGGAGTCTCAGGTTCAGGGGTAATGACCCCTCAGACCGGGAGTCTCAGGTTCAGGGGTAATGACCCTCAGACCAGGAGTCTCAGGTTCAGGGGTAATGACCCCTCAGACCGGGAGTCTCAGGTTCAGAGGTAATGACCCTCAGACCGGGAGTCTCAGGTTCAGGGGTAATGATCCTCAGACGGGGAGTCTCAGGTTCAGGGGTAATGACCCTCAGACCAGGAGTCTCAGGTTCAGGGGTAAAGACCCTCAGACCAGGAGTCTCAGGTTCAGGGGTAATGATCCTCAGACCAGGAGTCTCAGGTTCAGAGGTAAAGACCCTCAGACCGGGAGTCTCAGGTTCAGGGGTAATGACCCTCAGACCAGGAGTCTCAGGTTCAGGGGTAATGACCCCTCAGACCAGGAGTCTCAGGCCAGGGGTAATGATCCTCAGACCGGGAGTCTCAGGTTCAGGGGTAATGACCCTCAGACCGGGAGTCTCAGGTTCAGGGGTAATGACCCCTCAGACCGGGAGTCTCAGGTTCAGAGGTAAAGACCCTCAGACCAGGAGTCTCAGGCCAGGGGTAATGACCCTCAGACCGGGAGTCTCGGGTTCAAGGGGAATGACCCTCAGACGGGGAGTCTCAGGTTCAGGGGTAATGACCCTCAGACCAGGAGTCTCAGGTTCAGGGGTAATGACCCTCAGACCAGGAGTCTCAGGTTCAGGTGTGCAAAGCTAAATTGTTTATCAACAGCGACCAACTTTCTCACAGTTGAAACATGTACACTCGACAGACCCTGGGGTATCTAGACATCAGGTCTGCTTGGGAAATCCAATGGTACAGGGATGGCTCAAATACCACAGTGGAGCTGAGCTTGAATGTGGCTCTGCCTTCTCTGTGTGGTCTTGAGCAAGGCCCCTTATGTGATAAAGAAGAGCCTGACACACAGCCCACAGTAAGGGACAGAAATCACTGCTGCTGTTGACAGAGTTCACAGCCCACAGCATCCTGACAGCAAGTGCTTGCTGGCTTAGCTGTGCTCTTTCAGAGACGGAACAAAAACTGGAATTCAGGTTCAGGGTGTGAGGGTCAGGGAGGTAAGTCATAGGCATTGTGTTCCAGCTGGCCTGGCCTCTTCCCTTAGGGTATCATTACTTCCTTACCTACCTTCCTTCTCCAAGGGCGTAGACGAGGGTGAGGGTCATCTCTGGGAGGTCACTGGCCTCAGCTGTGGAACTGAGGCCTTAGTCTTGGGCCTGTCCTGCCCTCAGCTGTCCTGTCCAGGGCAGCACCCCACCCCATTCACTGCTGGTCATCTCAGATTCCATTCTCCAAACTCAACGGCCTGGCTATGAGCCTTTGGCCACCCGCGAAGCAAGCAGCTGTTTTCTGCTTACGCTTCCTCATTGGCCTCTCCTCCAGTCCCTCATGATTCCCACTCAGAAGTACTTCCACTCATGATCCTGAAGCAGCACCAGGCTTTTGCAAAAGGTGCCCTAGTGGAGTGGAGAGCCCAATACAGCTCCCCATACTGTTGTCTCGAGCCACAGGAACAGTTTTGGCACAAGGCTAAAGGCTTTCTCTGATCTCATCTACAAACCTGACTGCTGGCAGATGGTCAGGAGGCCTTATTCCCTAGGGAAACAGGCACACCTTCTACAAGATCCCAAGGCTACCCTGGGTAAATCCTTCTTCCTACTCAGAGCAGGTTCCTAGGCCAATGCTGACTTCAAGCGCTGCTGTGACTCTCTGGATTCAGTTCCACAAAAAGAAAGAAACATTCCCTAACTGTACCCATATTCCCAGAGAGGTGGACACCCTGACTCAGAATAAAGTGCTATAATAGCGGCCAGGCTCCTGATTCATGTGTACCTTCACAACATCATACTGTTGTTTTTCTTCATCCACTTAGTATCCCAGGAGGCTTCAGACACACCATCTTCCTGCCCAAACTCCCCAAAGCTGGGATTTAGGTATGCACCACCACACTGGGCTGACATTGCACAGATTGATATCTTTCTATTGTTGAAATACTTGATGGCCAAAAATATAAGAAAATACAAAATCATAAACAGAAGGGAAGACCTGCATCAAATGATTTGTGGGGCTGGAGAGATAGCGCAGTCCTTACAAGAACTTGCTGCTCTCGTAGTGGGCTTGGATTCCCTTCCCAGCACCCACATAGGGTGGCCCACAACCTCCTGTAACTCCAGTTCCAGGGGGTCCAATGTCCTCTTCTGGTTTCTGAAGCCACCTGCATGTATACGGTATACACACACACACACAAGATGGCACACACACATATACACAAATAAAAAAATCTAAAATTATGGTGATGCGTGCCTGAAATCCCAGTACTCAGGAGGATGAGGCAGGAAGGAAGATCTGTCAGTTCCAGGACAACTTGGGCCGTAGAGTTAGGCTGAATCAAAAGGTTAGGATCACATTGCCTAGGGTATCTTACTTTTACTTGTGAGAAAATTTCCATGTCACAATTTAAGACCCCGTCTTTAGCTGACTGCCTTCTCTTCCCCTGACTGGATGCTCATATTTGTAAGGACTGTTATTTGAAGGAATGTATTCTGGCTGGGCGAGGAAAGCCTGGGCAATGGACCCACCTCAGTGTTCTGGTGCTGGGAGTCAGTTTCCCTTTCTTTGGCAGATGCCCACTCTGGCAGCATTCATGTAGGGCACCAATTTTTCTTACTCACAAATTCTCTTTACCGACTTCTCCAGAGAAATAACCTTCACCCACTTGGAACCTGAATCTCCCAGGAGCTAGAAGCCTTTATGTTTGACCTACAGGACCAAGCCAGGCTGGCTTCTCACCAGCCAACCACTTGCCCCGACAGAGTAGGCACCACGACAGTGTTTTCCCAGACTCTGAGACTGACTAGTTTCCCTTGAGGGGACCCTGCCAGACATTTATCATGTTGTCATGCATCAATCGAGACAGGCGTTTAGGCGAGGGCCCAGTGACACAGCAGGACAGCATGAAGAAGCCAGATGTGAGTTTACACCCTGCCTCTTCTGTGTGTTAGCTTTGAAAACTAGGCAAATTACCAAGTTTCTCAGCTTGCTGTGTTTTTATTCTGTTTTGTTTCATCTTCATGAGAATAATTCCTACCCTCCAGGGCTCTGTAGAAACTGAGATAATGAGTTTCTGACTCAGATCACACCACACCCCAGGCACTCACCCACAGGGAACAACTTTCTGCCCAATTGTTCCATCATATCTACCGTCCCCTAGGAAGTACCAATGAGTTCATGTTTTCAAGTTTCATCTTCTTGGAGAGAATGTTCTCCAAAGCCCAGTGTGTCGGTCCAGAAGGCTACAGACTTTGCTGGTCCAGTGCTTAGGACAGAGAACGCCCAACTGAAGGACTGGCTACCCCTAGTTCATCAAGGCCACCAAGCTCATTCCTGGAGAAAACAAAACAACCAAAGCCCTCACCCTATCTTCACGTACTCCTGTGTGTCATGGGACAGTCACCTGCGTCAGCTTGGGGATCCTCTTAACGTAACTCTCCAGAACTGAGGCTCTGCCTTCCTCTCTGGTCCAAATCTCTCCCACCTCTACTTCCTCACAGTCCTGGGCCAAACTCATCCCAGGTAAGATGAAAATGAAGGAGAAAGGACTGGGTAGAAATTATGGTTCAGAAACATTCATTAATCCAGTGTTCTCAAACTTTGGTGGTAGGATCACTGGTAGTTTTTCTTTGCGGCAGAGTCTAATGTAGCTAAAGATAGCGTCAAACCCATGGTCCTTCTGCCTCTCCCATGCTGGGATCACAGGTGTGCTGCCACAGTTCCTCTGGTAGAGCTGCTTTGCTTTTCTGTGTTGGAGATGGAACCTAGGGCCTGGCCATGCTAGGCTCACCCTCTACCCCTGAGCTATACCCTCAGCAGCCTCACTTGTAAAAAATTCTAAATCCCTTATGATGGCTACAATTAAATTACAATTTCTAGGCATGGACACCTGGCACAGTGTCAAGCTCAAGATCCTGTGCATGAGCCTCTCTTGCTCATGGGCCTGGATGAGCCCGGCCTAGATGGAGGTCAAGGTGACATATGTTCAAGGTGACAGACCATAGGCATTCCAGGGAGGCAGCACAGAACCAGGGCCTGGAATGGTGGCGTACACTGGTCTGTTCCGAGATCACAGACACGTCTCAGAGTGCTATACACTTATGACACTAAAAGCCATCTGAACAGTAGGAGACAATGACAGCCATCTCTGGGTGGCACTGGATTGTAGACACGGAGCTTCTGCATCCTGAAAAGACTTAAGTTCTTCTCTCCTCCCCACAACTAGGCCTCGAGCCCTTGCTCAAACCGCGTCTATAAGAGCACTTTACGAATGACTCTCAGAACAATCAGCTTTGTCTAATTTACTGGTGAGCTGGCTCCAGTCCTGGCCATCTCCTAAACAGCTAAATCAGAGCAGCTTGGACACAGGAGGTGACACTCAGGACACAACTCCTCTCTGGTGAACTTGCTCTTGCTAGTGACATTCAGGGGGCCAAACTGATGGCATCACTATCTGAGGCTCATGTGAGCCGTGTGGGGTTCAAACCCCTGCTGGGCTGTGAGGATGGGGCCATTGCGGGGATCAGCAACTCAGAACACAGTTTCGCTCACCACAGAGCACACTCCACACACGGAAACAGGGGCTATGATACGGTCCTTCTGTTCCAGCTCAGAAGTAAAGCGAAGTCCTATCCCAGAGCATGGCCCTCAGACTCAGAAGAGGCCACCCGGCTGGAGGGGAAGAGACCTATGTGACGCCTATGTGAAAGGTGCTGGAGACACGCACAACAATTGTAGAGATGCCAGTGTCCACGTCCCGTGCCACAAATGAGACCCTGAACATATATCAAAGGGTTGTGTCTGTCCTGGGAGCCAAAAGTCCAGCCAGCACCACCTGGACTCCTGTGCAGCTCCTGAGCCTGCTTGGCCCCTTTGGTCTGTGTGACTGTGTGCAGAAGTGCCCGAGACACACAGAGCTGTGTGCAGACGCTCCTAGCTGTCTGCCAGCCTTGCTCTTCTCCTTGTTCCCACCCAGCAGCATCTCAGGTAGTTCCACACCCTGTGTGGGAGTCCTGATGACTCCAGTCTGTCCCGGGACAAGGCCAATGGCCCCGATGTTTGTCTTTTCTCTTCTCCTAAGCTAACATCCTTTCCTTGATCTGGGCAGAGGAGGGTCCGTAAGGCCCTGGTCACTCCTGCACCAGGAAATTGATGAGGGCAGTCCTGGGGGAGAGGAAGGACTTCTTGATGCTTCTCCCCTGCAACAGCCGGGTGCCCAGCTCACTCTGGAGAACCAACTCGTGGACTTTGTCCCGGTCCTGGGCAACTTGTTGGGGCACAGAGATCTTGCCGTAGGCCTTGTTGTTGATCTGAGAAGGAAAAGAGCAGAGAGAGTGAGGAGAGTCCTCAGGGAGGCGGCTGTCAGGGTGCTCTGACGCCTAAGCTAAGGACTCTTCCTAAGTCTACATCTGGCACAGGTACGGTGTGGCAAGGGTTGCTGGCAGCCTGCAGGGACTTGCTGCTTCTCAGTCTCCAGGGTGGGTGTGATGCTGGCACTTTCCACAATACACGTTCATTTTGTTTATTCTCTTCCTTCTTGTGTGCTTTTCTGTCTGTCTGGGCTTTAAGCTCCTTGAGGATAGGAACCCTCTTGTCCCACTGGATTTTTTGTTTTTGTTAAGACAAAGTCGTATCATGTATCCCTGGCTAGCATCGAACTTACAGTGGTGCTCCTGCCTCAGAATATCAGAGTAAACTACTGTGCCTGGCTTTTGTTTGATTTTGCATCCCTATGACCTAGCACTATGCCTGGACTAGAGTCAGGACTGGACGTGGGTGAGCTGCTTCCTTAACTACTAATGGTGTAGCCTCCGATAAAACAAGGAAAACCACATTTGGACGAACATGACCTAGTTCCACTGCACCTATCTTCCAGACGATCAGGTAAAAAGCCTGTCCTGGTCTCCTCACCTTCTGCCACTTAAGCCATTAACAGATGTCCCAAAAACTGTCTCACACTAAACACATTGATTCTGCATAGAGGGGAAGCTACAGGGATCTAGTTTTGACACTAAAGGTTTACAGGAAAAACAAAACAAAACAAACTACTCTTTCTGGGCCTGGTGGCACAGGCCTGTAAGTCCAGATACCCTGAAGGCTGAGGCAAGAGGGTCAAGCTCAAGGTCAGTTTGGGCAATTTACTGAGACCCTGTCTCAAAGTAAAACATAAGAAGAGGTTGGGGCTGGGCAGTGGTGGCGCACACCTTTAAATCCCAGCACTCAGGAGGCAGAAACAGGTGGATCTCTTGAGTTTGAGGCCAGCGTGGTCTACAAGAGCTAGTTCCAGGACAGGCACCTAAGCTACACAGAGAAACCCTGTCTCGAAAAACAAACAAGAAAGAAAGAAAGAAAGAAAGAAAGAAAGAAAGAAAGAAAGAGGGCTGGGAATGCAGCTAAGCAAGACATTACTTGCCGAGAATGAATGCCCTAGGCTCTAGGTTCAACCCCAGAACCTAAAAACAAACTAAAACAAAAATTTGAACCTTGAACTTCCCCTCCTTCATTACCCTTATATATTGAAAATGGTGCAGTTTGCCAAAAATAAAAAATAAAAATAAAACGGGGAAAAGAGTTTTATGTAACTTTACTAAAAGATGCTTGACAGAGACATTAATTTTTTTTATTTCATTTTACATGAGCGGGTGGTTTGCCTGCATGTTTATCTATTCGCCACATGCATGCTTTGTGCCAGTGGAGGCTGGAAGGGGCAGCAGAGCTCCTGGAACTGTAGTAACAGGGAGTGTGAGCCACTACGTGGGTGCTGGGAATCAAACTTAGGTCCTCTAGAAGAGCATGCAGTCCTCTTAACCACCGAGCCGTTTCTCCAGCCCTACAGAGGTATTATTTACTGACAGACATGTGTCACCTTCTATGTATCTCCCTACCCTGTCCCCTCAAGCCTACCAGGTGCTCCTATGCAGCAGGAAGACACTGCAGTCATTAAGGCAGACCAGGCTGGTATTTCCCCTTTCTAAGTCCTTCCAGGCCCTGAGAGTTGAGGCTTGCATGCTTCTGGGATACAGTGAAGGAACACGGAAGGGAACACAGACCTCTGTGCTGTAGGGCTGGCTTGGGGACGGTCTGCAGACCACAGTCTAGCACCACGCTGTAGGAGTCACTCACCAGAACGGCCATCTGAACCATATCAGGCTGCTGAAGGAACTGTGAGTCCACCGTGGGCCAGGCCTGCCGCATCACGCCAGTGTCCCAGGCATAGTGGTCACAGAGCTTGCTTGGTACCAGCGCCAGGCCTGCAACACAAGGCACAGAAGGTCAGGCCACTCTGAACACACAGAGGACTCATGAACAGGGTGCAAGGCTGCCCTTGGCTTCGAGCCTTCCGAGGAAGCTAGGGATGCCATAACGTGACGTTTTCCATGAGGCTGCGGACCGGCCACTCCGAGGGGTGCTAGTGCCTTTTGTTTTGTTGGCTTCTGTCTTGGGTTCCTGTGCTAGCATCAGAGTTTCTTGTTAATTTTTAAAACTTTTCCCTATTTGACATTCTTGTGACTTATGGCTTATCAGCGGGGTAGAAGTGAAGACTGCCTAGAGCCTGTTAGAGCCTGAGAACCAAGTGGTGCCCTGGTGCCCAGGGAGGAGCTGACCTCTTCCCACAGCTGGTCTGTGACCCCGTGTTCCACGCAGCCTTTCTATAAAAAGCATGCAAAGATGTGCAGATGGGTGGACATGGTACTCTGAAATGAGTGGAAAAACAAGACTGCCGATGTTCTGGGGTTACCCCTTCGCTGGGGAAGGAATGTCTCCTGAGAACTGGCCCCTAAGTACAGGCTGTCTTCGTAGCTTCTGCTGTCATGAGTACCTTGGTCTTTGGTATCAAAATCTTCTCTGGTCCTTTTCCACATAGAGTGCACTGGACAGAAGGAAGTTCTCAGCCCTCCTGAGAACTTAGCTCTCACCCTACTACATATACTAGCCTCTGGCTCAGGGTAGGCCACATGAAGGTGGTCAGGTATAAAGCGTCTCAAGGCTCCTTTCAGAGAGTGCAGGGGCTTCTCCCTTCCATCTTTTAGGGCTAGGAATGGACCCCTCAGACATGCTAAGTGTATGTTCTACCATTAATCTATACCTCAAGATCCCCCTTTTCTTTCTTAAAATATTTATTTTTATTTTATACGTATTAGTGTTTTTGCCTTCATGTGTGTCTGTGAGGGTGTCTGACACTGGAACTGGAGTCACAGTTGTGAGCAGCCATGTCCTCAAGAGTAGTCAGTGCTCTTAACTGCTGAGCCATCTCTCCAGTCCCCCTTTTTATTTTAAAAACACTGTTTTACAGGTTTCCACAAGAAGCAGTTATTGCTTTTATACATACATATTTGTGTGTGTATTACAGTTGTGCTAGATGAGCCTGGGCTTTGCACAAGCTAGGCAAATGCTCCACACATACATGTGTGTGTGTGTTACACTTGTGCTGGTGATGAACCGGGTGCACACGCTAGGCAAGTGCTCCACACATACATATGTGTGTATGTTACAGTTGTGCTGGTGATGAACCAGGTGCACACGCTTGGCAAGTGCTCCACCACGTGACACTCACAGCTCTGAAATTGGAAAAGATATTGAAGTACAGAGTTTGTCCCCTACTGTGAAATCAGTTCAAGAATTTTCTCTTGGTTTCTTTGAAAGGTTTCATTCTCCTTCCTATTTAACTTTCAAATTTAGTAGTAATTTTGTTTATAATATAAAAAATTATCTTCAGGGCTGGAGAGATGGCTCAGCGGTTAAGAACATTGCCTGCTCTTCCGAAGGTCCTGAGTTCAATTCCCAGCAACCACATGGTGGCTCACAACCATCTGTAATGAGGTCTGGTGCCCTCTTCGGGCCTTCGGCATACAAGCAGACAGGATACTGTATACATAATAAATAAATATTTTAAAAAATTATCTTCAAAATCACAAACTTTCCAAACTAAGTTTGTTTGCATAAAGCTTCCTTTTCCTACAAAATATTATTATACTGGGATTGGTTTGGTAGCATGAACACTGTCCTGAGTCTGACGTTAGCATTGCACACACACACAGGATCAGCTTTATTCAAACATGTGTTAGTAACCGCTGGCTGTGCCCACCACAAACTCCCCGTCTTCTCACAGACCCAAACTCACAGTCCTTAGGTGGGCCTGTGTTGTGGACCAACCACTGATAGCGCTGACATGTTCTACCCCACTGGTCTCTGCCTCGACTCTGGCATATTCATTCAGTGCAGCTTTGTAAGTTTTCCTACCTGACACTCAGGTGATCCTGTATTGCCAGGTACTGGCAGGGAAGTGAAGACTCCTTAGACCAAAGTACAAGACATGACTTTCCCCTGGTGCCCAGCTGGCCCTGGCCTGAGCTGTTGTACTTCTCAATGGTCTTAATGGCCTTTTGGCCAATGCAGAGAAGATTCCAACTTCTTCCTCCTCTAAAAGTAAGATGGAGGTCACCAAAAGCAGATAATCATGTCTTTATTTGCTGAGCTGGTGGTGGTTTGTCCTGTGACCCAGATGTAACGGGAAGGTTTCCAAAACCTCCGTATGGAAGTCATACAGGATGTCTAGGAGATGAAAGGGTCTTGGATGAAATGTTCTGGACAGAAGCTGTTACACATTCCACTGAAAACACAAGGAAGCCCAGATTTCCTGGCGTAATCAGGATGCTTATTTATAGGTACAGTGTTTCACCAGGCTTTCTCTGGATGGTGCGGCTCGGCTGCAGGGGGTGGAGCTCGGGGCCCTGCATATGTGCAAGATTTTGCCACTTTGCTCTTTTAAGTGAAAATACCCAACATGCGCACGGCAAACACAACACAGCCAAGGTGACAGGTCAAAGAGGGAAGGTCTGGGTGCAGAGATAGCGCCAAGGCTCTGGCACGCAGGGCTGGCATGCAGGGCTATCACGCAGGGCCAGCTGCACCCCTTCCATCCCCACCTCTGGAGAGCTGACCTTCTTGTAGAAAATAAAACTCCCCCATCCCACCGAGAGTACAGGACGCCAGGCTGCCTTGGTGGTCCACAGTGATTGCTGGGGGTTCTGGGGGGGGGGCGGTCACAGTTTCTGTGTATGGCAGCCCTCTCCTGGTGGCATTCTTGGGCCTGTCTCTAGTCTCATCTCCCCATCCTTGTCTGTGTTAGCTACTTCCCCTGAGTATGCCAGGAGGGCCTGAACCTGTGCTGACACTGATTGCAGCGGCCTTGGCAATGTCAAGAAAATGCACAGGAAGCAAGGCCACTTCACGCTGACCTTTCCCAGAGACATGAATTTGCTCGCATGCTTTTGGAAGAACAACATCCCCATTGCATCAGAGGCCGGGGTGTGGCTCAGTGGTGGAGCTGGTAGAGCTCATACTTAGCGAGCACAAAGATGGACTCGATTTCTAACACCAGAAACTAACAATAAACATACAAAACAACAACAACAACAAACCCGAGACAAAAACAATCAGAGGACCTGGTGGAATGGAGACTCGGTGTCTGGGCAAACATTTGTGGAAGTGGCTTGGACAACAAAACAGATAAAATCTGAACTTAACTCATGAGTTCACAATGAAGACAGGTCAGGGAAGAGTGGATAAGGCAAAAGTGTTCGTCAAGCAAGCTCGATGATCTGAGCGTGGATGCCCAGAACTGATACAAAAATTGGACACAGAGCCCAAGCATCTGTAGTCCAAGATGCTACTATGGGGACACAGAAGGCAGACACCAGGACATCTCTAGTAGCTCTCAGGCCTGCTAACCTGGCTTACAGAGTGGTTAATACTGGTCTCAAAACAAAGTAGAAAGACGAGGACTGACACCCAAAGGTTGTCCTGTGTAAGGGCTAGAGCTAAAGGGCCAAGCAGTGTTTAAAAACTTTTTTTTTTATTTATTTACTTAACTTTATTATGTTTGTTGGTGTGAAGGTGTCAGATCTCATGGAACTGCATTTTCAGACAGTTGTTAGCTGCCATGTGGGTGCTGGGAATCGAACCCGGGTCCTCAGGAAGAGCAGTCAGTGCTCTTAACCGCTGAGCCATCTCTCCAGCCCCAGCAGTGTTTAAATGAATACAGTTTGTGTGTTGTTATTTCGGGTAAAGCTAGCCGTGCAGGCGGCCGGGGTGTTGGGGATGCAGCCCCGCTGCTCCTATTACAATAGTCCTGTGACCTTCACATTCATGGCACATACATGCCCACACCTACAACAAAGCATGCATGTACACATGTGCGTGCGCGCGCACACACACACAGAGTGAGCGGCTGAACCCTCAAGGGAAGAAGAGCACTCTGACTAAGACCTTTGCTGAGCTACACAAATAATGATCAATGAGAGGCTTGGGCAAATGCTCGTCAGTAGTAACTAGTTAGACAAGGACCCTCTTACGTACCTGCCCAGAGCTCTGAGGTTATGTGAGGAGCCATGGGGGCAGCCATCACCAGCAGGGCACACAGAGCATCCTCAAACTCAGGGCTGTGGAGAACCACTCTCTCAGAGGCTTGCTAGGGAAGAGGAAGGAACATTTAAGACTGGGGTACAAAATAAGCAGGGGCAAGACAGGCCATGAATGAAGTAGAATCTGGAGGCTCAGCAGGTGGGAGAAACATTCTTTATTACTGCTTTGAGTCTCATACTCAGTCCTCACAACTGCCCTTCAAGAGCAGGGTTTGTTCCTCATCTGACAGAGGAAGAAGCTAAGCCTCAGCAAGGAGGAAAACTGTTCTGGGAACAAGGTCAGAACTTGTAAGCACCCTGCAAGGTTTCCTGTGTGTTGTGGCCCAGGGGAAAACGCAGAGAACTGTTGCCTAAGGTTTTCCTGGGGAATACCAGGGTGTCGGTTCTCTCTATCCACAATTATTGACAAGTTCTTCCTTAGCAGAAAAAACTGGAGTTACATGTAGCAAACTGGTGAGGGGACTGAAAAGGACGGCTCCTTTATCACTGGGAGTAACAACTCTGCTCCATCTAGGTTAAATAATACAAACAGTAACAATGCCACAATGCCACAATGCCAAGGAAACTGCCTGACATGCGCAGGAAATCAGGCAGTAGGGGATTAAGGTTAGAACAGAAAGAGGCCTAAGCCTGGCCCTGGCTTTGCTACTACTCATTCAGACATGGCATCTAATCTCTGGGGCCTCTATGTCCTCTCACAAAAGACTGGAGATTTAAAAAAAGGCTTTAAGCTAGGAGGCAGAAGCAGGAAGATCATCATAAGTCAAAGGCCAGGCCAGCCTGCGCTATGTAGCAAGACCCTGTCTCAGAAAAGTAAACAACTTTGCTCAGACAACCTTCTGCAGACATAATAAATAAATAAATCTTTATCCTTGAAGCAGTAAGTTCCTACCTAGCACTTCTAGCACTTTCCCCTCCCTCCCCAGTTACTGAGTGGGGCCCAGGTACTTACCAAGAGGGCACTGCTGAGTCCCATCAGCTGAGAAACTGCAGAATTCAGCGCAAAGTCCTCTGTGAAATGGGTGGTTACCTGTTGGCAAAAAATTGATTTTTACTAACTTTCTTCAGAAATTCTTTTTAGCTTTCCAGAAGAAAACTGAATGATAAAAAGAAGCTAAGTGAATATAACAAAAGATACTTATAAATACATTTATTGCCTTGAATATATCTAGATTTTATGAGGACGAAGACTTTTAAATTCAAAGTCAATGCTGTTTTGCTGTTAAGACTGCCTCTCTTTCCACATCTGAGACCGTGTTGCTTCCCACAACAGAGGCTTAAGGAGACAACGCTGGCTGCTTGAGCAGGGGGCAGTGGACAAGCAGCATAAAGACAATAGTGGATAAAGCAGGCGATGCAGACCACTGTAGAGCGCTCACCTAGCTCTAGCGGGAGTGAGGCCTGGAGCAAGATTCCCCACCACTGCAGAAAAGAAAATGCCACACCTTTGAGATGCCAAGAGTTCCCAGCTGTTGAAACAACTCATCAAAGATCTGACCTATGCTCCAGAGAGAACATGCATGGTATGAGAGCAATAATTTGGCACCAATCGGATCCCCAGAGTTGGATGGAAATAAAGTTGAAGAAATGCCATTAGACAGGCATGCTAGACCCAGAGCCACTCGGTCAGGTCACAAAAACCAACAGAAACCCTGCTATGCCATTAATGTCATCCGAGCTACAGTCCAGGCAAGAAGTGGCCTCGGGTGACTTCACAGGCTTGAATCAGCCCCCTTTTCTTTTTAATTCAGGGAGGAACCCAGGCGTGGGCACGGGCTACCACCAACCTACATCCAACCCTAAATTAACGAGTAAAAAAAAAAAATCAGTCCAAGAAGAATTTGTGTTATCAGATACCCATGAAAAATAACCTCGTATTTAGAGAGATTAACCTAAAACAAGTCCTTTGGACACTGTGTACCCAAGTAAGCAAGCGGACGAACTCCCGATGAGTTCAGGGAGCATGGATCCTCGTTAGCTGTAGGATTCTAAGCAAGACATCTGACCTGCCTGGGTCTTAAACTCATCTATAAAACGAGAAGGTATTTTATGGCATTCTGTCTCTTTCATCTCTGTACCCCTGTTAACACAATGTGCCATGTCTCATCAGAGATTGGCTTCATCTGCAGGTCAACTCCAGAGACTCAGGAAATAGGTGGCTTCCTAAGGTCACGGTGGAAGAGGTGACAGGGTGGGAGGGACAGCCATTCTTTAGAAAGCATCTCTTTCCATCAGGAAGTCTCAGTAAAACAGCAAAAACAGTGGCAGCAATTAATCAAGGCATCGGGTCTATTTCACAAGGAAAGAAGACCCACTGGGCCTTCAGGGTGTGCAGGCTGCGCAGACCACTGGGCCTTCAGGGTGTGCAGGCTGCGCAGACCACCGGGCCCTCAGGGTATACAGGCTGCGCAGACCACCAGGCCCTCAGGGTGCGCAGGCTGCACAGAACACTGGGCAAAGGCTCCCTCAGAGTGAGCAGTGACACAGTTACCCAAGGTCTGTGGGTTCTGACCTGAGCTATGACTGCGTTTTTGTACTCCCAGAGGCTTCGGGCCTTGGTTTTCTCCTTGTTGTTCAGCAGCTGAGGCTGGGGGACTGACCCAGAGGTCCTGGCCTCAATGAATCGCGTTGTCAGGGACCACAGCCGCTGCTGCCATCTCAGTACTCCAGGGAGAGCATCCGCTGCATTTTGTGGCAATCAAGAAGACAAAGAAAGAGTACTGGTAAGAAGGAATGAGAAAAGCCCCATGGTCCTTCCAGAATCCTCCCTAACCCTAACCCCTTTTGGTCTCCCTGGTATTCTGAGCAGAGGCAGCAGGGCTGCTCAGCAGTTGCTATCTGTACTAGGATGGGCATCAGCACCCTGCCTTCTGGTCAGCAAGCTTGCTCTGACAGACAGGCCTTGGGGCCAACTGCGTACACAAGACAGTTGCCAATACTAGGGAAGCTGGGACCTCATGAGGACAGGTAGCAGTGGGAGTGGTTGTACAACATGCTAGGGAACAGTCTGTGGCACAGTGTGAGGTCAGCTGACAACCCCTCACCTTGCCAGAGGTGTGTGTGTCACCAAGTCTAGCGGTTAGACAGTGGTTGCTCTGACCTGGGGAAGCAGAACAGCACACTTGGTGGTCCTGGATCAAGTAAGTGGGGGTACAGATTCCTGAACCCCGTGGCCACTGGGTTGGGCATTCTCAAGAGAGGGGACACAGTGGGGACCTGCCCAGTGGAAAGGGGAAAGCCGAGCCACTGCCTTCACTGCTCTGTGTGTCCCGCCTGTTTCTCCAGGCAGTTTGTCAGGGTGGTATCTGTCACCTCTGTCCAGACCCACTGCCACAAGACGTAGTGAGAAACTAGCCAATCCTGAGATAAAATGGATTCCTTTCACTTCCCACATCCACATCCACGCAGATCTCAAGGGCAAAATGAAAGCTTTGGAAAGACAAATCTCCCGGGGGAAGTGAAGCTAGCAGGGAGTGGCTGATGTTACACGTGATCCCAGGATCCAGGCATCATGTTGGTGAGAGGGGAGGACTCTGTTCTAGAAAAAACTTTCAGGAAGTGTGGAAAGAAGAGTTGCTTCTGCAGCTCAGCAGGCCTAGGTAAGAGCAGGGGGGTCGGTCTTCAAGGAAACAGTTGTCCAGAGACCACGTTGTAATCAGCACAGAGCCTGTGCTGGGTCCCACTGCCAGCAAGTGTACGGGGAGCAGTGGGAACCCCCTCTCCTCTCCCCACCTAAGGACCCGAGGCCCCTGAACAATGGAGAGCTAGGGTCTTAGAGAAGGACAGAAGGCTGGACAAGATGACATCTAGAATTCGCCACTACTGTTTCCAGTAAGACATTTTCCTCCTCAGTTCTTTTAGAGTTCGGGGTAGCCCGCAGAGGAAGCAGCAGCGGAAGGAAGGAGACTCACTCTTTACATCCCACAAGATGTCCTTCTCAGGAGGGGCTGCGAAGAGGATGTAGAGCCGGATCGTGTCAATTCCATACTGAGCCACAATCTCCTCGGGGTCTACCCCATTGTGTTTGGACTTGCTCATCTTCTCCCATGTCACCTCTAACTTCTCTTTTGTTTTTGCACAAACAGGAGCAGGACCTAGAAGCCAAAAGAATACTTAGAACAATGCACAATTCCAAATGGGTCCTGAACAGGGAGCTTGGGAAAGCAGAGCCGCACTCAGCGTGTCAAGGAAGGGGGCAGCGTGGGAAAAGGTCCTGGAAGACTCCATGTTCTGAGTTCAAGGCTCTGTCCAGCAATGGACTGTCAAATGAGGCTGGACAAGGAGGGATGCCCAAGCAAACACTATGTTACACAAGATGGAGCTTGCTAGGAGGGGATAACCAGTCCCGGGAGCAGCCTGCGGAGGCCTGACCAGGATCTGTCTTAGCCTCTGCACCCAGCCAGGACCAACAGATGCTGGTTTCCTAAGAGCTCCTGAACCTGAACTTGGTTCTTACCTGTTCCAGCCAGACTGGGCCCACCTTACCTGTGAAGTCGATATCCTCCTTCTTCAGACACAGTCCAGATGGAAGGCGGAATGTCTGTCCCTTGATAAGGCCTTGGGCTAGCAGTTTATGGAAAGGCTCCCTGAGGAAGGATCACAGGGGAAAAGGGGGTGTATGTGGGGCTGCAAGGACATAAGGTATCCAGAAGTCATCTCTATAGACCACACCTGAAAGTTAGGCTCCTTGGATGCAGTGGTAACACCAAGTCAAAGCAGCAGCCAAGGTTAAGCTCAGATCCACTTCCCAGAGGTGAAGAAGAAAGAACACTGGCCTCAGCTCTGGAAAGCCTATGAGCCACAAAAGTCACTTAACTTGCTCTGGGTGTCCAGCATACCAACCTAGAACATGGGAGCAAGAGAAACTTTTCTCAAGGTGTCAGTGGGAAGATGGAACCAAATGACAGCATGAAAATATGCATCACTGGGTGCCGGCTGCCCATCAGGCCTGGAGCACTGAAGGCTGTCTTTGTGAAGGATGCTTACTATTCCCCTCAGCATAGCACATGCTTAGATTCTTTTAAAGTTTAAATCTGACAAGTTGGGCAGGAATAGATCATTTCTGTTAAAATCTAAATAGTATCTACTTTTTTGTGGTAGTTTGCGTAAAAATGGCCCCACAGGCCAATAGGGAGTGATACAATTGGAGGTGTGGCCACGCTTGAGTGGGCGTGGCCTTTTTGGAGGAGGTGTGTCACTGGGATCAGGCTTTGAGGTTTCAGAAGCTCAAGCCAAGCCTGTAGTTCACTTTCACTTGCTGCTGTCTGTCAATCCAGATGCAGGATGCTGTGAATATTCCTTTATACTGAATGAAGATCTGTCACTGTGGCTGGCAGGAAGAGGTTAGGAGGGACTTCCGGGGACAGAGAGCTCTGGGAAAAAAATGAGAGGTTGCCAGCCAGGTGGAGAGAGAGTAAGACATGCAGGAGGAGAGGTAAAAGTCACAAGTCACGTGGTAACACATGGACGAATAGACATAGGTTAATTTAAGTTATAAGAACTAGTTAGAAAGAAGCCCAAGCTAAAGCTGAGCTTTCATGATCAATTATAAGTCTCCAGGTCATTGTTTGTGAGCTGGTGGCTCAAGAGAATGTCCAACCACAGTAGACCCATGGCAGCTCCTTCTCCAGCACCATGTCTGCCACCATGCTTCACGCCATGATGGTAAGGGACTGAACCTCTGGATCTGTAAGCCAGCCCCAATCAGTGTCTTCCTTTATGGTCAAGGTGTCTTTTCACAGTGACAGAATCCCTAAGACACTGTTCTTTCTGGCCCACTTCAGTCTGCAGCAGCAGCTATTAATGGTTGGGTGTGTCTTAGTTACTTTTTTGTATTACCATGACAAAACACCATGACCAAGCAATTTATAAATGAAAGCATTTAATTTGGGGCTCATGATTCTAGAGGGCTAGAGTCCATGACATCATAGTGGGAAGCAGTAGCAGACAGGCAGGCATAGTGGGTCCTGCGGAAGAGCAGCCAACACTCATAACTGCTGGATCCATTGTCCAGTTCTGTCCTCACACATGCCTTTCCTGGCAAGGTCTCACTCTGTAGCCCTGGTTGGACTTGAACTCTCTATGTATATTACACTGGTGTTGAACTCACAGAGATCTGCCTGCCTCTTCCCCCTTGATGCTGAGATTAAAGACATGCACCAACACCCTTACCGCAATGGTTTTATTTTTAAGAACCACTGAATTCTTTTTTTTCCTCCCATTTCATTTTGTTTTGTAAGAATCTGCCCAATTCTATTTTGATGCATTTCAGCAAGTAATTCCAGACACCATCTTATGTGGAGTATCTAATGCTGCTCTGGACTGCAAGATGATATTCATGCACACAAGCCTTCCAACATCCTAGTTCTGGAGTGCAAATTCACTAACATGGGGGGCAGGGCAGGTGGGGGAACTTCTACTCAGGGAATCCAAAATTAACACTCTAAATAGACCCAACAAGCTACAGCCCTGTTAGCCTTGCAGGTTAATCCCACAGGATCTTTTACTTTATGTTCAAGGTCATCTGATTTAGGTGGGCAGTGATCCAAGTGAGTCCCACAAAGGTCCCGTCTACCAGCTGTGGGTGGGCAGTTACAAAGAGGAGAACATTTTCTAGTAGACTCAGGAGGGTAGATAGGGCAGCCAAGAGATTGAGAGGGATGAGGACCAGAAATAAAAGATTCCTGCACCACAATCTCAAGGTCCAAATGCTAAATACATGCTCTGGCTGAGATGCAGCCCACCTTCCTGCTCTAAACTCTTTTAAATGAGCGAGCGAGAGAGAGAGAGAGAGAGAGAGAGAGAGAGAGAGAGAGAGAGACAGACAGAGAGAGAGAGAGAGAGAGAGACAGAGAGAGAGAGAGACAGAGAGAGAGAGAGAAATGCACAGGGGTATACAAAGCAATGGCGGGAGATGGGGTCCATTTACAAAGTGAAAAAAATCCAGTACAATAAACATTAAAATATAAAAAAATATAAATACTGAGTATCATGTTTGTGAGGCCCCATTCAAATGACTGTATTAGTTGATGTAACAGGACCAAATGAGCAAGCTACTGTGTCAAGATAGAAGAGATTCCTCTATGTGTGCACAAAAGTCATCAAGCTCAAAAACAGATTTTGTTTAAATATTTTGAAGACTTATTTTATTTTTGTGTGTGAAGGTTTTGATTACATGTATGTATATGCACCATGTGCATGCCTAGTGCCCAGGGAGGTTAGAAGAGGGCAATGGATTCCCTGGAACTGAGTCACAGATGGTTGTCAGTCATGATGTGCATGCTGGGAATCAAATCCAGGTTCTTTGCAACAGCAACCAGTGCTTTTAACCACTAAACCATCTCTTCAACCTATCTGCCACTAAACCATCTCTTCAACCTATCTGTTTGCTTTTTGAGAAAGGGTCTCACTCTGCATCCCAGGCTAGCCTCAAACTCAAGTAGCCCAGTTGGCTTTAAATTCCTTTGCATCCACAGCAACTAGTAAAACCGCATTGAAAGCACCCTTTGTGGTTTTACACAGAGGTCACCCATCCAGTCAATTACATTCAAACTACCACAACCTTTAGCCCCTTCTAATAAGGACCATTCTCTTACTCTCCTCTCTGCTCCCAGGGCACCGAGCCCAGGTGATGGTAGCCTGCTTTAAAACATACATCTTATGGCCACAGAGGTGAGACCCAGAGGGACGGTGGGATGGAAGACGGAGGGACTGGGTAAGCACTGCTGCTCAGCTCCTGAGCCGTCCTCGCCTTCCAGGACGGTGCATCTGGACCCTAAGCTAATTACGAAGCAACACTGGGAGGATTTAAAACAGAAAAAATGCACGACTTGTGGGAACGCAGTTCAGGAATGGAGCTGTGTGAGAATTCTGAGTGCTTAGAGGAAACTCTTCAAAAACACACAATTATTCTTGGAATGTGCTTTCGTGCTCCTCCCATGTGTAGTGGATAGGAGTGAATTTACTTTAGCTGTTATTAACATACACCTCTGTCTTAGGCAGGGTTTCTATTGCTGTGAAGAGCCACCATGCCCATGGCAGTTCTTATAAAGAAAAACGTTTACAGTTCAGAGGTTCAGTCCATTATCATCACGGCAGGGAGCATGGCGGCATGCAGGCACCATGTGGAGCTGGAGGAGAAGCTAAGGGTCCTACATCTAGCAGGCAACAGGAAGTCAACTGAGACACTGGGAGGTATCATGAGCATGGGACACCTCAAAGCCTGCCTTCACAGTGACACCCTTCTTCCAACAAGGTCATACCCACTCCAACAAAGCCACACCTCCCAATGTGCCTCTCCCTATGAGACTATGGAGTCAATTACATTCAAATTACCACAACCTCTAAGGAAAAACATATTTTTGCCACGCGTGGCTTGTCCTTGTGATGGTACACTTTATTCAGGTGACTCTTCTTAACTCTCTGAGTTTAAATTGTCTGATGCCCTGAATAAAGTTGACTATTGCATGGGACTTTAGTTTGCCTCATTTTTAGCCGCCCCCCCCCCCAACTCTCCCAAGCTCATACTGTCACACAGAGGTAAATAGGTATTATCTTAATTAGCTTCTTATTGCTGTGATAAAACACTATGGTCAAAAGCAACTTGCAAGGGAAGGAAAGAGTTTATTTCACTTTCACATCCACATTGCAGACCATCATTGATGGAAGTCAAGGAAACAGCCTGGAGGCAGAAACTGAAGCAGACACTGTGGAGGAAGGCTGATCATTGACTTGCTCAGCCTGCTTTCTCACACCATCTAGGATGCCCCTGCCCAGGGATGGCACTAAGCACAGGGGGTGGGACCCTTCCACACCAATCATTACTCAAAAAAAAAAAAAAAAAAAAAAAAGCCCTATATCCTTGTCTATGGACCACTCTTACAGAGGCATTTTCTCAATTAGGATTTCCTCTTCCGGGCTGGAGAGATGGTTCAATGGTCCAAAGGATCCTGATTCAAAGACCAGCACACAAATGCCAGTTCACAACTGTTCCAGGGGATCCTATACCATCACACAGACAGACATACAGGCAAAACACTGATGCACATTAAATAAATCTTAGAGACAGAGAGAGATTTCTGCTTCCCAGATACATCAAGGTTTGCGTCAAGTTGACAAGAACCAACCAGCACAGTCCTTGCTGAGCAGGGAAAGGCAGATACAGACACATTTAAGACCAACAGCAGATTAAGTAGTGCCCTACAGAGTAGGAATGCTGCCTGCAGCACCAAGAGGTACCTCAGTGAGCTCCACAAGGATGATCTGTGTATGCACAATTGCATGTTTTTAGCACAAGTCTGTCTCATACTTATTCAGTGTTGCTGTTACTGTCTCAGGTGCCAGCATCCCTTCAACAGGGTGTGAGGTTTCCCACTCTTCTCTCACACTGGGCATTGGTTTTTGTCACACTTAGGAGAAACTCAGGAGCCGGGCATGCTGTCACAAACCTCTAATTCCAGCACTAGGCAGGCAGAGGTAGGCAGATATCTGTGCGTTTGAGGCCAGCTTGGTCTACAGAGTGAGTTACAAAATAGCCAGAGCTACACAAAGAAACTTTGTCTCCAACAAACAAACAAGAAAAAAAGAAACTCAGGGGTGTGGAAGTGTGGCTCAGCGGCACAAAATATGCTTACCACACACAAAGCCATGGATTTACACCCAACACCCCCAAAACATGTCTATGGTGATTAAAATCAGTAGCATCAAGAACCAGGGGAACAGCCTGGGCAGTGGCAGCACACAGCTTTAATCCCAACACTCGAGAAGCAAAGGCAGGTGGATCTCTCTGAGTTCAAGGCCAGCCTGGTATACAGAGCAAGTTCCAGGACAGCCTGGGCTACACATAGAAACCCATATGGCAGCATACCTCAACCCCAGCTACTCAAAAGGCTGAGACAGGCCTGAGATTGAGGCCAGTCTAGGCTATACAGCATGGCGTTTTCTGAAAGGAAAATGAAAAAGACTCAAAGGTAGGGAGTTGGGATATTTTTATTTATTATTCTTATTGGTATTTTGTTTCATATAATCAAGTGACACACCACTGCCACCTCCTGGGAATATGTAGAATTGCAACTCACCAGTGAGCCCCCTAACTCTGGCTAAGTACTCCTCTGCCTCTCTCTCCCTCCCTTCCCCCTCCCTTTCCCCCTCTCCCCTCTGTCTTTCTCCTCTCTCTCTTCCCCTCTCCTCTCCGTGTTTAAATCAAATTGTCCAATGACAATTAGCATTCACAATGAAAAGCACACCAGTCCTGGGGTGGGTACAAGTTGATGGCATAGCCACGAAGGGTCTTCATGACCCAGCCACCGGTGCAAACGTAGCCATGCAAACAGTATCTAGTGTGGCCTCCACTGCCTCCGGACTAGGTCGGCTACTAGCAGAATCATTTACTTTTGTTTCAAAACTACTTCAGAGAGTTTCTGAATGAGGGCTCCAGGGCGCCCACCCTGGCCCCTTTCCTCATAATTGGCAGGTGTCCTGTGGGACAGGAGTGTTCCAGGAGCAAGGCTCTGATAACGAATGTGTCTCAATTTCTGAAGGCTATGTTTCCAGATCTCTGAGGTCCATCTGGACTCCAGCTTCTCGCAGTTGTAGCGCAGCAGGCACCGTCTCAGACAAATAATTTAGCATAGGGATGATCAACTTGGCATGGGGAAAGGGGTGGGAGCTGGAGAGAAGGCTCAGCAATTAAGAGCTCTGTTTGCCCTTCTGGAGGACCCAGGTTCGATTCCTGGCTCCCATATGGCAGCACACTGTCTTTAACTCCAGTTCCAGACAATCCAAATGCCCTTTACTGGTCTCCAGGGCATACACATGTGTGGTGAACACACATACATGCAGGCAAAACACTGACATACATAAAATTTCTAAAATACAGCAGGAGTGCCAGCGGCCTGGCTATGGTCCCCCGGGGCCCCGAGTCTCAGCAGTTCTGCAGATTTCTCCACACCAACCACACGTGCAAATACAGACTGAATGAAGGTGCCTCTCTGATAAAGACAGAGCTGGCCTGCTTTGACCAGGAGTGCGATTCCCACACCCCTGATTCTTCTGTCTCCTGACCCCTCCAACTGCACCCCTGGGGGCGGATTGTTTTCATCTACAGGGATGCTTAGTCTGTGTAACATAGTCAGGAACACAATGCTGGAATCCTCACCATTTCCAGGTTAGTCCAGGCTCCTCCACTAATCAGAAATTAGAACTACTGACACCTGCTGGGCATTGAGGCCACCTCTGTCCTACTTCTAAAGAAAGAAGGAAGAGAGGAAGTAAGCTCAGGAAATTCCAAGCACAGATTGACAGGCTACAATAGGTGTCATTTCTATGAAAACTGAAGATCTAGACAGCAGCTGCCTGCTACCCTGATTGGGCCAGGTGGCTGCTTACGCAGAACAAGAAAGAAACCAAGCTGAGACCGGCCTCAACCAGAATTACCAGAAACTTTCCTGGGTCTCCCTTTTGCAGGCTACATACTGTGAATGACGGCTTTTAAAAGTTATTATGGCTAGGCAGTGCTAATGCATACCTTTAATCCTAGCACTCAGGAAGAAGAGATAGGTGGAAATCTGTGAGTTCGAGGCCAGCCTGGTCTACAAAGCGAATTTAGGACAGTCAGGGCTCTTTACCCAGAGAAGCCCTGCCTCAAACAACAACAACAATAATAATAATGTAATCACTGCAAAAACCTGGGCTGGGTGTGATGGTACACACCTATAAATAATCCCAGCACAGAGAGGAAGAACAAGAGTTCTTCTGGCCTGGCCAGGTGGTGAGTTTAAAACAAAAACAAAAACACATACACAAAACTTCCATGAGACTGCAACAGTAACAGGACACAAGTCACAGCTGGCAAATCTGTTTTCACAGATACAAAATGCAAAGTAGACCAAGTTGCATAATGGGAACCACAAGCATTTTAACTAATTATTTAATGGGGCCCAGTGACATCGATATGTTTTGAGTCCTTCTGATGCAGATCAGGCGTTTTTCACCCAGAGACATCAAGGTCTCTGAGGTAACGAGCAGAAAGCCAGTTTCAGAACACAGTTATACCCAGCACATTTTTCATATGGTAGAGTTCAGATCCCAGAGCTGGCAGAGCTTCCAGCACCCTCATGCTGATGAAGCTGAATTTCTGTCTGCTTTACAGATAAGCTGAAAGTTACACATAAATAGTCTTTTGTTTGAGCAGGGCTAATCCTCCTGCCTTTACCTTCCCAGTAGCAGTATTCCAGGCATGTGCATAAGTCATAGTTTTATCCCTAAAAGATTTTAAAATAGGGACAGAGAAGGTGGCTCAGTGGGAGAAGACACTTGCCACCGAGCCTGAGGTGCCTCAGAGGGAGAAGACACTTGCCACCGAGCCTGAGGTGGCTCAGTGGGAGAAGACACTTGCCACCGAGCCTGAGGTGGCTCAGTGGGAGAAGACACTTGCCACCGAGCCTGAGGTGGCTCAGTGGGAGAAGACACTTGTCACCGAGCCTGAGGTGGCAAGGGCAGCCCTGGAACATAAATGGTGAAAGAAGAGAACCAATCCCTGCAAACTGTCCTTTGAACCCCATACAAACACTGTGGCGCGCGCGCGCACACACACACACACACACACACACACACACACTAAATAAATAAATGCAACAAAAGCAGTTTTAAATAGGTCCTCATTACGCAGTCCTTGTTAGCCTAGAGCTCCATAATTCGCCTGCCTCTGCTCCAAGTGCTGCCAGTGCCAGCACTCCCAGTTAAAAAGTTAGAAAAAAGAAAATACATATAGAGCTGTTGACCCAAGATTTCAGTGTTAGGACCAATGCTTATGAAACACTTTCCCCTGTCAGCTGTGGTGGTCACACCTTTACTCCCAGCACTCGGGAGGCACAGGCAGATGGATCTCTGAGTTCAAGGCTATCCTGGGCTACAGAGCGAGTTCTAGGACAGCCAGAGCTGCACAGAGAAACCCTGTCTCAAACAAACCAAACAACAAAGATGTACTCCCCTATCCTGCTAATAATAATAATAAATTAGAAAAATGGATGAATGCTTTAATAATTATGATAATCTATGTAGAAATAAAAAAGAATGAGAAATATGTATGCTCCAATGAGGAGAAAAACATCAAAATATTCCATTAAATCAAAAGACACATGTAATATATGCAATATTTACAAATGAGGGGTCAGGCTGGGCACTGTGGTACATGCCTGTAATCCCAGCACTTGGGAGATAGAGGCAAAAGGACCAGTTTAAGGTCATCTTCTATTACAAAGTAAGTTTAAACACAGACAATCTTTCCCTCTCCCTAAAAAGCGGACCATTAAGACACACATAAAAGGGGAAGACAAACAGAATACTTTTGTTCTGGAATATGAAAAGAAACAAAAGCCCAGGAAACGGATGGAAGATGGGGGTAGTTCAACAGGATGGCCTGGGATCATCCCGTCAGCAGCGCACACAGAGAGTCTAAACTATTGTCCTAACAGAAAAGCAAGCGCAAAGGTCAGACTGGGCATAAAACGCACCGCTTAAAGTGTGCTGTTGAGCTGGCAAAACCAAAACGAATAAAGAAACAACAAAAAACTCAAACCTCCTCTCAAGCCCTGAACACTCAGAAAGTACATTTAATTCAGCTGGTTCTACTCTGAGGCATCTATGGGACCCGTGTAATCATGACTTCTAAGCAGGGCAGGGGCACAAAGACAGGAGATCTGGAGACCAAAACCCTCTGGTACAGAAAGGGAGCAGTTCCCGGTTGGTTAGCATAGGAAAGTCATTAGATTTCTCCTCTTTGACCATGGTGATATAAGGAAAAAAAAACTTTGCTGAGACTCTACAGACATAAGTTGATCTTGTTATGCTTTCCATAACAAGATCATGACTTAAAGGTGGGAGGAGAGAACTGGTTCCACAGAGTTGTCATCTGACCTCTGCATGCTGTGACGCAGGCACCCTCCCCACATCATACACAGACAATAATAATAATTATAGTGAAGTCAGAAGTGATACATTCATAAAGAAAGTAATTAAAAATATTCTATGGAGTTATCTGGGGGAGGGATGGTGGAAAGGGGCTTCTTGTGTGCACCAAGGTGTCAGTAATGTAACATTCTACTCCCACAGTGACCTTGGAAGCCTGCATGTTCATTTTACATTTTATTCTTTGGTTTTTAGAGAAAGGGTCTTTCTATGTAGCCCAGGCTGGCCTCAGATCATGATCTTCTTGCCTCAGATTCCCAAATGTATCGTATAATATATTAAACGTATTTTATGGAGGAAAAGCATACACATATACCTGAGATAGTTTCTCTGTGTGACCTAAAACTCACATGCAGTCACAGCTGCCCTCAAGCTTGCAGCCTTCCTCCTGCCATTGCCTCCTGAGTTCTAGGACCACAAAGTATGCCACCCTTTCATATGTCTTTTGAATGTTATGAGGAAAACAGGATAGGTCAATGGGGAAAAAATGAGTGGATTTAGAATGTTACCTTCTGCTCTGATACACATCAGGGCAGCACAGTTTGCCCAGTGACAAATGTGGGAGATGCTACAAACCAGAGCAGCACAAGAGTCCTCTTTACTTCACAAGTAAACTCAGATGCACGGAAATCTGGATCTCATGCAAGCCCAAACCATTCCACACCAAACTGAATGAAAGCAACAAATAAGAAAGGAAAGGGACATGACTGCTCCTGGAAAGGTGGAGGAGAAAGTTTATTACAGACACATGGGAGGGCACAGCCAGGGGCAGAGACATCCAGGAGAGTCCAGAGTAGACATGACCAGACTGAGCTGTGCCATGTGAGAAAGGGGAAGGGAGAAAGGGAACCAGGTGCAGGACCCAAGAGGCCCAAAGATACAAAAAGAGAGTGGGTAACCAAAATGGTCAGATTGTACAGGGAAAAGCAACCCAGTCCCCGGGCTGGAGAGTTGTGTGGAGACAAAGCCTGCTAAGAGGGCTCTGTAACAGGTAGGGGCTGATGGACTGCAGGAAGAACCAGGCAGCAAGGTCTGCTTTGACATGTTCCTCAGCCATTTGTCCCAGGTCTGATTGATAAGAGTTTTGTGTGAATGGGCCTTGCATTGTAAAGGCCTACGATGGCTTCTAAAGTATATCTGAGAAACAGAATGTTTTTATTCACAAATTTACTTTGACTCAGAACAGTTACTTGCTTCTAGTTGCTGCTTGTGAACAGAATTCTTTATCAAAGTGCTACAAATGTTCACCTGCGCAGGCCTTGCACCTTGCATGGGCAGTGCAATAGAGTCAATCCCACTGGTAAAGGCATGGGTGAGCCAGCCCTGATGTTGTGAGCACGGAAGAGCTGTCCCCATTACTCACCTGTTATACGGCAGCATGGGTGGGAGGGAAATGCCCCGTGTCCCATGTCCCGCACCCCCCATCATCCCAGGTAGGTGGGAAAGCTGGCCCTGAGGTCATAAGAGCGGGAGAGCTGGCCCTGCCCCTTATCTACTGCAGCACTAGGGAGAGTGGCCCCTACGCCATGCCCGGGAGCTAATCCTGCTGGTGTAGGTAGGGGAGAGCTGACCCTAAGGGTATGAAAGCAGGAGAACTGGTCCCATCCCTTGCTCACTGCTACAAGGGGTGAACTTGCCAGGGCAATGCAGGAGAGCTCACCCTAGTGGTAAGGACAATGGAGAGTTGGTAGGCTGACCAACCCTGCAGGTACCCAGGTCCAGAGCCAGAGTTATGGGTTGGCCCACCCCAATTTCCACCCCATTTGTGATCCTGCAGACCCAAAGATGCTGGATCTCCACAACACAGGGCAACAGCAGGATAATCAAGAGAAGCTTCAGTGAGGGCCCAGCATTTATAGAGTGGCAGAAACCAGAGGCCTTAACCAGACCCATTACTCTTTGAAAAGAACACTACAAGTAAAGATATATTATATGGAAAAAAGGGTTTACTGTGTGACTCACTATGTCACACTACAGCTCCCGTGGTGAGGTTTTTCCACCCTTTTCTTTTTACCCTTAAATTTTATTGGGGGTGGGCGTTGCAAGGGCAGAGGGTGGATACGTAGGGATGGGAAATGAATGGGATTGAGATGCATGATGTGAAAGGCACAAAGAATAAGTAAAAAGAAAGTTAAAAACAAAACAAAAATTCTCACCTGTGCTTTACCATCTGTTGGTCATGGCAAAAATGACTGAAGAATCTTGCATAGAACAAGTGCATGACAGCGTGCTCTTTTCCTCCGACATACAAGTCCACAGGCATCCAGAAGTCTGCCAGGGCTGAGCTGAAAGGACTAGAAGATAAACGGGCGTTTTACAACCTTCTGTGCCACAGCCGCATAAATTAGACCTATTGTAATTGCATATGCCTTGAAAAGAATTACTGTCAGAAAAAAGTGACTCTCTTCTAACAAGGGAAAAACACATACAAAAGTGAGAAAAGAACCATTGTTGACTGGATCCACGCGTCGTCCGCTGACCTTTGCACATGGTTTGTGGCACACGCACATTCACAACACAATAAATAAATGCAATAAAAATGTAATTTTGAGCTGCTGGTGGTGGTGCACGCCTTTAATCCCAGTACTCAGAGGCAGAGGCAGGTGGATCTCTCAATTCAAGGCCAGTCTGGCCTACAGAGTGTGAGTTTCTGGACAACCAGGGCTACACAGAGAAACCCTGTCTCAAACAACCAAAAACCAAAACCAACCAACCAAACAAACAAACAAAACAAACCAGTAATTTTTGTATAGAACAAGAACAAAAGAAAACAATACCAGCAACAAGGCATCTCCACAGGATGTTTATCTGAATGGTGATCTTTAATTTTTATTATGATTAGACAATAAAAATGTTTAGTTCTCACCAACAGAGGGCAATAGCAGCACTTGCAACAGAAACTAGCATGGTAGTAAATGTTCATTTTAAAACAGAAATTCAGTCTGAGTTTTAAAAGTGCTTTGAAATAGCCAGCAAGAGTTTAAATATGGCTTACTAAAGGAATAAAATTTATAAAGGTCCCGTCATAAAATATCCCAGTAACACCCTCATCTACTACGTCTTGACCAACATGGTTTTACCAAAGGTCAAACTTCCTCCTGCTCCTAATGTACACAGAGGAAAGGACTCTCCAGGTCCTCTATTGGCTGGCTGCCGCCTCGGGAAAGAGTCACCGTGGCTGGGAACAGACCTCTCTGTTGTTTGAAGTCAACTGAGGGAACTTTGGCTTCAGATCTGTGCTCGCAGGTTTCAAACTCTCAGAGTTTTCTCCCCAGTGCTGCGAAGAACTTTCCCCCTAGCATGTCCTTGGCTGGCTAGCTCTGAGGCAGGAAACATTAACTTCTAGTGGCAGTTAGTATAGGTCTCTTTTGTAGTCACTACTGTGACAGCATTCACAAAATCAAAAATAAGAAAGAAGCTGACTGGTCAATAGCTGAACACGCTACGGTTAGGTGGGAAAGTCAAATTGAAAATGCTGGGAGGAAGAAGGGAGGGACGAGGGGAATATCCAGCAGATGCAAAGAGAAGCAAGACGGGCATGCCATACTAGAAAAGGTGCCAAGACACATGGTAAAGCACAGATAAGAAATATGGGTTACCATAAATGTAAGAGTGAGCTGGTAGCAAGCTTGGGCTTTGGCTGAGCATTTGTAATTAATGTAAGCCTCAGTGTGGTTATTTGGGAGCTGCTGGCAGGACAGAAACTTTGGCCTATAGACATCACCACATCCGGCCAACCTAGTCACATTTAATTCTACATTTTACTCTTTTTTTTTTTTTTGACATCGGGTCTTGGGCAACCCAGGCTGGCCCCTGAACTCTTGATTTTCTTGTTTCTGCCTCCTGAATTCTGGGATTATACACATGTGCCAACACTTTGGCTTCCACTTTTACTTTATTTAAAAATGTTCATATTTGTCAGTGATTTCTAGTGTCTCCCTGAGTCCAAAACCAGGCATCCCTACAGTTCCTAAGTGCGGTGATTTCACATCTTCCTCTAGCTATCTTTTCAATTTGTATTATAGTTGGGATTTACTACGTTGAGCAATCCAAAATAATAATAATTTAACATACTCAGTTGAAAAAAGCCTTCTCCTCTGGTGTCAGGGATGAAATCCCAGGCTTTTCCAAGCTAGGCAAAGGCTCTGTCCCTGAGCTTCCCCAAGCTAAGAGTCCGAGATGAAGTGCGCGGCTGATAGATAATACCTACCACTGTGTCTGTGGAACTACTCTGGTCCAGCCTGATATCCAGCCTCAGTACAAAGGTACATCTGCCCACCTTGTGTTCTGAATGGATATGTGCACTTGGCATTCTTTCCACAGTCTTCCTGAGGCCTCTGGAGCTTTGCTGTGGTCCAGGGCTCCTCTGAATTCTCCTTCTACTGTCTCTGGGTACCAGATACACATATACACGATGTGGGTGTTTCCTCTGCAGCTCAGCCCTCTCTCTCTATCCTCCCAGGCATGTTCCTAGCACCTCGCTTGCATATCTAATTCCATCATGGTTTTGCTTCATGGAGGATGCAGTGTTACCTGTCACACAGTAGGGACATTACCTGTGAGTGTTGTGGGGGTCAGTGTATCTGAAGTAGTACCACGCAGAGTCCACAAAGGTGTCCATAGTGTCCGTCTCTCTCCTGGCTGATCCCTTACACCTGAGAAAGGAAATTTATCAACTGTTTTTTCTAGAATTCAGTGCCATTTCCCACCAGCTGTACTTCTGAGGTGTTGGGCCTCCGAATATCACTTCGAGCAGCATAAGGTTGAGTGAGGTGAGCTTGGAGAACTGGGAGAGGGAGATGGAGTCCCCCAAGAGGAACAGAGAAACCTTTTATTCATTAAGAGCATGAGTACTTTAAATTTTCAATTTAAAAAAAAAAAAAGAAAGGGTCCCTCCGGCCGGAGTTGTCAGACAAGTCCTGTGTGCCTACAGAGAGGGGTGCCCATCTCCACAGTGAAGCCAGGAATTTATTTGGATTGCATCTTATATTTGACCACAGACACTAGTTTGGGAAGTAACTGGAAGATAGAGGCACCTTCTCCTCTTTGCTCAACCTGCAGAAATGCTAAGGAAAACAGAGGCCCCCTACCCCGAAACAATCACATGTGGCTAGCACTCACCATGCTCACTTCCATTAATGTCTCCTTGGGCTTGAAGACAACTGGGTGTTACCACCAATACCAAGCCCTCAATGGGCACAATGTCACCAGGTTGGTCTGGATGCAGTAGAACTAGGCCAAAGGTGTCACACAGATACTATCTCATCAGGCTGCCAGAACACCAGGGACTCATGAGACAGAATACCCCAAACCCTACTGTGCAGGAAAGGAATGAGGTTCCAAAGAAACAGGCCCAAGGTCTTAGAACTCAACAGGAAATATATAAAGAATCCTCAGCTGCTGGTCCCAAGGCTACTGTCTGTATCTCTGTGCTGTCTGCTCTATTACACTGGCCTCGTTGCTCATACTTCTGGACGCTCACCCAATTCACTCAGAGAGTAAGGTCAATTCTGAGGCCTGGGCTCTGCCCTCCAGAAATTCTGTGGTCCTGTCAAGAAGCCATATTACCACACAAGGCTGCAGTGGGTACTGAATGTGAACACTCCTTCACAAAGGGAAAGACAAAAAAGAAATGGTTTGATGCTCTGTTTGGTCAGCTGATAACAACATCATGAAAATCATACTAGAAACCATTCTACTTGTCTTGGGAAAATCCAATCCCACTTCAAAATGAGAAAGGAAAAAAGCTGGTGTGTTTCAGTGGTGTAAAGAATGAACGCACTGGCTGTCTTTCCTGTACTCCATGATTGGTGCTCAGACTTCCATGGCTATCACAGGCTCTGTACTGGGAAACCATAACAGGAGAGAAACAGCCTTTCTTGCTTCAGGGAAGTTCTGTGGAATAGAAATGGCAGACCGTGCAATATCATGAGAACCTGCAGTCTTTCCCTCCACTGGAGCAGTGCTCCAGGGCCCTCTGCAGAGGGTAGCTCAGGTTCTAGACTGTTGTCTCAAAGGTTCCAAAACTCCTTTGATACTCCTTTCAGGTGGTAAAGAAGGCAGCATTTAGCACCCAGTGAGAAGAGGTGCCCTCAGGGTGCTGGCTGTGGCTCCTCACCTGGGGCAGGGGCAGTTCACCCACTCTGAAGCTGAGGCCAGTGGGGAGCCTCCTTTGCCAGAGAAAGATGTGATGCTGGGCAAAGTCACAGGCAAGTCTTGCAATGGCACAGGCACGGGGCCACAGGCGGGGCAGTGGACAATGGGGATCGGCGTGCCCCAGTAGCGCTGTCTTGAGATCAGCCAGTCTTTCAGTTTATCACTCGTCACGTCTCCGCCCACCCTCATCCCACGGGCCTTCTGAGTCAGGGCTAGGAAGGCATCCTGCCGGGTCATACCTGTGAACTGGAAGAGAGGAGAGTCAGCTGTCAGAAAATCTCTGCCTCAACACTGCATCAATATGTGACTAGCACAAGGGTCTGGTTCTGTGCAGGGCCACACAGGCACTCCACTGAACCCTGGATGCATTTATCATTCTATAGGTCCTTTCCTCCTTAAGCTAACATTAAAAATCACATTTTGCAGTTGCACTGCTAGGAAAACAAGATTTTTGATCCTGAAAGTTCAAGGTTTTTTGTTTCCAATTAAAAATATATCTATTGAGTGTTTTATCTTTATGTTTGCCTGTGTATCACACTTGTGCCTGGTGCCCATGGAGGTCAGAAGAGGGGTATAGATCTCCTGGAACTAGAGTTACAGATGCTTGTAAGCTGCCATTTGGGTGCTGAGTGGACACAAGAACAGGTCCTCTGGAAGAACAGAAATCTCAACTGTTGAGCCATTTCTCCAGCTCTACTTTCAAAATTCTGAAGATTTTCCAGTAGCCTTAAGAAGCAACGTTGAACATGGGCACTGTGCCCACTGCATGTGATGGGCAGCTGGCCCTGGGTCTGTGGCCCTCCCTTTCTGCCTTGCCTTGTAATACCTGAAGAGAGAATTACTACCAGTGTCTAACTACCAGTGAGGAGCTGTACAATATGTATTTTTAACAACTCTTTCCTAAGAGGAAAATATTCAGAGAAGAAAAATTCAGTGTCACATCTTAAGGCAAGCAGGGGGCCACATCTGCCTCAGCCTGAAGAGACAAACCATCATCCTCTGTATTTAATACTCCAATTTCACAGACAACAGGGCTGAACATCACTAGTTCAAAGGCAGAGGTCTCTCTTCACTGATGCTCTCCAGAGGCCGAACTAATTGGATGAAGTGAGCCATAAGACTGGCTGACATTCAGAATGTGGGCACCTGGGATCAGTCCTGTCGTATGCCAGGGCTCAGAGGCACAAAGATCAATGTAATCTGCTCATGATCTCAAGGAGCTCATAAATGTCATAATAAGAGCGCTCAGCCATGCTTACCAAAGTAACCCCTCTTACCACTGAGGTGAAGGGTTTCTCAAAGGGTTTATTGTAAAGTAGCGGCTATGCTCTGGAGGAGAGATTCCCTAGTCTGTGCTACTGACATCATGTAGCTGTGGTACAAAGCTCTCCTCAAAGTTTGTCTTCTCGTGTGCCACTGTCTTCTGCTCCAGAAGCTCATGAAGAAAACAGCTTTTCCTCCACCCCTCATTGACAGAATTTGGCTGACTATTCAGCAAAGAGTCAGGAGGAGATGACTCAAAGACTACCCGTAGCTATCTGAAAGCAGACAAAGAGGCTAACTAAAGCTTGGAGTCCCATCCAGAGACATGGGGGGGGGGGTTCTCTGGGCCCAGAGAGACAGCCTCATTTTAGCCATGGATATCTCCTCCTTCACTTCCCAGAGCTAGAACTCCCTTGTCGAACCCCAGGCTTGGCTCTGCCATACCTCCAACAGGCTACACATATGAGGGCCAAGAAAAAAAGGCATTAATATCTTAGAACATGATTTATGTTTGGAGATACAAACATGAATTCAGGCAATGTCTCTCTTTTTAAAGGGGAAGGCTGGTCATTATTCTCTTATACATGGATGGATGAGATAGATAGATAGATAGATAGATAGATAGATAGATAGATAGATAGATAGAAGCAGACAAAATGACAGCATAGTAGTTGGAATGTAATTGGCCCCCATAAGCTCATAGGAAGTGGCACTATTGGGAGGTGTGGCCTTGTTGGAGGAAGTGTGTCATTGGGGCTTTGAGGTCTCTTTTGCTTAAATTTTGCTCAGTGTCACAGTCTACTTCCTGTTGCCTTCTGATCAAGATGTAGCCAACACCATGGTTGCCTGCAGGCCGCCACGGTCCCTGCCATGATGATAATGGACTGAACTTCTGAAACTGTAAATTACCACCTCAATTAAATGTTTTCCTTTATAAGAGTTGTGATGGTCATGGTGTTTCTTCATAGCAACAGAAACCCTAAGACAGACAGGCAGATAAAAACAGGAAGGCAGAAAGACAGGACACCCTTATAGCTAAGTGGTCCCAAACCTGAAAACACTTAGATCTTCTGATATAACAGGACCAGAACCAGAACCAGGGGGACAACCAGTAATTGCTTCTCCAGTGACTCATCATTGGCCCAGTTTGGGACAATGATTTTTCTTCTCCAGTGACTCAACCATGCTGAGGCACCAGTTCCCAGATTAGGGCTCGTGTTTGAATCTTCTGGGGAACTGCGACTACTCCTGATGTCTATCACTATGTCCTCACTATCATTGATCATTAGGTTGAAATATCTGGGTGGAGACCCAACCATCAGATTGTTTTGTTTTGTTTCTTGAGACAGGGTCTCACATAGCCCAGGCTGGTCTTAAACTCTAAGTAGCCAGGATAGCCTTGAACTCCTGACCTTCCTGCCTCACTTCCCAAATGTTAGGATTATAGGTGTGCACCACCACACTCTTCTTCCAAGCACCAATATTTGAAAACACTTTCCTGGTGTTTCCACTGTGTAGTCAAGTTTAAAAATGAACACTCTAAGCCAGTGCCCTCAAGGGCTCTTGTGTGACTAGGGTAAGGTTGACAGTCCACGTTCCTAACATGGATGCCACACCTATCTAGGGACCAGACTCTGAGCAGCAAGGCTCTAAGCCAGTGATTCTCAACAATGGTCCCTGGACCAGCACCACCACCAGCAGCACCACTACCAGCACCAGCATCACCACTATCAGCACCACCTGCACCACTACCAGCACCAGCACCATAACCAGCAGCACCAGCAGCACCAATACCAGCACCACGCAAACTTTCTGGAAACAGAAACTCTTGGGAAGATAGGATCTCTGATATGTATTGCTAGTCGGGGTTTTAACAGGGCCAGCATGATGTTGATATATACACTCAAGTGTGAGACTCACCTGAGCCACTTCCCACTTTAGCCTCCCACCCCAAAAACTGCCTCTTCCACCACACTCTTCCGGTTCAGATCAGCACAGGTGGGGCTCACATCCTGCCATGTGTACCAAACCAAACAAGAGATAACCTTAACTATGCCAACACAAGTCTGAGCATCTGTTCCTTTCTGTGAGTGAGATAAACTTTCTGTGGAAACAGCAGACAATCTGGAGCGAGCCAGCATCTTCCCCAGGAAGAAGAGTCATCACCTCTTCAAGAAGCCAAAGATTCTCTGCAAAGGTCATTCTCAAGCAAGATTCTCAAATGAAGTTGTTCTAGGGTTGGATTGGATTTCAAGCTAAGAAACTTCTAGCTGTTGAAGAACAGTCTTTTTTTTTTCCCAGAGAAACCAAGCAAGGCTGCAAGGCTGCTGGGGTAAGAGAGAGTGAAAGGGCAGCCTCGATGTGACGGTAAGAGCATGTCTTCCCAGCAATCTCAGGGTCTTGATTCACAAGTGAGTTATCAGGCACAGGCCAGGGCACCAACCTCAGCAGATCCACTCAGTCTCTCCGTGCCATCTGGTGAAGTTTCAATGACTTTAGAGTACGGCAGGCCCAGGGCTTGGGCTATCCTGGTGTCCTCTGAGCTGGTGCTGGGGATTCCTATTCAGAGGGAAAAAACACAAAAGTGCTCAAAACAAAGAATCAGGCAAGACTGATAAATGGTGTTAGCTTCCTGGAAGGAAGCCAGGAAGCCCCGCCACATAGGGTACTGGGACACAGCCTTAAGGAGTTTGACACCCCAGCACAGATGTTCATCATGTCGGGATTATTTCATTTAGGTCTTTGTCTCTGTTTTTTCTTTTCTTTTTTTTTTATTCTTAAAAAACATAGTTGCAAGCCTAAAAATCTACCATAAATGCTACTGAAACGTTTCATTACAGGTGTGAGGGGAGCCTCTTGAAACTTCTCAGTGGCTTCCTGGTGGGAAGCAGTACTGACTGCCCCAGCATCTTAACACCCTAAAAAGATCCACCAAGACTGGACCCTGGAAGCCAGCACTGGAGACTGTGCTGTACCCCCGAGAGCAGCAGAACATCCTGAACAGGCATTTATTCTTGAGGAAATGAGGTGGGGCACAAGAAAACCACTCACCCAGAGGGGAAAACCTGCTGTTCTGACTTCAGCTGTGCACAGAAATAGGTTTGGTGCCTGGTTCTGTAAGACAGGCTCCGAATGTGGTCCTGCAGATATGTTGGGGACTGAGCACAGCACAGCGAGCCTTCTACACCATCCTGGCTTGTTGTAATAGAAGCAGCGGGCTGCTTCCTGCCACCCGGCTAGCCTTATTATACCCGAAATAATTACATGGAAACTGTATTCTTTTAAACACTGCTTGGTCCATTAACTCTAGCCCTTACAGGCTAATTCTCATATCCCGATCAACCCATCTCTAATAATCTGTAGCATCAGTCTTACCGGGAAAGATTCAGCATGTCTGATCTGGCAGCTTGCTTCATGGCATCTGCCCGGGAGAGGGGAGCATGGCCTCTGAGCTCACTTCCTCTTCCTCCCAGCATTCTGTTCTGTTTACTCCTCCTACCTATGTTTTAACCTATGAGGGCCAAGTGGTTTCTTTATTATAATTAATCAATGACCTTCCTCCATCATTTCCCCTTGGGTTTAGGGACATCATTTAGGGGTTGGGAGGTTGGGGGAGGAATTTTATAAGCTCAGGGATCATTTTGAAAAAAAAAAAAAGAGGGATGATGGGATAATAGATTTGTAATTGTGAGTTACTGTTTTTAGACAAATATATTGGTATCGATTCTTGTATATTGACACAAAGTTAAATTATATTGACTATTGTATGCATGCATGTTTCTACCTCTGTTTAAAACATTTTTTATGTATTGACATATATTGTATTGATATATATTGCATATATTTACCATACTGCAGTGTACATTTCTACCTCTGATTAAGATACTTATATATTGTTTGTGTATTGATATATATTTACCATACTGCAACGTATATTTGTACATTGTTTATATTTGGAGGTCATTGTCCTCATTGTTTCACAGTCGTTTATTGTCTTAGTCTTTAAGTTAGATAGGTATTGAGAATTATATAGATCAATAGTATTCTAAGTTTGTCATTTATAATTAGACTAATCAGGTCCTTTAGATACATAGAGATATACTCAGTATAGATAGAAAATCTTCAACCTCTTTAAAGAGCTGTAGAAAATGGCCTTTAATCTAACTCAGAGTTTTGTGGTAGTGAGACACAATTGCTCCTGGCAACACCGCTCTATTCCCGAGAGAATGTTGAACACCAAAGACACTCCACCTGGAGCCTTTCTTTTTGGCAGAACTAGCCTTTGGGCAAAGAAATGCCCATACCTCAACCACTGACAAAGATACAGAGCGTGCATCAATGGATAAAACAGGACTGTCATATCCTGCCAAGACAGGGTAAGATAGTTTTGAAAAGTTGCCTGCCTTTGAAAATGGTATGTCAGTTATGTTAGGCCTTAGCCAAAGTTGGTTGACTCAACATTGCAAATGAGACTTTGGGTGATTGCCCAGGTAGTCAGTTGTCTCTGTGATTTGTTGCATGTTTTGGGAGTTGTTTTACTGGACTTCCTAATTACCCAGGTAACATTATTTTCCTTCTCAGATCTTTGATGGGGTTGAAGACTATATAAATGTAGTTACTTTTTTCTCATGACTTGGCCAAGTTATTTATTATACAAGACCTAAGCTAGTTAGAATAGGACATTTGTACTTATTGTATATAATTTCGTAGTAGGTTTAGAACTCTCTTACTTAAACAAAAGGGGGAGATGTTGCGGGAGGTCCTTCCGCTCCTCCAGCCGATAGCCGCTGAGATACCAGCCCATTGGGGCATGGTTTCCCTCCCTTTAAAAAAGCAGCTACTTCCCTTCTCGCTCTCTCTTACTTCCTGCTCCAGTTCCGGCGACTAGACTTCTTCCTGATTGCGCAAGAGGGCTGTTGTCTGGGACGGTGATCTGTAAGTTTTTTCCCCTTTAAGTAAATACCACCCTATTAATCATAATTCCAAACTGGTGTGGGATTGTTTATGACTTACGCCTTCACTGGCTCCTTCCCGGACCACTTCCTCAGCAGGGACAAACATAATATCTCCCAAATTTGCCAAACGTCTCCCGGTGTTGAGGGTCATGGGAAATGCTGACATGCACGCGGACATGACCCACTAGTGAAGGATCCACCAGAGGAATGGCTTATGGTCCAGAGGATACGTCTGAAGCTCTACAGTGCGGGGCAAAGCTGAGTTGTGACACCAAGCACAACGCCAAGGGAACGAGTGTCAGTGGATGGAGGGGTGAGGATGCCGGGCAACAGCAAACAGTACCAACAAGTGCTTATAGTCACAGGGAAGATGATGGTCATTTACCAGGTCTTCAATGTCCAGCGTAGGGTGACTCAGTGACAGCCCAAAGGAGACACTGTGGCCACATTTATCTAGTCACATAAAGAGTACTCTCTAGGCAGGGCAGTGGTGGTGCACACCTTTAATCCTAGCACTTAGGAGGCAGAGGTAGGTGGATCTCTGTGAGTTCTAGGACAGCCAAGGCTGTTACACGGAGAAATTCTGTCTTGAAAAACCAAAAACGAGTACTCTATAATATGATAAATTCTAACTGTGCAGGTTGGATGGTGAAAATTCTGCTTTGTTTCTTACTTTTTTCTGTTTTGTCCTTAGAAGACAAGACACAATACTTTAGAAACTACTAATTACATAACTGAGGGAAATAAAACATCAGAAAAAAACAATTCCCCATGCTTCACCTAAAAACATCTAAATCCTGGGCTGGAGAGATGGCTCAGCGGTTAAGAGCATTGCGTGCTCTTCTAAAGGACCCGAGTTCGATTCCCAGCAACCACATGGTGGTTCACAACCATCTGTAATGAGGTCTGGTGCCCTCTTCTGGCCTGCAGGCATATATGTAAACAGAATATTGTATCCATAATAAATACATATTTAAAAAAAAAACATCTAAATCCTAAGAACTTTAATAACGCATCAGTGACTTAGCCCAAAATGTCAAACACCCCTTGTCTGCCCAAACAGCCGTAAGGTTTTCCGCACTGCTTACTTTAGGTAGCTGTTTAAAACATCTCACTAATTACACAATACATGGTTGTGATGGTCAGAAGAGACCTGAGAGCTTGGTGCAGCTTTTCCGCTTTGACACCTCTTCATCAGGACTGACCTGAGGTCATCGTAATATGAAATGTTATTTGCTCTGCACGCTTGCAGTCACAGAGGCCTGCTGCTGTGCCGCATGGCTGTGCCAGGAAAGAGCTGCACTGGGGGATTACCCAGGGATGAGGGTGCCTCTGACCGTGACTCTGTAGACCACTGCATGGTTCTTTCCTGAGGAGCTCAAGACCCGCCCACATGGATCCGATGCTCGTGGAACTCCCATCTCTGCACTTGCTGGCAGTTTTGTGAATTTTATTTTTGTTTGGTTTGGTTTTGTGAGACAGAACCTTACTATACAACCTAGGCCAACCTCAAACTCAAGATCCTCCTGCCTCAGGCTCCTGAGTGCTGGGACTGAGTCACTAACCTGCTGTGGATTTTGAAATTAGATTTTTAGTCTATGTTGTATTATCTCCCATATCAGGTGTCCAAGTGTTCAAAGTTAACTCACAGCCCATGAGCCTGGGCTTTTCAAATACTCAACAGCAACTAGGAAGGCATGATATACCCAATACGCTTTATTAAAAAAATTAAGAATGTATTTACTCATTATTATTAGTGTGTGTATATGTACACGTGCAGGCACATGTGGACATCTGGAAGACAACATTCCTAATCAGGTTTCAGTAACTACTCAGGTTGATGGGTTTGAGTGACAAGCACTTTTGCACACTGAGCTGTCTTACCGTCCCTCCACTATGCTTTCAAATACACAATTTTTTTTAAATCATTGTTTGTATGCTTGCTTTTGATTTTTAAGGATGTGTTTTACCATGTCATATGGGCTTTAAACTTGTGATACGAGACTGGAGAGACAAGTCAGCAGTTAAAATAATTTGTTTATATAGAGGACCTGGGTTCAGTTCCCAGCACCCACTCACAACCATTTGTAACTCCAGTTCCATGAGATCTGATTCCTTTTTCTGACCTCAAAGGCACAAGGCACATACATGGTACACATACATGCAAGCAGGCAAAACACTCATACACATAAAATACATAAAAAAAAACCACCTTAAACTTGTGGTTGTCCCACCTCAGGCTCCTGGATGCTAGGATTCAGGTGTGTACCGCCATGCTCTGGAATATGTAGTTCTTAACTAAATAATGCTTACATGGAAGGTGAGTGACTGGGGTTGCAGCTATGGTAGACTGCTTTGCTAACAATGTGTGAAGCCCTAGATTTGATCCTCAGCTTCAAAGAGAATGAAAAAAAAAAGGAACACAAAGTTTCACTGAGAAGCAAAAAACCATCACAGAATCAATGATAAACTCGAAGTGACAGCAAGAACAGTGAACCCTTGGCCCTTAAGCCGGTATAATTTATTAGCACGGATGACATGTGAACATTCACATACCTATTTTCGAATCTAGAGAACCTTCTATGTCAGCGCTGGCCATGATAACGACGGGGACCTCCTGCTGCGTGAGCATGTTCACAGCCATCACTGGTGTGAGGCAATCTGAAAACAAGAGCAGATCTATCAGACAGACACACCCCAGTGCAGACAAGTGAGAAAAAGCAGCACAATATCATCCACACTGCGTGCTAATTGCTACAGCGCTAGTCCTTTGAAGGGTATTTACACCAGAGGACATCAGAAGATTGAGCAAGCATGAGAGAAAAGTTTAGTCCTCCCACACGCACAGGGAAGAAGAAAGGTGTTTCAGAGTTCCAGATGGAAAAGCCGTCTCATTACCACCTTTTACTTCTCGAAATTATCTCCAGCAGTGAGAATAATAAAACACACAAAACCTTCCTGGAATGAAAGAGGAGACAGGAACTTCTAAAGCAATGGATGATGATGTGGCTAGCAAGCAGAAAGCGAGAAAAGAGATTTCCAGACACCCAAAGACAGAACAGTTCCTCTCCAGGCACCCTGTTCTTAGGAGGTGCTGGGATATTGTGTTCTTGCAAGACGAAAGGCTAAATGGAGAAAGAAACAGGTGTAGGACCCAGGAAACAAGAACCCAGCAAAGAAAAGCCACAAGAACACTCAAGAAGGAAGTCAGAGGGAACTTTCGAGACATATAGCCAAGGCCTGGAGGGTGACCAAATCAGACCTGTACCAAACAGTGTCCAGAGTATCTTCAGGAAAATGAAAGAACTGATAAGATTGTCTGGAAGGCTGGAGTTTGGAGAAAACTCTATTGAGAGTTTTAAAGAGCTGATAGAGTGTGGAAAGATTCTGCCAGAAATTCAAAGAATACAAAGCAAACGAGAGAAAGGCAGAGACACATAGAGACAAAGAGACTACGAATTTAGAAAAAAAAATAATAAAAAGTTATATAAGAATGAGACAGTAAGGCTGGGCCTGGTAGTGCATGTCCATAACCCCAGTCCTCTGGAAGCTGCGGCAGGGTGGTAAGTTTGAGGGTATCCTGAGCTACATAGTGACTTCTAGACTAGCCTGGGATACACAGAAAGAGCTTGTCTCAAAAATAAACAATTAAACAGAACAATGTAATAATAGTTTATATGATCCAGTTACCAATATTTATGAAACAAATGACTTGCATTTTATCCAACCATTGTATTATCTTGAATGAGCAGTAGCAGGGAAAGAGCCATACGTGTTGACATCCTCAATGAGTATATGGACTAGAGGCTTAAACACCCACGTCCAGAGTCACAAGAATAGTAACTGACAAATGCTTAATTTACTTGTGTTTAAAAATTAAAAATGAAAAGGGGGATATAACAACAAACACAGAGGAAACACAGAGAATCATCAGGTCATATTTCAAAAACCTGTACTCCACAAAATTGGAAAACTTAAAGGAAATGGACAATTTTCTGCATAAATATCACTTAAATCAAGACCAGATAATTAAACAGACCTATAACTCCTGAAGAAATAGAAACAGTCATAAAAAGTCTCCCAACCAAAAAAAGCCCAGGACCAGATGTGGTTTCAGCTCAGAATTCTACAAGATTTTCAAAGAACTAATACCAATACTCTTCAAAATTATTCCACACAATAGAAACAGAAGGAACATTGCCAAACTCTTTTTATGAGGCTACAATTACCCTGATACCCAAACCACAGAAAGACATTACTAAGAAAGAGAATTACAGACCGATCTCACTCATGAACATTGATGCAAAAATACTAAATAAAATACTGGCAAGTCGAATCGAAGAACACATCAGAACAATCATCTACCATGACCAAGTCGGCTGTATCCCAGAGACGCAGGGATGATATACAAAAATCTGTCAACGTAATCCACCATATAAACAAACTGAAAAATAAAAGCCACATGATCATCTCATTAGATGCTGAAAAAGCTTTCAACAAAATACAACATCCCTTCATGATAAAGGTCTTGGAGAGAGCAGGGATACAAATCAAAACAAAATAAGGGCAATATACAGCAAGCCATCAGCCAACATCAAACTAAATGGAAAGAAACTCCCAGTGACCCACTGAAATCAGGACAAGACAAGGTTGTCCACTCTCTCCATATCTATTCAATATAGTTCTTGGGGTCCTAGCTAGAGCAATAAGACACTAAAAGGAGATCAAGGGGATACAAATCAGAAAAGAAGAAATTAAACTCTCACTATTTGCTGATGATATGATAGTTTACATAAGCGACCCCAAAAATTCTACCAAGGAACTTCTACAGCTCATAAACACTTTCAGTAATGTAGCAGGATACAAGATTAACTAAAAAAAAATCAGTAGCCCTCCTGTACACAGATGATAAAAGGGCTGGGAAAGAAATCAGAGAAACAACACCCTTCACAATAGCCACGAATAGCATAAAATATCTCAGAGTAACTCTAACCAAACAAGTGGAAGACTTGTATGACAAGAACTTTAAGTCTTTGAAGAAAGAAATTGAAGAAGACACCAGAAAGTAGAAAGATCTCCCATACTCTTGGGTATGTAGAATTCATATAGTAAAAATGGCAATCTTACCAAAAGCAATCTACAGATTCAATGCAATGCCTATCAAAATCCCAGCAAAATCCTTCACAGACCTCGAAAGAACAGTACTCAACTTCATATGGAAAAGCAAAATACCCAGGATAGCCAAAACAATCCTGTACAATAAAGGAAATTCTGGAAGCATCACAATCCCTGACTTCAAACTCTACTACAGAGCTACAGTACTAAAAACAGCCTGGTATTGGCATAAAAACAGACAGGAGGACCAATGGAACCGAATCCAAGACCAGGATATCAATCCACACACCTTTGAACACGTGATTTTTGACAAAAAAGCAAAAACTATCAAATGGGGAAAAAAAAGCATATTTAACAAATGGTGCTGGCATAACTGGATATCAACATATAGAAGAATGAAAATAGACCCATGTCTATCACCATGCACAGAACTCAAGTCCAAATGGATCAAAGACTTCAACATAAAGCCAGCCACACTGAACCTTATAGAAGAGAAAGTGGGAAGTGCACTTGAACGCAATGGCACAGGAGACCACTTCCTAAATATAACCCCAGCAGCACAGACACTGAGAGAAACAATTAATAAACTGAAAAGCTTCTGTAAAGCAAAGGACATGGTCAACAAGACAAAACAACAGCCTACAGAATGGGAAAAGATCTTCGCTAACCCCACATTAGATAGAAGTCTGATCTCCAATATAAACAAAGAACTCAAGAAACTGGTCATCAAAAGAACAAATAATCCAATAAAAAAATTGAATACAGACGTAAACAGAGGAATCTAAAATGGCTGAAAGATACTTAAGGAAATGTTCAACATCCTTAGTCATCAGAGAAATGCAAATCCAAACAACTTTGAGATTCCATCTTACACCTGTAAGAATGGCCAAGATCAAAACACTGACGACAATTTATGCTGCAGAGGTTGTGGGGTAAAGGGAACACTTCTGCATTGCTGGTGAAAATTCAAGCTGGTACAGCCCCTTTGGATGTCAGTGTGGCGATTTCTCAGAAAATTAGGAAACAACCTTCCTCTAGACCCAGTAATACCATTTTTGGACATATAAACAAAGGATGCTCAATCATGCCACAGGGACATGTGCTCAACTATGTTCAGAGCAGCTTTGTTTGTCATAGCCAGAGCCTGGAAACAACCTAAATGCCCCTCGACTGAAGAATGGATAAGAAAAATGTAGTACATTTACACAATGGAGTGAATACTACACAGCAGAAAAAAATAATGACATCTTGAATTTTGCAGGCAAATGGATGGAGCTAGAAAACATCATTTTGAGTGAGGTAATCCAGACCCAGAAAGACAATTATCACATATACTCACTCATAAGCTCATAAGTGTTTTTTAAACACAAAGCAAAGAAAACCAGCCCACAATCCTAGAGAACCTAGACAACAATGAGGACCCTAAGAGAGACATACATAGATCTAATCTACATGGGAAGGAGAAAAAGACAAGATCTCCTTAGTAAATTGGGAGCATGGGGACCTTGGGAGATGGTTGAAGGGGAGGGGAAAGGTAGGGAGGGGAGCAGAGAAAAATGTAGGGCTCAATAAAAAAATAATAAATTTTAAAAAAAGTTAAAAAAATTACTTCATCACCATTAGTAAGAACAGTAACAGGCTGGCCTTTGCAATTCACATTAAACAACACTTGTTTTAAACTTTCATATAGTTATATAGAACAGATTCTATAAGCCATCAAATTAAAATCAGTCCAAGAATTAGGATTTACTTCAAAGAGGTAAAGGCAGGATCCATGAGGAAGGCAGGGCAGCGTGGCATTCAACAAGGGCCCTGGAAGTCGAGGTACAGCCAGCACTCCTGATCCAGCTGTCAAACGCCCGCTGTTGGAGCCAGTGTTGAACACCTCATCTCCAAGCAGGGATCCATATTTCTAACTCCATGTTGTCTTTGTTTTTTAAAAGAGGAAATATGTATCTGCAAATTCTTCAACTTTGATGTGACATTATTAGGAAGTGGGGAGGTGAGCAAAAGTCATCAGTGACAGTCGATGTAGGGAATGGAGAAACAGCTCTTGTCATCAGCTACCAGTTGACCTCCACATTCACCTCCACCAATGACTGCTGCTGGACAGAATGTTTAGCTGGCTACGCAGTAATCAACAGCATGGCCCTGCCTCCTTTGCAGCTAGGTGTGGCCATGGGCTGTATGCAGAAGAAACTTCTAAGTCAGGCCCCCATAGGGAAGAGGCAAGCTGGGCATGGTATGCACCCTTGTATTCCCAGCAATTGGAAGGTTAGGCCATTACAGCCTGGGTTGCCTAGTGAGTACCGGGCCAGCCACACTATATAATGAGACACTACCTAAAAGTTAAAAAAAGCAAGCCGTTTCCCCCAAGAACTGCTCCTTTTTTACTGGACATAGACAACATGTAGGGCAGCCTGGAAAACTTGAGGACAGATCAAGGGGGCAGAAAGAATACTGGCTCCTACCGTCTCACATGGTAGGCTTGTCAAACCCACTCAGCTTTTTATAGGCACGAAAGAAACACCTGTTTAACTAGGCTATGTCATGCCATCAAGTAACACACACCTAAAAAGTTACAAGTTGCTGCACAAAGAGGCCAGTGTTACCTGCAGTCATACCGCGGTATTCTTTGACTTTTTATATACGACAGATACGTGTGTGTGTGTGTGTGTGTGTGTGTGTGTGTGTGTGTGTGTGTAGCTGGAGACTGAACCCATGACTTGCTTGTATACACTAGGTAGGTACTCTACTGAAAGCTAAAATGAGTCTTATCACTTATATTTTCTTTTAAATCTATTTTTAGAGGGCTAGCGAACAGGTTCAGTAGCTGCGAGCATTTGCTGTCCTTCTACGGGACCTAAGTTCAGTTCCAGTACCCCATAATGTAGCTCAAACTGCCTGTAACTGGAGCTCCGGGGGGGGTCTGACACCTTCTTCCTGCCTATGAGAGCACCCATACACACATAGTGTATACACATATACTGTAAAAAAACAATTATTAAAAAGAAATAAAAATTGATCTTGAAGTTTTATCATTCTACACTTGGTAAATCAGAGAAAACTTTAAGAAGGATGATACCTGCTGGTGAGGCTGTAGTAAGACTCACTAGTTATGGCACTGTAAAACAGTAAGGCCCTTTCAGAAGCTAAAAAAGCAACAAGGGATGGAGCTAGAAAAAAGATCATACCTTTGAAAAGAATCCCACTCTTGGGCATGTCTCCTCAGGAAAATTTTATAAAAGCAAAACCCATATGGACATAAATGTTCACAAGAACTGTTTTCCGTAAAGACACACACACACACACACACACACACACACACACACACACCTTTTTTTCTTTCTCTTTCTGGTGCTAGGGGTCAAACCCAGTGCCTTGTAGATGTCAGGCAAGTTTTCTACCATTGAGCTACATTCTAGTCCTGAAGTAGGATCTCCAGTATAGCCTCACACGTTGAAAAGAAGCTGCTGGATGGCTTGCTAGGCACCTGTAATAGCACCAGAAAGCTAGAGGAGAAGGATGGAAAGTCTGAGGCCAGGTTGGGAGTTACACAGCAAGAACTCATCTCCCAAAGAGGAAGAAGGAGCTGGAGAGATGGCTTAGCAGTTAAGAGCACTTGCTGCTCTTCCAGAGGACCTGGATTCAGCTCCCAGCACCCACATGGCAGTTTACAATCATTTGTAACCTCAATCCCAGAGGATCCAATGTCCTCTTCTGGCCTGCACATGCACTGCATACATGCGGTACATAGTCATACATGCAGGCAAAACATTCATACAATACACACAAGGTAAAAATAAATGAAATCTGAAAAAAAAAGGGAGTGGAGGAGGAAGAGATGAAAGCCAACTGCTTACCCTAAAAGGTAAGATCTAGAATACACAATGCTATGCATGGAATAAAATAAATTTCTGGAACTTGGATGATGTCCCTTTCCTGGTGCTCTATGTGGTTTCCAGCTCTTTCTAGCCATTGGGACCTTACCACAGCCTCGTGGGGTTACAAGGATTACTAGAAATGGCTTAATTTAAGATGTAAGAACTAGCTAAGCTATTGGCCAAACAGTGTTGTAATTCATATAGTTTCTGTGTAATTATTTGGGTCTGGGTGGCTAGGAAACAAACAAGCAGTCTCTGCTTACACAACAGGAGAATTTAAATGGGAAATTGAGAGTGACAAAGTCCCTTGTCCTACCGTGACCCTCATGCTCACTGCTTGACACTTATCACCCTAAAGTCCTGGCAGTGGAGGAAGCCAGCTAGCAATGGGAAGCAGTGATACAACAGCTGACGCTGGAGTAGATGCACAGGCTGAGGGGACAAAGGAACAGGCCCATGGCAGAGATGGGTTCGTAGTAGGCATGAGAAAACAGCACTATACTCAAAACATCACAAAACAAAACCAGGGTCTCGATGTACTAACTCATCTACAAACTGAACGAATTGATTCAGACTGAATGAACTGAAAAGGGAAACTCAGTGCCGAGCATAATCTTCCACCTGGAACGACTTCAGGACTATTGAGAGAAGGAGAAAGTAGTTCGGGAGCTCTTCCAAATGAAATGTTACATATGGCTTTCCATTTACCAAAATGAAATGACCAAGCTAGTCTGGTACACTAGCACCCAAGTAGTCTCAAAAATACAGCTAGTCATACATGCTGAGATACTGTGGTGGGTTAGATGAGGACGGTTTCCACAGGCACAAAGATTTGAATACTTGGTCCTCAGTTGGTGGAACTGTTTGGGAAGGATTAGGAGGTGTGGCCTTGTTGGAGGAGGTTGAGGTTTCAAAAGCCCAGGTCATTATTAGTTAGCGCGCTCTCTCTCGCTCTCTCTCGCTGCCTTGTGCCTGTGGATCAGGACATAAGCTCTGAGCTACTTCTCCAGTGTCACGTTCCCTGCCATGATAGTCATAGACTCAACACCTGAAATGAGAAGCCCAATAAACAAACTTTTAAAAGTTGCCTTGGTCATAGTGTCTTAGCACAGCAACAGAAAAGTAACCAAGATAAATTCCTCTGTGAAGGTGCATTGAATTTATGGTATCTTCAACTCAGGGGCTGTAATCTTTTATAACTTATTAGCTCATTAATTATTAAAATTACTTCATCTTGTGGCCCCAAATGAACTATGAAGGGGGAAAATATATGACCTGGATACTTAAAGTATTTAGTTTTTAATATTTACTTTTCAACCATCAAAGATTCAAGGAATCTCAAAATAACTTAAAAGGTTAAACCTGAGTTCTCCTTTCAAACAGTTGAAATTAATACTTTCCTTTTTTTAAGCAGAGTTTTAAAAAAAAAAATCTGAAATAGTTATCTTTATTGTCAACTTGTCTGGTTTTTAAAATCACCATGAAAATATATTTCTGGGTATATCTGTAAGGGATTTCCAGAAAGACTTAACTGAGAGGGGGATGACCCATCCTGAATGTGAGTGGCACTATCACCCCGGCTTGGGTCCTGGGCAGAATAAAAAGGAGAAAGCAAGCTAAACAGCAGCGTTCACTTCTCTCTCTGCTTCCCAGCTGTCTCAGTCAGTGTTCTATTGCTTTCAGAAGACACCAGGACCACAGCAACTCTTATAAAGAAAACATTTAACTGGGGCTTGCTTACAGTTTCAGAGGTTTAGTTCATTATTATCAAGGCAGGGAGCTGGTGGCAGGCAAGCATGATGCTGGAGGAGTGGTCATACTACTACATACTACTACTACATAATACTACATACTACTACATGCTGATCTACAGGCAGAGAGAAAAAGAAAGACCACCCCCAGTGACTCACTTCCTCCAACAAGGCCACACCTCCTCATTCTTTCAAATCATTCCATTTCTTTCCTGGTGACTAAGCATTCAAATACAGGAGCCACCACACTGACTGTGGACGCAATGTGACCAACTGCCTCATATTCCTGGTACCACAATTTCTCTACTCTCAAACTTCCCTTGAGTTTCTTTTACCAGAAACATAATGAATACAGAACCTGAGACATGGGCACAGAGGCCTTAAAAGCACACATGGAATTCTAAATTATATCTTTTCTTTATTTTAATATATAACAACAACAAAAAGGCGAAGGCAAGAGTCAAGACCTGCCTTGTGTTGAGTGTCTTCCATCCTAAGCCCAAAGGTACTTACTATAAAAACCTGTCTTTGACCCAGGAGACTGGGCCCACAGCAGGCTCCTAGGAAGGGCAGGTGGCTAGAGTTGACCTCACTGCACTCAGGAAACAATCACTGTCTGAAGCAGAAGTAAGTGGTCATGACACTGTATCTCCAGCTTACATCATCCAAAACAGCTGGAGCCCAATAATTCAGATGTGCGCAGCAGGTTAAAGTTCACAGTGTACAAGGAAGCATGAGGATGAGATTTTTGCAGAGATATTTAAACCTTCTCCAGAGACCTACATCTATCTAATCAACAAGGGCATCCTTTCACCCATTAGACTCTATACCCTACACCCGCTCCCTGGCTGGCTCAGTTTTGTGTCTAATCAAAGGTGTGCAGTCTTACCTTTGCCAAGGAAAAGGTCAGGAGTCCCAGCAATAGCAATTGCTCAGGGAAACCTAGAGCAGGTAACCGAATGCTGCCAATTTTTATCCTCATGTTTTAAAAATTTAGTGCATTTATTTATTTATGGGGGAATGAAAAATGGGAGTGTATGCAACAATGTGTGTGTCTGTGTGTGTGTGTGTGTGTGTGTGTGTGTGTGCGCACGCACGCACGTGCAAAGGACTTATAGGCATCTAGGCTCTGTTTCCACCATGTGGGTCATAAGGATTGAACTGAGGTCTTCAGGCTTTATGATGCTAAGCACCTTCCTACACCAAGTCATCTTTCCAGACCTTTTTCAGTACTTTTATTTGCAGGAGGAATTTAAAAAAATTTGGGAGCTGATTCTCTCCATATCAGAAAAAAGCTTTAAACTAATACTGAATCAGAAGGTAAAGAACTGAGCCTCTCTGGGCACACTCTGAATGCAGAGAGGCTGGGACTGAGGAAACGCAGGACAGACAACTCAATGTTGCCAGAGCTGTTTTATACTCAGGTTTTGATATAAAAAAAAAAACCACTAAAAATTACAGCTAAGCCGGGCGATGGTGGCGCACGCCTTTAATCCCAGCACTCGGGAGGCAGAGGTAGGCGGATCTCTGTGAGTTCGAGACTAGCCTGGTCTAGAGAGCTAGTTCCAGGACAGGCTCCAAAGCCACAGAGAAACCCTGTCTCGAAAAAACAAAAAAACAAAAATAAATAAATAAATAAATAAAAATTACAGCTAAGGTGAAGAACATGAAAAATGGCAAACACATGGGGAGTGTTTGGGTCTTGTGGACCCAGCTGAAGGAGGAAACATAGCTCACCTCTGCCGGAGACTAGAGCCTTCTGCAAGGCTTCCTTCAGAGAACTGCAGCCATGTAGAAGCCTGTGGTTAGGAGAAATGGCCACGTGGGAAATGCCATAAATGGCCTCAGGGGTGGCTGTATATGCTGTCAGTTTCTCTCTTGTGTCTTGTCCATCAACCTGGGGGGATGAAACATGACATTTCATTTTCAGTCCTCCTCCTGAGCTATGTGGCTCCCCACTCCACCCCTTTCCTCATTCCCAAACAGCCACAGCAGCTTCTGACCACAGGACCAGGAATGTGTACAAGAGGAGGGACCAGGCAGGAGAAGAAGGGGGATGCTCTGTCAGTCCCTTCTCTGCAGTCAGCACCAGGCATCCCAAGATGAAGGTAGGGAAAGCTGGCTTAGGAAGATACCCTCCTGGTTCTCTTTGTGCTGGGCAGTGCTATGGTCAGGTGCGGAGCTGCTGTGCATTCAAAGGGCTCCAAAATGCAAGAGAGCTCTGTGGGCATGAACACTGGGGTGCCAGGGTGTTGTCACCTTTAATGTGAAGTCTAGATGGCAGCCTACACAGTCCCCAATCCAGTGGGCCTGCATGCCTTTTATTCCGTACCACTCTGGGAGGTCTGCCAAGGCATCCCGCATGGCCTGCGGAAATAAAAAGAGATCAGAAAAGCAGCAGTGCAAAGCTCATGTGAGAACAAGTGGTGTGAGGCTTGAGGTGGGAAAAGTGGAGACACAGAAGAAGGTTCTGGAATCAGGCTCCCTCATTCTCGTGCCTCAGTAGGGGTGGAAAAAGACAACAGAGGCGCTCAATTCACAAACCATCTGCTCGGCCTGACCTATCTGTTCAAGGCTCAAGGTTCCGGGGAAGAAAGAAAGCTGAAATGGACAAAGACCCCAATTCACTTCATTGCCAAATGTGTTTACAGCATTCTCTCCCTCGGTCTGCAGATGAGCCCCACAGCTCTCCCCATAGGAGTTCCAAACTGCACAGAATATTCCAGTTGACTGCTGCCAATTCCCACGGAATTTTGTTATCATCCTCCCCAGCATCACTGGCCACACCAGCAGAACCTCATCCTGTGAATATTTCCTCCTCCTCCTCCTCCTCTCCCTCCTCTTCCTGTTCCTCCTCTACCTCTTTTACTTCTTTTTGTTTGTTTGTTTGTATACAGGGTCTTAGCTCAGACTGACTCTGAATTGACAACCCCCTGCCTCCTCCTCCTCAGGTGACATGTTTAGCAGCCAGTGGTTTTGTTTTCTTCCCAGATTGCATGTCAAAGGTAGGAAAACTGGTGGAGGTGCCTTAGCCTTAAAATATGCAGATGGAAATGAGGCCCAAACATGCAGACAGGAAGAAATGTGAGTGTTTTCACATGCTAGCTCTGGAAAGATGCTGGCCTAAAATCTAGGCAAATCTATGAATATTTTTACAAAGTGAATTTTTTTTCCAGTTGACCAAATGACACCAATATCTTGAAGCACCAAACAAGCTCTTTTCACTTCCCTGTATAATAAATGCATTTACCCAAGGCTAACTTTGGATGAGCAGGTCTTCAGGGATGGCCTCACCGAACAGCAGAGCCTAAGACAGAACAACAACGCTCACTCAGCGTTTCCTGGCCACAGCGGTCCATCCTCTTTCTGTGGGGGCAGTCCTGGTCTCATCTTACTTCTCTACCCTTGGCAAGTAGTTCATCTTCCCATCCAGTAAACCACAGGTATAGAAACTCAGTTGGCTCACAGAATCCAAAAATTTGGGGAAACGCCAGGTTTTTAGATTTTTTTTTTAAGTGCTATGAAATCCTGGGGAGTCAGGCTTGGTGGAACATACTTATTATAATCCTGGCACTTGGAAGGCTGAGGCAGGGTGATCTAGAGTTCAAGGTTAGCAAGCAACCCTGTGTATAGACACACACAAATAAAAGAGTCCACAAAAAAACCAACCAAACAAACAAAAAACATAGCTCTCACCTCCCAAGGGAGAAGAGATGGATCATTCTGGAGTCAGATATGCGTGACTCTGGCTCAAGAACACAGATTTAGGATACACCAAATTCCATCTGCCAGTACGGTAAAACTCTGATGAAGCTTTTATAATAACAGAACAAAGAAAGTCACAAGCCAGGGCACTTTTTAAAGAGATTGGTGGGAACATCAGGTGGGCAGCTACAGCAAAGAAAGGGAACCTCAACTTCAGGCTGCAGGTCCTAGTGGACAGCATTCTTAGCCCTTGGTTGGTTGAAAACTAAGGGTCTGTTTATACATTCCAAAGATAAACTAGAGTTCTGCTTATACATTGTCAAGGATTTGCCTAATGGTCACAAAGATGTCGGGTCAAATACAGAGGGAGCAACAAACAGCTACTAGGAGGGCTAAAGCTACCCCAAGAAAATGTGGGCTCCACATGTCTGGTTTGTAGAAGACTCTGTGGAAGGACAGTCTTCTTCAGCACCTTTCTTCATTCACAAAAGTAAATCTGAGGAAGCTGGTATGTCATGAGATGGAAGAAGGCATCTCCTTGTGCCCTGTTCAATGGTCTTCCAGGCAGGGCACAGTTTGGAATTAAACGATAGTTCATTTAATAAGGGCAGTTTGGGAATAAGACATCTAACAGAGCAGAACCCTGTGTCTCCTGCATGGAAAACGTCATTCATCCTCCTCCTCTCCCACATGCTGCCCATGAGACAGCGCCCACACTCTCTGCAACCCTAGCGTGCACTTTCTCCCACCCTGACTCTCTGTCGGTCAATGGCTGAGATCATGCTTACAGCTCACAGTGAACAACTCTGAAGGGCTGGGCAGGAGTGAAAGGAAGAAATAAAACACACTGCACAACAGCCTTTAACAAAATGCTTTTCTGTTTCAGAGTTCCCTTTAGACTCTGACCTCATGGGCAGCCTTGGGGCAAACACAGAGCTATGAAGATCCCTGGGCAGACAGCACTAAGGCCAAGCCAGCACCCACGGCTCATTCCTCCTCCACCTGGACAGCAGAAGCTGAAAAGCCCACGTCCACTCTGCTCTCTCCCTTAACGCTGGGGGTGGCCATGTAACACAAAACCTGAACGGAATTCTACTGGGGGCTTTCCAGATAGAAGGGCTTGTCTGCACTGTCCCTGCTGCTTCTGTCTGGAGTGGAGATGTGGTATCTGGAGGGAGCTGCAGTCACCATCTAGCAGCCACGAGATCACAAGCAGGAAGAAGAGGCCAAGAGAAGCACTGGGATGCCCAGTCGGTGGCCTTAGAACAGGCTGGTCCCAGCACTGGTTCTCATAGAGAAGCATCTGTTAAATCCCCACAACCTGGGTCTTCAGTAGCTTGCAGCTGAAAGCATTCTCAGTTGGCCCCGTGTCGCGCCCTTATCTGCACAGCTGGACTTTCACTAATTCATGACAATTTCTAACATACCAGGTTTTAAAAAATCCTATTTCAGTTGATCTTTAAGAATCTGGATCAAACTTTCCAAGTTCCTATTATTTTTCCCTCTTCATCCAAGGATGTCTGATGGCCATCTCAGACTCCAAGGGCTATCTCTACCCAAGAGAGTGGTCTAACCCTGGACCTCCCATCAAGTCAGGTCTTCCTGGATGTTGCCGCTACCTGCACCCTCTCATCCAACAGATCACCAAGCTCAGGGGATTCTTCCTCTTACTAATTTTCTAGTCCCTTTCTACTTCTCCTTCCTAACTCTAGAGTGCATGTTGGGACCATCACAAAAGCATTTGGACTGGTGCCTGCAGTCACAACTATCCATTCCACAATGTTCTACTGAAAACAAAATTCTAGTGAGATGGTTCCACAGTTAGCAGAGCTTTCTGCTGTTGAGAAGGCCTGAGTTCAGCTTCTAGCACCAACTCTGGGTGGCTCACAACCATCTGCAACTCCAGTTCCATGGGATCTCGAACTTCTGGCCTCCATAAGGCACTTGTCCTCACATGCACATAACTACACACATATACATAATCTTAAAAATATATAAATCTTTTTAAAAAAGAACTACCCCATGTTTCTGACATCACTCCCTTCTTTACAGTATTTCATTATTTCATCCAGTTCCTGTGCTGCAGTCACAATGTCTCACTTGATCCTGCCCCTAATCACCTCTCCAGACCTACTTTGAGCCTTCCCAGATGGCGCTCAAGTTTAACTTGGTGTCTTCATCTCTTCGCTTCTCAACCCCAGCACACACCTATCTGCCAGGGCTACTCAGTATAGATTCCCTGTACAGGCTGGAGCTGTCGTGAGGGAGTGTCTTCACAACATAAAGCTGGTTTTATGGTCTATTCCACTCTTGCTTGTCCCTCTTCAGCCCAAACACTGAAACTTTCCTGTCTGATGTTCTCTTCTGGTCCAGATTTCCAGTCGGTTCATTGTTATAGGTGGTTTCTGCTCTCCTGAAATTTACCATGATCATCTTTTCTTTTTAAGTCCTGTTCATTTATATAACAAATGCCTTGGTATTATCAACTAACTTCAACCCCTTGGTTTCTATATATCTAAACTTTTTTTTTAAATTAAAGTTCATAGTATCCTGCAAAAGACATGGTATTCTTTACTGCATGCTGGGTCCTGCAGATGACGCCCTTCAGGGGTGATGGATCATGCTTGACCCCCTTTAGATCTATTTTGTTCTAGACGCTCTATTTGAGTCTCTCAGAGGCTTGCTTTTAATCTTCGGTAAGGTCATTATATTCTGTTCTTGTCCTCAGTCCTAGGGTGTTATCCATGCTTTCAATCATGGCTTTTGGAGATTCAATGCCTCCCTTAGCCAGGCAGAACCCAAGGGTTTCTCTGTGCCACACAGCCCTGGTTCAATGCCTCCCTTAGCCAGGCAGCCCTGGTTCAATGCCTCCCTTAGCCAGGCAGCCCTGGTTCAACGCCTCCCTTAGCCAGGCAGATCCCAAGGGTTTCTCTGTCCACACAGCCCTGGGTCTGCTTCGCTCTCCCACCAGAACCACTGCCTGTGCCAGCATCATGGACTCCCCCTCTTCTCCCAGTTTTCAGTGTTGACCCCCTAAGAGCTTTTCCAATAAATCTGCACAGGAGTTCAGCAAGAACCAAGAGTTACCATGGCAACCCAGCATTTCCGCTGAACAGCTGAAAATTCACAGCTGACAGTTTAAAGAAGAATGCCTCTGGTGCCAGGTTATTACATTTCCAACTCAAAGCAGAGGCCAAGGCACAGCGCTAACCAGGTGACCTTCCAGTGCTGCCATTAGAGGGACTGGCACCCCTCCTTTCCAATGCGCTACCTGGAGGCTTGGGAGAATAACTGTCTCAGGAACATGGCGGATCTGAGGCTAGCAGAGAGGACCTGCACAGAAAGCTACACTCTCAGCTTTGCTTTCTGCCAGGCACTGACTAATAAGCTCTTTTGAACTTTTTCCAGATCCATGCCCAGGTCAGCTGTACAAAACTGAACTAAAATAAAATGACCCTCACTGCAGTCTCCAGAGGGAGGACAGTGAGGGTCTGCTGAGCTGGTGGGGTGTGGTTTGGGTTTGGCCCGGAATGTGGGAATCAGAAGCTGCCTAGAACTCTGTGCTTTCTCTGAACGTGAGCCCTGCACACAATATCTGACCTGAGTTATCTGCAGATGAGAACCAGACTTTGTCCAGGCATGCCATGGGCTGCCTTTGAGACTTAACTCAAAATAGAAGCACTGGGTATTACACACATACAGAACTTCATCCAGGCCATTGTGACTCAGTAAGCAACTCTGCTTCTACTGCTGGCTTTGTCTTGAATCTCTGAATATGGAAATCAGTCAGAAGGTGCTTGAACCATCATCATCAGCTCTTACTCATCAGGAAACTGAGGCCCAGGGCAGCCTTCACAGTTATCAGAGGCACAGAAGGGTCATATCTGGAGCTTTGGACTTGACCCAGCTCACTCCTACCCTGGCCTTCTCTGATAGAGACCAGTCAGCTCTTCACTCTAGGACACTATAAGCGCTGGTACAGAGAAACTAGAACCCAACCCCTCCTGAGCTTCACAAGGACTCATTCCCTTTTCCTTCCATGGATTCATAATCACAGATAGAGTTACTGTTGCTTTCTGACAGCTCAGTGAACCTGTAATAACCTCCGGGTGCCTTTCTTGTTAAAGCTTCCCCTTGCCCACCACGCTGTACTGTGAACAACATTGGGGCTCTCTGCTTCCCAGGCTCCTTCAGCAGAGCCACCGGTGTGTCTGCCCACACACTGGGCGTTACCAGGAGTCTCTTACATCACTTACCTTCGCATATGCAGTTGTCTTAATGAACCACTGTCGGAGATATTTCTTCTCCACCTTGGCTCCAGAACGCCATGAACAGCCATATTCATTCACTTGCTCATTGGCCAGCACTGTTTGATCCACTGGATCCCAGTTAACCAAGGCCTGTTAGGATGCAGGAGACGGGGTACACTGTGGTGAATGTCCTGTGGAGGGGCCCCTAGAGAACAGTGTGGCTCCAAGCCTGAGGGCATCTTTAGGGTGGGCTGCCTGGCCAATGGGCCACTAGTAAGCTGTGGCAAGGACACATGAAATGCCCTTGTTAGAGTAGACTAGGGGAAGATGGAAGCCTTTGGGAACATGTCTAAATCGACCCTAGGTTTTCTTGAATGACAGGATGAACATTTAGGATTTGAAATTTTAGAACACTTTGGAAAAGAAGAAAAAAATGATTATCTATTTAATATTTAGAAAAATAGGATTACTGCAGAAGAAATAAATATACTGCTTTTTAATAACAACACTGACTTTTACTAAGTGATAACCAGGTGCTGGTTTCCATGCTAAGTGGATTACAGCTAAGTGGTGAGCTTGACAGCTGAGCTACTCCTGCCTCAGTCTATCAGGAGCTTACGTGTGCCCTTTTCATTCTCACAGTCGGCTTTGTGGTGTGGTAAGAAGACTCATCCTCAGAGAATCATGTCACAGAGAATGAATATGAGGAGCAGAGAAGCAATAAAACACACCTAAGGTCTCAGAGACACCGGCAGAGGGGGAGGAAGTCAGGTATCCTTTCACCAGTGCTAGGAACTTTCCAGCCCTTTGAGACTGTGCTAAACTCAGCAGTCAGCCATTTACAGTCGCTTCAGTGGCTCTTTCAAGATATGCTGGGACCTGACTGGTTCTGGATGTCTTCCACATCAGCATAGACATCAGGGTGGGGAGAGGTCAGCTAATTCATGAGCTATAATCTGGGTTGTGATTCTATAACTGCAAGTAATATAGTCACCAAAAACTTGAGACTATGCCATCTGGAATCAGATGGGAAAAGGAGCATGGGACAGTTTATTTCCTCCAACATGGGGTCCCCAAGGTCTTCACCTCAAAAGTATAAAGAGATGACCAGGATATTAAGAATCTAGGACCTAAAACTTTTAGGTTCATAAGCCAAAGAAAGTTGGCCCATCTGTTATTACCACTAACACCAGGGAGACACAGGAAGGGTTTTACTTAGTAGGTAAAAAGAAATCCTGTTTTATTTTGGCCGTGCTAGGATTATTGCAGAGGAGCCTACAACCCCGAGGCGCATGCATCTTTGGACAAATCTCACTTTGTAGCTCTGGCTGTCCTGGAACTCACTCTGTAGACCAGGCTGGTCTCGGACTCACCAAGATCCACCTGCCTCTGCCTCTCAAGTGCTAGGATTAAAGGTGTGGGCCGCCACACCTGGTTAAAAGTGATGATTCTAAGATGGAGAAAATTCATAAAGTTTTAAAAGCGTAGCTAACATGAATGTACCTCCTTTTGATAGGCCAGTCCAGCTTCATAGAGTTTGATAAATAGGTATTGAGTCCATTTGTAGTAATCTGGCAAACAGGTAGTGATTTCCTGCAAAAAAAAAAGGAAGAGGCATAAATGCACAGTCAGACCCCACAAGCACTGCACCACACATACCACAGCTTTGAGATTAAGTTCTTAAAAGCAACTAAATGTCCAAGTATTTACCAACTTATCTCTGCTAACTCTCAAAGTGAGGGAATAGCCATTTATTCTGGGAAGAAAGAGATGGTGTTATTGGAATGTCTCCTCCATCTTTCCTAGATATTTACAATGATAAGAGACTCTCAAGCCCTTTGCCTGTCACCCATGACTAACAAGTTACAGTACAGGAAACGGATATGAACTTTTTAAAATAAATATTTCATGTTTACTCAAAATTGTATGCGTGTGGTGTGGGGTATGTGCACGAGTGCTATTATTGATGGAGGCCAGAAGAGGTTGCCGGACCCCCTGGAACCGGAGTACAGATGGCTGTGAAAAGCCAGAACTCAGGTCCTCTAGAAAAGCAGCAAGTACTCTTCACTAGCGAGCCATCTTTCCAATCCAGCTATGGACATTTCTGCCTGGATAAACATATGCTGGGGAACAAGACTGTAGCTCATCTGAAAAGCAATTATGTCAAGACTATTTCATTTCAAACTAAATCTTGTGTCTACATAGAACCTATGGTTTGATAGTTTCCATAGCCTCATTATTCTCCCTTTACTGTATAATATGAATCAAGCTGTTGTCTACGTGGGGAAATTAATCAAAAATTCCTAAAGTTTACATTTTGCCTGAAAAACACTTTTAAATATAAAATTTAAAAAAATAGAACTTCATTAACTGATGAGGTTTGACATTGTGAAGTCAAAGTAACTTATAACAGTCATGCGTTTCTCTTTTTCTAGTGCTGCTGAACTTTAAGTAAAAGCCATGGATAAAGGGCTGGGCATAGCTTAGTGACAGAGTGCTTGCTTGCCTAGCAACCCTGAGACCTTGCAGTTAATCCTCAGCACTGCCATTGGCAGAAAAAGAGAAAAGGAGGTTTCTGTGGAACAATCTTTGTACACTGTAAATATGTATCACTCTCATTGGTTAATAAAGACCTGACAGGCCTTTAGCTGGGCAGGAAGAGACAGAGCAGGAGAGCCAGACTAGGAGGATGCTGGGAAGAAGGGTCGAGTCTCAAGAGTCACCATTCAGAAACAGAGGAAACAGAATGTGTACAAAATGAGGTAACAAGCCATGAGACACATGGTAGAACACAGATAAGAAATATGGGTTAATTTAAGTTGTAAGAGCTAGTTAGTAATAAGCCGCAGCTATTGGCCAAGCACGTATAATTAATATTAAGTCTCTGTGTTGGTTATTTGGGAACTGGCGAACAGTGATGGAGGAGGGTCATCTTTCTGTTGTTTCATTGGTTAAGTAATAAAGAAACTGCTTGGCCTCTGATAGGACAGAAAATTAGGTAGGCGGAGTAAACAGAACAGAATGCTGGGAGAAAGAAGCTGAGTCAGGCAGTTGCCATGATTCTCCCACTCACGACAGAGCCGCAGGTTAAGATCTTCCCTGGTAAGCCACCTCGTGGACTACACAGATTATTAGAAATGGGTTAGGTTAATATGTAAGAGCTAGCCAATAAGAGGCTGGAACTAATGGGCCAAGCAGTGTTTAAAAGAATACAGTTTCCGTGTAATTATTTCGGGGCATAAGCTAGCCATGCGGGCAGCCGGACGCCAGGAACGTAGCCCGCTGCCCTTATTACAACAGAACAGGAAAGAAAAGTCTGTCTACAGGGGATAGTGGGAAAGTGTTTCTCAAATGGCTCCACCTGTAGCTGATTTTCCTACAAAAGATAGACTTTATCCAAGTGCGGACCACTTCTATATTCCTTAAGATGAACAAGTAAGGAAAGCTTCAAACCCAGGAGGAAGGCAAGTATAATAGGAAGTGGTAACCTAAAAGGGCTGTTTTTCTTCTGTTAAATTCATTCATTCCTTTTGAGGCAGGGTCTCACGTATTCAAGGGTAGCCTCAAACTTTGAACTTCTGATCTACCTGCTTCTTGAATGCGAAGTTATAGAAAAATGCCAGTCACTACACCCAGACTGTGTGCTGCTGGGGATCTAATTAATCCAGGGCTTCATGCACGTTAGGCAAGCATTCTAGCAATTGAGCTGCATTCCTAGCTTTCCTTGGTTGTTTTGCTATTGCTGTTGTTTTGAGTAGCAGAGCGCCAATATTAAAAAACGATATTTTCGGGCAGTACTTGGGATCAAACCCAGGGACTCAGGCATGCTAACAAGTGCTCTAACACTGAGCTATAACCCAAGCCCAGAAAACCATTTTCTTATTTTAATGCAGAACAGAGCCTATAGCTCAGCAATTAAGAGAACTGGCTGTTCTTCCGGGTCCTGAGTTCAGTTCCCAGCTTGGAACTGTTTATAACTGTAGTCTCATGGAATTTGGTGCCTTTTAGTAGTGTGCAGGCATAAATACAGGCAAAATATCCATATACATAAAATAAATAAATGAATCTTTTTTTAAAGATGCAGAATAACTCAACTCTGACCACCAGTTCCATGTCCCTACAATGACACACAGTGACAAACCAGCCATTCTATTGGTGGTCCCAAGCAGCCTGGCCCCCACCAATGCCTAAGCTATGGTTTCTCTGCTACATACATGAATCACCAGCTCCCAGGAACTCAATAGGCATCTGGTATACGGGGTGCCAGGCACGAGTGGAACTCTACCAACTCAAGAATCTGACTAACGGACAGGGAGTGTTGTCTCCTCAAGTCAACTTCATCAGTGCTAAAGCTGACACCTCAACCCTTCACCTACTAGCACGGCACAGAATTGCTCTCTTTAGCTTCTCTGGTCAAATATCTTTAAATCCACTTTTAACCTGTCAGGAGCCAGCTTCTATTTTGTTTCACTCATCATTTTATGCTTTCCAACACGGAGGGACCCCAAAGTGCTGCTGAACTGGGAATAAGATAGACATGTGAAAGTCTGTCTACAAAAGCAAATCTGTATATCTCATTTAGGTTTCACAGTTGAATTGTGTATATAGTCACAAGTACACAAGGAAAATAGATTGAATTGAAGGATAGGGTGGGTGAGGGGTGGGTGAGGATTATGGGAAAATTTTCTTAGACCTTGCTATTGTAGAAATATCTTTTTTTTCTTTTTATTAAAAAAATCTTTATGGACTATGGTTTTAAAAAAGTATGTAAAGCAAATATGAATAAAATGAAACTATGAATGGGGCCAATTAACACTTTATTTTGTATTTGAGTTGCTCATAATAAAATATAAAAAAATTTCCAATGAATATACTATAACAAATTAGAAAATGAATTATAATGACTATGTAGTACAATGAGAATATTTTATAACACACTCTCTAAGCCCCTGAATCTGCTTCTGGACACTGAAGTCACATAGCAATAGAACAGCATTACCTTCAACCAGGTTTGTGGTTTTGGAAATCAGTTTTACTGAAGTAGAAGAGCCAGGGAAGAAAGAGAGGAGCAGGAGACCTTCATCTAGCCAGCCATTCACCTGTGTTCCTCTGGGCACCAGCCAAGGTGAAAGAGAGAGTTTGGGCCCCTTTCTTCCTAACTTCACATTTGGACTTGACCTGTTTTATCTGTTGCTTCTGCAACTGCCATCCAGAGGAAACCCGTGTGGTCAGGGCCACGGCTGTGTGGTCAGGGCCACCGCTGTGTGGTCAGGGCCACCGCTGTGTGGTCAGGGCCACCGCTGTGTGGTCACGGCCACCGCTGTGTGGTCAGGGCCACCGCTGTGTGGTCAGGGCCACCGCTGTGTGGTCACGGCCACCGCTGTGTGGTCAGGGCCACCGCTGTGTGGTCACGGCCACCGCTGTGTGGTCACGGCCACCGCTGTGTGGTCAGGGCCACCGCTGTGTGGTCAGGGCCACCGCTGTGTGGTCAGGGCCACTGCTGTACAACTGCCCAAGGAGGCTGGGCCTCAGGAGAGTGATGCGGTCTCCCCGCTGAGCCTTCCTACCTGTGGGAGGCCAGCTTTCTTACTAAGTCAAGTAACTTACAAGCAATGAGAGTCACACATCTCTTCTGGAACCTGCCATCATTCGCCCATTAGAATAGAACAAAATGAAAACAGTGAATTCTCATCCTCTAAAATCATCAAAGGCATTTTTTTTTGAAATTATGTCACTTAAAAGTTTTTAGTTTAAACAACTGGTTAAAAAGCAAAACCTCCTTTTCTGTGCTCACTGTACATAGTCTACGGTTAGAGAACGCAGAATTTCACGTGCTCACTGTTCACAGTTCTACAGTAAGAGAACGCAGAATTTCACGTGCTCACTGTTCACAGTTCTACAGTTAGAGAACGCAGAATTTCACGTGCTCACTGTTCACAGTTCTACAGTTAGAGAACACAGGATTTCACGTGCTCACTGTTCACAGTTCTACAGTTAGAGAACACAGAATTTCACGTGCTCACTGTTCACAGTTCTACAGTTAGAGAACACAGGATTTCACGTGCTCACTGTACACAGTTCTACAGTTAGAGAACACAGGATTTCACACGGTCACTGCACACAGTTCTACAGTTAGAGAACACAGGATTTCACGTGCTCACTGTTCACAGTTCTACAGTTAGAGAACACAGGATTTCACACGGTCACTGCACACAGTTCTACAGTTAGAGAACACAGAATTTCACGTGCTCACTGTTCACAGTTCTACAGTTAGAGAACACAGGATTTCACGTGCTCACTGTTCACAGTTCTACAGTAAGAGAACACAGGATTTCACGTGCTCACTGCACACAGTTCTACAGTTAGAGAACACAGGATTTCACGTGCTCACTGCACACAGTTCTACAGTTAGAGAACACAGGATTGCACATGCTTACCATGAACTACTTACTCAAAACACAGTTCTACAGTTAAGAGAGCAGAAAATATTAACAGTCTTCCTTCCCAAATAAGACAAAGACTCTGCTCCCTGAGGATTACCTGACAATGGCTAAAAAGATGCTTTGTCACCAGTCTGTGCACAAGTGTGCTCACGTGTGTGGGAACACACGGACAAAAGTACACTTAAGTGCCTACCATATGTGCTAACACTACAGAGTTAACAAGGAAGACAGCCCTCCCAAATTATTCAGCTAGACATGGATTTCATTTTTATTTTATTTATTTATTTTAAATTTGGTTTTTTGAGACAGGGTTTCTCTGTGTAGCCCTGCCTATCCTGGAACTCACTCTGTAGACAAGGCTGCCTCAAACTCACAGAGATCCTCCTGCCTCTGCATCACGAGTGCTGAGATTAAAGGCGTGTGCCAGCACCGCCCAGCCCTTCTTTTCTGTGTTTTGAGATGGAATCGTGTATAGAACCCGGGCTGGCTTACACTCAGGGCACTCTTCCTGTCTTACCCTCCCACATGTTAGGTTACAGGGTGAGGCACCATACACTCTTTTTAACTTTAAATGCTAATGGTGCAATCTTTATCTAAGGGTTTATATTATTTCATTTTAAGTCTGAAGCCACAGGCAGATCAAGGGAACTTTAACCAGGCCATTCTCTAGTGGACAGTCCATAAAAAGTAACAAAGGAGATTAAATATCATTTAGTAGTGTATTTACTCAGCTTCTCTCCTAAACCAGATGTGGTCACTCTGCTGAACACGGCTGGTAAAGCACCAGGAACCTGGCACTAGAGAGACAGGGGTTTGCTAGGGACAAGTGATTTATTTTAGCATCTAGATTTTAAACAATTTAAAATATCCCTAAGTGGATTCTCCTCTATATCCTGTTATTATGTTTTATCGCCATTGGTTAATAAAGAAGTTGCTTTAGGCCAATAGTTTAAGAGAGTAAAGCCAAGCAGAAAATCCAAACAGAAATATACAGAAAGATTAGGCAGCGCTGGAAAGAAGCCAAGTAGCTGCCGCAGAAAACAGACTCATGGAAACCTTGCTGGTAAACCAGGGCCTTGTGATAAAATATAAAATAATAGAAATGGGTTAATTTAAGATGTAAGAGCTAGCTAGAAATACGCTTAAGCTATTGGCCAAACAGTATTGCAAATAATACAGTTTCTGTGTGATCAGATTATCTGGGGTCTGGGTGGCTGGGAATGAATGAGCAGCATCTGTACCTCATTTCCCCTGCTTTCAAATAAGTTCACACAGCTGGAGCGATGGCTCAGCAGTTAAGAGCACTTGCTGTGCTTGCTTACAAAGGACTGGTTCCAGCATACATTTTGGTAAACCACAGCTGTCTGTAAGTCCACTTCCAAGAGATCTGACACCTCTTCAGGCAAGCACGCTGCGCACATACAAACATGCAGGAATCACTCAGACACAAACAAGCCATGCCACATTAAGGTTCCACTGGTTCAGCACAAATATTTAAATGCACAGCTCTGAAAACAGCTGCAGTTTGGCTTCGCTCCACACAGATCTCTATCAAGCTTTTACACCTGTGAGCTCCAGAGAGCACCATCTAGCTGTCTATCTGAGATCTCAGGAAAGTGACTACTCCACATTGTAATCTTACAGTTTACTCTGCCTGGGGTCAGCGTAAAAAATATTCCACGGATTTATAGGTAAACACAGAACCCAAGGCAGAAGATAGATATGCTCTCTCAGAAACACAAAGAGGCTCAAGGCAACCTCTCGGAAACTAGCCATTTCCACCCGGTGACCTTGAATAATTTAACCTAACAATTAAGCCAGTGTGACCGTGACTTCTGGCCCAGGGATCTGGCATTGATGATGTCCGGGAGGAGGAGGCACCAAGGTTTGGTTATGTCTGTGATACAGAAGGACAATGCACTGTGTGCTGGAATCACGGCATTCAGGATCCACCTGGTGCTCCACTCAAGTGTGATGTCAGGAAGGACACTCAGAGGCCCCTCAGCAATCTCTAGGCAGAAGAGGGAATAGAGCGTGACTGATAGCTTAGCACAGTTCTGGTTTGGGTCTGAATCAGCTCTTCCTGTGGTTTTTGCCTAGGGCTTTTTCTTCTCCTCTATAGAAAGCTAGCAGCAGGAGGCTGAGGCAGGAGGATTGAAAGCTTGCGGCCAGCCTCTCAAGCAGGCTGCCGGATTATGAGGATGAGAGGAGGAGCACAGGACTGGAGGCAGAAGTGGAGCCCCGGGGCCTAGATGGTCTGGGCCACGGCAGGCCCAGAGAGCTCCCTCTGACACAGATGCTGCAAGCCCTGTGCGGATGAAGGGATCTGAAGAGAACCAGCCTGCCCTTCCAACACTGTCAACCCCTCAGAGGTGTGCAGGAGGTTCATGAACCTTCATTAAACAAAACACTCGTTCCAGGAGTTAAGGGTCATCATATTTACAAAACAGACAAGGCCAAAGCCAAATGTGGTAATAAACACCGATAATCTCATACTCAGGAGGCCGAGGCAGGAAAATTCCCTTGAACTTGAGTCCAGTCTGAGCTACACAGTGAGTTTCGGTCTAGCCTGGGCAAAAGCAAAGCAAAGCAATTCTGGCCTGAGGCAGAGTTCTAGACAATTTCATAAATACAACAGGCTTTTAAAGAAATGAGCGGACCATTGTTCTGGAATCCCGGTCTGACTTATTCACAGCACTCCGTCTGAGGAACGCTTCCCCAACACACCACACAGTGATTGAAGAAACCTGTGTGCAGAGTCTCCGAAACTCCAAAGACAAATGGAGAACTGTGCGTCATGAGCAGTTTCCAGACCTGAGACAGCAGCGGCCTTTCAGGATTCACAGTGAGGTCCCCTGCTCAGTGGCCTAGGGTCAGGCCGGCTCAGCACCACACTCCTGCTCTCTTTTAACTCACCAATGAGAAGAGCTGACACAGGGTCAGTTGCTGGGTCTTTTTCCTAAGACACACCAGTGGGCAGTGGGGGTTAGGGAAGAAAGGGAAATGGATCCGCACATGCATTCACTCATGACTCGACTCTACAGACTCACAGAGTACTGTCCAGGGCAGAGAACGGCAGGACGATGGCCTTTCTTCTACCTCTGAGAAGCTTTAAGGTCTCACCTTTCCTCAGCAAAGTCCCTCGGCATCCCCTTCCATGTCTGTTCCCGTGGGAAGAGAAGCAAGGCTGTTGGCCTTCACCAGCTCCAGGCCAGGGCTGCCTCTCCTCCTCTCAAGGTCCTGCTGCACTCCCTCTAAACTACATCTTTCCCTGTGACTCCTTGACATCTTCAGGACCACAACAGGCCATGTGGCCCCACCTTCTCCCTCCTCCTTTCTGGACCATTGTCCCATGACTCCCTCTTACTGAGATCCCACTGCGCTTTCTCCTGGCCTCTTTCCTTTGTTCCCCTTCTTCCCACCTGCCAGTTCCCATTCGCCACCGTCCTGCATCAGACCCCCGATTCCCTCTTTGCAGAACTGAAGGCAAAGCTGTTAATATCAGGGTAATTAATCTTGAGCCTACATCGGTCTGAGCACTCATTTTTATGCAATTATGTTTCTCCATGCAGAACTACCTTTAGATTGAAAATGAACATTTAAAGAAAACCAAAACTTGTGAATGCTAGACACTGCACGTTTACACAGTGTGTGTCTTCTTCTTAAAGGCTTTGCTTTCCAAGTCCAGGGCCACAAGACAAGTTCTTAAGTGATGTGAAAGGTTTGAAGTCTACATTTCTTAAAGAAAATTTAGAATATTAACAGCAGGGAGATCAAGGCTTGTAGCTTTGAAGACACAGTCTTTCTTACTGAAAACAGTTCATCTTCAGAAGTGTGAGCGCATGTGTATTTGAGTTTTACCATGTACCTGGTAACTTGACAATTTCCTCCCCCCACTGTACTCAAGATCATAGGAGCTACTTATATGCAGACAAAAAGTAACAATTTGCTAAATTTCTTGGTAATTATTCTTTGCCAACTGACTTCATCGTGGCAATCTAACAAATGGACAGCGTTGCTAACTCGACATTGAGGACAGAACACTCTCCATAGAGCTACAGAGAAGATTGATTAGTTTGAGCTGCAATCTGTCGTCAGTATAGGTGAGCAGAGACCAGCACTCCATCTTTCTAAAGGGAACACCGATGTAATTTGAAACATCCTCAAACGGTGAGTTCAACAGGGCAGAACCTGTCGATGGATACTTTCATGAGGCTAGTCTCTAGGTTTCCTGAGAGAATGAAGAAATTTCTTAGACGTGGATGAGGGCCAGGAGATGGAAGAAAACACCATTTTTATAATACACAATTCAGACAGTGGTGGCCACAGAGCTATCTGCAGCTCCGCTAAGCAATGAGTTGGAGAAACATGCCACAGCGTGAGCAATTTCACCTGAGACAAAGACCAAGAAATGAAACCATAAACTTAGAAAAAGTCACAGAAAATTGCCTTGATAGAACAACAGAAACTATGTGTGTGGGGGGGGTAAGTGCACACGTTCACGTGTGTGCTCACATGTATGGGGGTAAGTGTACACGTTCACGTGTGTGCTCACATGTATGGGGTAAGTGCACACGTTCATGTGTGTGCTCACATGTGTGTGTGGGGTAAGTGCACACGTTCACGTGTGTGCTCACATGTATGGGGGTAAGTGCACACGTTCACGTGTGTGCTCACATGTAAACAATGGGCATCTTTTGTCACTCTCCATTTTACTTTTTGGGACAAAGTCTCTCACTAAGCTGGAGCGCATCAGTGTGGCTAGGCTGGCTGGACAGCGAGCTCCAGGATCCTCCTGCCCCATACTCCCCGTCCTTGATCAGCTTTTATGTAGGCGCTGGGAATCCAAACACAGGTGCTTTGTACGTGTACAGCAGTCACTTTAGTGACTGAAACATTTCCCAGCTCCCAACCCAGTGAACTTTTAATTTTAATTTTAATTAATTAACTTATTTATTTTAGGCTAGGGTTCAAGTAGAGGAAGATAAAAGGCTCGTAAGCATGGCCCAGTTGAACATGCAGAGGTGCCAAGACATGGTCAAGACTTCATGACAACCAAAACATGTCAGTCCCAAAAGATACTCAGCAAAATCACTTCAGTAAAGACAAAGGCACCACCTTGGCCCCCCACCTTGGTGAGTTCCAACCACAGGGGACACCCAAAGGAAACACTCATTTTTCTGATGGAGCACCAGAAACCCAGGGCCAGAGACTGGTCAGACGAACGGCCTTCACTTGTCAGGACCTAAAAGGAGACTGTCTTGTCAAATACTTGGAGTGCCTGCCACACGTTGTCAAGGCAACTGGCTCTGCGCTCTCCCAGTGGAAGCTTTTCCCCAGCCTGGCTGTCAGGCACTCGCCTGCCTCAAGGTGTTTTTTGTTTTAAGATGTTTTTGATCCCTTTAAAATTAAAAATTTCATTTAAAAATATATCTGCCACTCTGTAGGACTTGCTATTTCTAGTATCTGGTGTTTAGTCACGTGTGTAAATAAAGTGCCAGGACCTTGGCGCAATGATGACTTTTCATTCTGTAATCGTAACCATGGCATCTGAGTGAACTCAGGCTGGAAGGATGCAGGGCCCGTGTGTTAGGGATGAAGAGGACACTATTCCTAAATTGTAATCCCATCCAGGGTGGGGAAGGAAAGGCCAAAACAGGTGAGGCCAAGGAATGAAGAAACCCAACATAGCCCTGGAAATGTGAAATACGTGAGCTGCTATTCTTTGAAGCTAAAGCATGATGGCTGCTCGCAAGCTCCCTCCTTCTCCCTGTCTCCCTCCCTCCTCCTTCTGTCAGTGTGTGTGTGTGAGTGTGTGTGTGTATGTGTGTGTGTGTGTGTGCGCGCGCAGGTACACAACCTGTACATTCATATGAAGCCAGAAGAAAACACTACCATTCTCTATCACTTCCTGCCTATTCTCTTGAGGCAAGGTCTCTCCTTGAATCTGGAACTCGTCTTATAAGCTAGGCTGGAATCCAGCAAGCAAAAATGGTCCTGCTGTCTCCACCCCACTCCAAGCTGGGGTTATAGGTGTGTGTTGGACACACGGCTTTTTATCTGAGTGCTGGGATCTGAACTCTAGACCTCATGATTAAGCAGCAAGCACTTTTACCCGCTGAGTCATCTCTTCAGCCCCTGAATTTTTCAGATGAAATTACAACATGATGAGAAAGCAAGAGAAACAGAAACAGACTTGTGTTGACAAGGGGATGCCACACAGCCCTCAGTGCCAACTGGGTCTTACTGAGGCCGTAAGGTATAGATGGCACTGTTAATAGCTGCTTACCCTTATGCAAGATGTAGAGTATCACTGCTGTCTCAGTAGTCACCCAGCCTAGCCAGACTGTAAGGCATTGGTGAGAAAATCTGGAAAACTCACAGCCAGCGAAAGGGCTAACCTAGTGCAAACACCGAGTAAGTGCGGTACAGCAGCTCTGCTGCCCTGGCTCGTGCTCATGCAGCCTCTCCAAAGCCCTGCAGTCAGCTGCACTGAGTATCTCTTAGCCACAGGCCACACGAGTCTTTCACTGCCCCCAAAGACACCCTAAATTGCACTTATAATTCAGGATCCTGTTTCTCAAGCTGGGTAACTTAGGTCTTACTCATCAGCCTGCTGCACTGTTGGTTTTCAGACACAAAGAAACCATCCTAAAACTTTCTGATATTGTTGGTTTCAACTGTTGTGGCTTGCTAAATCAGGCTACTGAACTGGAAACAAGCTCAGTATCATTTCCTTCAAGGATTAATTCATCCTTCTGGGCTTGAGAGGCAGAAAAAGCAACACCTTGTCCTCATCCAAACCCTGCAGATGTATATTTCTCCTGAACATCGGCTGAGGGGCCTATTTAACGTATCAATGTGGACCTGGCCACCAGTTCCTTCTCAAGCGTCTCTCAGTCTCTACCTGTTACAGGGCCCTCCTAGACGCACAACTGCCCCCTACCCAAGACTCCTCCAGCCCAGGGGCTGGGCTGCCCTTCCCTGTAATCCAGCCATTTTGCTCCTCCTGCCCCCTTTCCTCTTTTGGTCAACCCTTCACTCTTTCCCAGTCTCCTGGCCTTTGCCACCTCTCTTGGTCAGCTACTTCTCACTCCTCTTCCTTCCCTCTTCTCCTCACATGGCCCAGCTGAATATAGTCTTGTCCACTCTGGACTCTCCCAGATGTCTCTGCCTCTGGCTCTACAATAAAGTACAATAAACTTTCTCCCCCACCATATCTAGGGGCAGTCATATCTGGACTCCTGAAGCAAGCCCAGGGCTTGGCTGTGGATCTCTGCATCTCTTCCATCAGTTACTGGACGAATGCTCTAATGAAAATTTAGGGTAGAAACCTATCTGATAACAGAAGAAGGCCAGTTCAGGCACCCTCTCCACTATTGCTAGGAGTCTTAGCTGGGGTCATCCTTGTGGATTCCTGGGAGTTTCCCTGGTACCAGGCTTCTCCTTAACCCCAAAATGGCTCCCTCTAATAAGTTATCTCTTTCATTACTCACCCCCTCCATCCTGCCACAACTTGACAACCACAATCCCTCGTGTTCCCATCTCCTCCTCCACTCCAGCTCCCTACCCCTCACCCACCCACCCCTGCCCTCAGCTTATGCAGGAGACCTCATCTATTTCCCCTTCCCAGGGAAATCCATGTGTCCCTCTTCGGATCCTCCTAGTTACCTAGCTTGTCTGAGGCTGTGGATTGTAGCCTGGTTATCCTTTGCTTCACATCTAATATCCACTTTTGAGTGAGTACATACCATGTTTGTCTTTCTGGTTCTGGGCTACCTCCCTCCCACTCCTGCCTATGAAGTGAACAGCTCTGTCTGCTCTCTGGGGTGCTGCTTGCCATGATGTGTTAATTCCTCTCGGGGGACTCAGTCAATCATGGATCGTCCCAGGCTGTGATGTGTTAATTCCTCTCTGGGGACTCAGTCAATCACGGATCATCCCAGGCCATGAGCTAGGACGATTTTTTTCTCGTTGTGGGTCGATTACCTCAGATCTTTGCTGCACTAACGGGAAGCAGATTAACACAGTCTACACCTTTTAGGAAGCCGGCCAATTGTTCCAGAAAGCAAGTGCTCTACAAATAAAAGCCTCTTCCCCATCTCCTTTCTCTCCTCTTCCTCCCTCGCTTCTCTTTCCTCTTCTGTTAGTAGATGCTGAGCTGGTTGTATTCAGCTTTCAGTTTCTTCCCAACATTTCCCACACTGCTCTGGAAATAACACCTGAAAGAAGCAGGCACAGGAGGGGATGTCCTGAGACAACACTTCACGGTAATCCCGGCTCACCAGAAATGCACTAATTCTAGGAAGGCATGTTCCACAGTCCAGAGCATTCATCTTTTCCGGTAAGAACGGTGAGAACACAGCTCAAGAGCTCTTGCCCAGGGAGAGTCAGGAAGAACAAGCCTATGGCCCAGCTACAGGGCTCTATCTCTTCTGCTGGAGCATGAGCTAGCACTGACCCAGGGAGAGTCAGGAAGAACAAGCCTATGGCCCAGCTACAGGGCTCTATCTCTTCTGCTGGAGCATGAGCTAGCACTGACCCAGGGAGAGTCAGGAAGAACGAGCCTATGGCCCAGCTACAGGGCTCTGTCTCTTCTGCTGGAGCATGAGCTAGCACTGACCCAGGGAGAGTCAGGAAGAACGAGCCTATGGCCCAGCTACAGGGCTCTGTCTCTTCTGCCAGGGCACCAGCTAGCACTGACCTAGGGAGAGTCAGGAAGAACGAGCCTATGGCCCAGCTACAGGGCTCTATCTCTTCTGCTGGGGCACGAGCTAGCACTGCTGAGCCATCTTATTTTTCAAATATCTGGCTACTTGTCACTTAGCCATCTGCTGGTTTTTACGAGACTTTGGGACTATGGCTTGTGAAAGGCGCAGCTTTATCTCGTCAATTAAATAAACTGGCCCTCTGCCTCCCCATTTTGTCACTTCTCCTCCACTCAGGCTGATGGGTCTCTCCAGTCATTCAGTCAAAAAGGAAGAAAGGAATGGAAAACTCAGTCCAGGAAAGACTCTGAAACAAACAAGGAGAATGCAACATTCTAAACTGTGAAAGACATTGTAGGAAGCAAAAATAAATCTTCATTCAATATCTGTTTGCATTCCAAAAAACCTTCTGAACATACATGGGTCTATGATGAACTTAACAGCAAAATAATGAAAAGAAAAGGCACCTAGCTAAAAGGCATTTCTGCTCTTGAGAATAAAGATGGGGCTGGACGAGGTGAGAAAAAATAATAAATCTAAAAATACAAAAACAAAACTAGTACTAATACTAAAAACAACATTAATTCTGCATAAAGATGGCAAGTTTTTCCAGAAAGTAGAGGAAAACAAGATTGGAAGAACAGTGACCAAGGTGGGTCAGGAATGGATGGGCACTGAGCTTACAGAAAGTCGGTGCTTTTGAAGACCCTGGGCAAGGGCCACAGGGAAAGCCCCGCAGAGCAAGGGCACTCACACCCTAAACAGCAGACAAAACTAAGATCAAAGGATCTACACTGGAGTGGATGCTGATGATAGTGTTTAGTCGCCAGGGCAGAGAAAGAGACCACGAGGGAGGATCTCTGCTTGAGCATGAGGTTCTACCTCCTAACAAACTGAAACTTCTGAAACAGAGCCACAATACCTCACCACCGCCACCCCTACAGGTCCAGTAAGCACCCAAATGGGCATCTAAAGGGCACCTGTGTGGAGATGCAGAGATGGTCTGGTTGGCCATGGACTTTCCCATCAAACACGATGGAGCAGCTGGAGGTTACACAAATCCGCACAACACTGCAGGTGTGGAAGGGGATCTGAGCAAGAACCAAGCTCCAGCTAACAGCGTCACATCGGCGTCAGCTTCCTGCCTGTGACCTTATATTATGCATGTATGTAAGCACACCACAGAAGTGGAAGGCCCTCAGAGAGGATCAGATCCCCTGGTTGTGAGGGGCCATGTGGATGCTTGGAACCACACCCTGATCCTTTGTAATAGCCTCCCACAGCTGTTTTAAAAAGTTGAATTTGTGTAAATGTACCATTACTCAGAATGTTAAAAACAATGACATCATGAAATTTGCAGACAAATGCATGGAACTAGAAAAAAAAAACCATTCTGAGTGAGGTAACCCAGACTCAGAAAGACAACCAAGGCATGTACTCACTCATATATGGATATTAGATGTAAAGCAAAGGATGACCAGACTGCAATCCACAGCTCCAGAGAAGCTAGGAAACAAGGAAGACCCTAAGAGGATTGCCCAGGGAAGGATAAATAGATGAGATCTCCTGGGTAAACTGGGGGGAAGGGGAGGCAGTCAAGGGAAGGGGACAGGAGAGGAGAACATGGGGGAAGAGGGACAGAGTGGGAGAGCAATAAAAGAGAGATCTTGAGAGAGAAACCTGGTGCTAGGGAAACTCCCAGGAATCTACAAGGATGACCCCAGCTAAGACTCCTAGCGACAATGGGGAGGGAGCCTGACCTGGCCTTCTCCTGTATTCAGATTACTAAATACCCTAGCTGTCATCATAGAGCCTTCATCCAGTAACTGATGGAAGAGATGCAGAGATCCACAGCCAAGTGGGAATCCAATCAAAAAGAGGGAAGGGGAATATATGAGCAAGAGAGGTCAAGATCATGATGGAGAAATCTACAGAGACAGCTGAACCAAACGTGTGGAAACCCAGGAACTCTAGACCGACAGCTGTGGAGCCTCCATATGTGGGAGACAGTGGTGAAGCTTGATCTATCTGTGAGGCCCCTGGCAGTGGGACCAGGATCTACCCCTGGTGCATGAGCTGGATTATTGGAGCCCATTCCCTATGGTGGGGATGCCATGCTCAGCCTTAATGCAGGTAGGGAGGGGCTTGGTCCTGCCCCAACTTAATGTGCCAGACTTTGATGACTTCTCAAGGGAGCCCTTACCAGTTGGAAGGAGTGGAGAAGGAGAGAGTCGAGGGGAAGATGGGGCGGGGGAGAGCAGGAGGAGGGGTGGGGAGGAGAACTTTGAATGGAATGAAAAAAGTGTGATTAGCAGTCAAGAGTGTTTTCTGCTATTCCAGAAGACCTGTGTTTGATTTCCTGCAGCCACACAGCAGCTCACAACCATTTGTAACTCCCGTTTCATGGGACCTGACACGCTCTTTCAGCCCCCACAGTCAACAGGCAAGTGCACAGACGTATATACAAGCTAGACACCCATGCTCATTCTTCTTTAATTCTAATTAGAAAATAAGTGCGAGCAGTTCAGCTCAGTGGTGGTATGCTTGCCTAGCATTACAAAGTCCTGGGTTACACACACACACATACACACACACATATACACATACACACACATACATACATACTCACACACATACACACACACACGCACACACACACATATACACATACACACACATACACACATACTCACACACATACCCACACACACACACACACATATACACATACACACACATTCATACATACTCACACACATACACACACATACATACACATACACACACACGCACACACACATACACATACACACACATACACACACACGCACGCACGCACACACATATACACATACATACACACACATACACACACACACACACGCACACACACACGCACACACACACCCCAAGAGGGAGGAGGAGGGGGAGATGGAGTTAATGAGAATGAGAGAGAAAGTTATGAAAATCAATACTAACAACCTTTCGCTTCTCTGGGACTACAAGTTTGTCATCATATCCAGCAACCCTACAACCTTCTAGCCATTTGTGATGGGTGTTATTACCATGACAAAGGCCAACAGCCCATCTTTGCCTTCAGTGATACATCAAATGTCACCCCTGAGATGCTCTCTGTGAATGGCCAACATTTCACTTTCTAACAACAAATCCCTACTTGGTGCTCAAGGCAACATCATCAGGAGCAGGAAAGGAAAACCCAAACCAAAACAAGCGGAGGCCTCTGTCTTCCCCTGCTGTACTCAATTCATCTCAGTCACTCAAGAGGTGGCTAGGGAGGGAAGGACTTGAATTTGCATTTATCCCTGAGGCTTCAGTAAACCCCACTCAATCTGTAGAGGGGTGAGGTGCTAAGAGGGATCATGGTGTGGATGGGGCCTTTCACTGAAGGACAAACAGCAGCTTTACCCAGCAGCTTACCCTCCAGTGCCTGGGCCTCTAAAGGTGACCCCCAGGTAGTCCTCTGTGAACTGAGGATGACTCTGGGACTTCCCCCTGGCTTTCGTGTGTAACTGTTTGACAGGGATACAGACCAGAGACTGTATGTGGCAGAATCATTGTGAGCTGTGTGTGAACCGATTCTAAATACAGAACGAAATATAAATAAATGGTCAGTTAATCACCCAAAGGACCTGCAGGTTAATATTTAATCACTTTAATGTGGATTCAATAATCCTTTTAAACTGTTTCTAGGAGCCAGAAATCCTTGTGCAAAGCCTTTGCCACACACAGGCAGCACAGCCCATTATGAAGTCAAATAAGTTAACTCTCTTAGCTTAATCCCACAGAAAATTACTTTTTCACAGACAAAACACCCACTAGGGTTCTGCTGCATTTGTGGAGTGCTAAGCCGTCTCTCCTGTGACCTGTCGGCTCACCTCCTCCCAGCACCAACAGAAGGTGGAGTCCCATGCAAGCAGGTCTTCCCCTGGGCAGAGCCCCCAGAAAGAAACACACAGACTCACCCTGTCCCAGCTGAAGCACAGGCCAAGACGGTCAAGCTGTTTCTTCATGTATTTAATATTGCTGTGGAACAAAGGGAAGCAGGTTTACTCTGAGAGTGGTCAGGGACACAGACGGATTACATTTCAAGGGTGTTCTGGAAAATTTAAAAAGTCTAGCTCAGTCAAGGAAGCCTCAACTGTTGCTTTGCCCTGCAGAAACAGACACACACACACACACACACACACACACACACACACACACTTCTTAATAGACAAATTGGGAAAATTCAAAAGAAAAGACACAGTCTTCTGTCAATCAGAACCTAAAACTGCCCCAAAATTGGGTAGCAGAAAAGTGCACTAATCAATTTAGTTCTTGTTGCTGGGAATTAACTTATGCCGCGTTTTATCTGCTTTATTAGAGCTGTCATTTTCCCACTCATCTAGAATTAACTGTATGATGAACAGAGAGCACAATGAAGGGGCGTGCGTGGGGGTGTGTGTGTGTGCGTGTGCACATGTGTGTGCACGTGTGTGTGGTGGGGCAGGGATAGTGTGTGTGCACGTGTGTGTGCGCATGTGTGTGTGCACGTGTGTGTGGTGGGGCAGGGATAGTGTGTGTGTGTGTGTTTGTGTGTGTTTGTGTGTGTGTGTGTGTGTGTTGGGGGGACGGAGTTGTTGAGGGGTGGTAAAAGTGCTGGGTTCATAAGCACAAGACTTGAATTCAAATCCTCACAATCCATGTAAAAAGCCAAGTATGGCTTGCATGCTGAAACCCTTGCACTGGGGCAGATACAGCCAAGCAAATTTTAGAGCTTACTGACAAGCCAGACTAAGCAAAACAATAAGCTTCCTGCTCACTGAGAGACGCTGTTTCAGGACAGTAAGTGATGCAGGAAGACACTTGACGTCCTGCTCTGAATTCCCGACATTCACGGGTATTCATCTAACACAAAGAGGGGAGTGGGGCTGAGGAGGGGAGGGGAGGAGAAAGGAGAAGAGGCAGCAGAGGTTCCAAAGACAGGCCCTGGAACTTCCCCTCTGCATGTGAAGGGGGAGATTCTGCTGTAAGGTGTTCAGTACTTCACCAGCAGGGAGAGGCTGGAAAGCCTAAGCCATGGGGCAGAAGAGAAAGTCACACCCAGCCTCGGGTAGTTACACTAAGTTGTTCCTGGCTCATAAATTATGAAAACAAAAACTAAATTTTCAGAGAAAATTGGAAAGTAGTGTTTGGATATAGTTCAAACTCGGGTCTGGAAGACAGGAAACCTGTTGAAAGTGAACAAATGCAATTCTCTCCACTTCGGTTTTTTTTATAAGGGTAAAAGCTCCAAGAAAGACTAGTTTTGTAAATAACAAACATCCAAACAACCTCTGAATAAACAAACACCAACCTGCTTTGGTATTTCTTAGGAATGCAGAGTATTAAAAGGCAAATATCAGGAGCTGCACAACGGCTCCACACCCAGGCGACAGAAGAGAACTTACTTCCAAGGGTTGTCCCATGACCTCCATATGTGTGCTGTGATACATGCACCTCCCCCATAACTAACAACTAACTAACCAGCTAACTAACTAACTAACTAGACAAACACCAGTGCACACCATCCTGTTTACTTATCTCTTGGCGATTTGCCAATGTTGTGGTGGCTTTTGTGTTTGTTCTTCTGGTCTCTTTTAGGCATAGGCTTAAAATAATGTTTTAAAAGGTTTCTATATACAAGTGTTTGAGCATGCCTTAAACCTTTACCTCTGAGTCCAGCTTTCTGGGTGCAAATTCCTCTCGATGGCAGCATTTTCGGCAGGCAATCCAAATGCATCCCACCCTATGGGGTTGATAACCTGGTGTAGCAGAACAAAGAGAAAATGATGAGAAAACATGAAATCAGGTTTATAAAAAGGAGTCATGCCTCACCAGGGAGGAACAGCTTCTCCTCTGCCACCTTCCTCTTGTCCACCTGACTTCACATGGTATCTGAGTTTCAGGAGGGACATTTGTCATGATACCACCTTCCTTCGCCTACCACTGTTTTTCATTTTTAACAGAGCCCTGTTAACAGGGATTCAGAAACTTTCAGAAATGATAAAGCTAGTCTCTTCAAAGAACATGTCTATTGAAGAATAAAGAATATGTTCCAAGTACAGGTGTAGAACCTCTACCAATCATCCCATAATACCCGAGACCGTCTTCATAGCTGGACAGTGAGGTGGGAGTGATATCCAGAAAGCTTCATAGAAAGCCTTACACAATTCCCATATGAAGAAAACTTGGCCTAGAGGAAGCTAGAACACTGCCTACACTGGCTCAGGAAGAGGTACTCCAGAGTGAATGACGGCTCATCACAAACCACAGCAGGGCTGGAGGATGAGATGGCACAGTGATTACAGTGCTTGCCACAGAAGCAAGGGAACCACAGCGGCCCACCTCTAACTGCAGCTTCTGAAGGTGGAGACAGGCAGCCCTAGGAACAGGCTGGCTAGAAACCTAGGTCCTGCCTTGTTGCTCACACACCTTTAACCCCAGCACTCTGGAAGCAGAGGCAGGCAGATCTCCATGAGTTACAGACCAGCCTGGTCTACATGGTGAGACCACATCTAACAATACCACCAAAATCCAGAGAGACCTCGATTTGGAAAAATAAAATGTGTCGGCTTTCAAAGTGTCCATCTCACGTCATAATTTCCAGTTATGGAACCGTGATCTCCAATGTGGCAGCCATCGGTCACATTTAAGTTTAATTAAGACTAAGAAGGAACTGGGTATTAGGCCATTTCCTTGGAGGGAGGATCCTGTTGTTTTACCTTCTTTACAGTGGCTGTGCTTTAGCCTTGGAGAATTCTGTTCCCCTAGACAATGGCTTTGTTGCTGCCGCTAAAAGTAATTCTAACTAAATCTCCATAGTTTTAATAAAACTCGAGATTCAAAGGCTAGGGTGACAACCTGGGGGCTTAAGAGAGTTACAGTAGCAACTGGCTAACTTTCTTTACTGGTGTCCCAGAAGGCAATCCCTTCCCTGCTGCCCCAACTAAAAAACCCACGCTAAGCTCCTTCCTGTTACTTCCTGTCAACCAGTTGCTGACCCCACCTCTCTGAACCCACGTTAATTTTATTTAATTAACTCAAATGCAACACGTCTTTACATAGTTAAAAAATGTAATGAACAAATGTAACACACAACACATCTTTGCCTGGTTGAACAAATATTCCACAACAGGGTCCCTGTAGGCTTTGCAGCCAGCAGAGAAATAATCCAGGTAATGGTGCTCGGTTAAACCTTGAGAGTATTATGTCAGTTGTTTATTTAAGCACAGCTCAATGTTGAAGAAGGAAAAAAAAATGTTTTTTGATAACAATTAACTCAGTCTCCTGAATATAACAGAGATTAGAACATGTTTAAGCTTCTTTCACAAAGGAGATAGGTACTGTTGACTCAGACACAGAATCCAAGATTTAGGATCTAAGGAGAATGCCTGTGGGGGTCAGGATCAGCCCGACACTAGGATAACAAGGAAGTCACTCAGGCTCCTGTAAAGCAGAAGTGACATCTCTCATGAGGATGGGTTTCATGGCCTAGAAGTAAAGGGTCTGGGATGAGCAGAGCATAAACTCCGGCAGAGGCTGGCAAAGGATCTCCTTCCTTGGAAGGATGCCTGTGAGTCTAACTTTTCTGGCTTCTCCAGTGCCTATTTGTCTACCCTTGTGCACAGTTCCATATCCATAGCTCTTCTGGAGTCAATCGGAAACAGATTCTTTTTCTTTGTTTCTTCACTGATGTTTTTCAAATTAAAAACATAATACAGTTGGAACTGGAAAGATGGTTCAGTGGTTAAGAGCACTGCTCTTCCAAAGGACCCAGATTTGATTCCCAACATCTACAAAGAAAGCAGTTCACAACAGCTACAACACCAGGGCATCCGATGCCCTCTTCTGGCCTCTGTGGGTACTGCATGCACATGGTACAGGCAAAATACTCATCCAAACACATACAGGAACATGTAATTTCTATGGGAAGAGAACCTGTTATAGATAATATTTCATGACCTGACCTTCTCATTTAACAGTACCTCATAGGCATCTGTACAAAATTCAAAAGTGCTGATGCAGTGTTTCTGAGTGAGATGGGAAACTCACAGCCTAGAACTTAAGATGCTAGAGATACCATCCCACACGTTAAAACAGCCACGATCAAAAACACTGATGACAGCAGACGAGGATATGGAGTAAGGGGAACACTTCTCCATTGCTAGTGAAAGTGCAAACTTGTACAGCCACTTTGGAAATTAGTATGGCGGTTTCTCAGAAAATTAGGAATCAATCTCCCTTAAGACCCAGCAATACCACTTTTGGGCATATACCCAAAGGATGCTCAATCATATCACAAGGACATGTGCTCAACTATGTTCAAGCAGCATTATCCTTAACAGCCAGAACCTGGAAACAACCTAGATGCCCCTCAACTGAAGAATAGATAAGGAAAATGTGGTACATTTACACAATAGAATACTACTCAGTGATTAAAAAATGACATCTTGATATTTGCAGGCAAATGGATGGAACTAGAAAAAAACAAACTGAGTGAGGTAACCCAGTCACAGAAAGACAAATATAGAATTACTCACTAATAAATGGATATTAGACATAAGGCAAAGGATAACAAGCCTACAGTTCACAACCCCAGAGAACTTAGACAGCAAGGAGGACCCTAAGAGAGACACACATGGATCCACTTAGGAAGAAGAAAAGGACCAAGATCTCCCGAGTAAATTGTGAATGGGGGCGCAGGGAGAGGGTAGAAGGGGAGAGGGGAGGAAGGAAGAGGAGTGGGGAAAATGGATGGCTCAAAAAAAAAAAAAAGAAACCACTAAAAAAAAAACAGAAAAAAGTTCAAAGTCTCCTCCGAGACTCAAGGCAATCAATCATTAAAGTGTAACCTGTTTTTAGATGCTGGATGATTCAAGTTTAAAAGAAAGTCAACCTAGGACGGTGGCGCCGAGTTTGTTGTCTCACACCAGTGAAGATCAATGACACAGATTCTCATGGGAGTGTACAAGATGGAAGCAGGCTTTATTAAGAATTATCATAGAAAGTGAAGAACTTAAGAAAAAAGTGAGAAGAAACTCTTAAGAAAGGATGGAGTTTCCAAGACAGGAGAACCAATTCCTTTGTCCAAGTTTTGGGTTTTGTTTCTTTTGGTTTTTTGTTTTTCAAGACAGGGTTTCTCTATAGCTTTGGAGCCTGTCCTGGAACTAGCTCTTGTAGACCAGGCTGGCCTCGAACTCACAGAGATCTGCCTGGGGTTAAAGGCATGCACCACCACTGCCCAGCCTCTATGGCTAACTAGTGTGGCTGCTTTGCACTAATCTCCAGGCAAGTTTTAGTTATTAAAACATAAATAATATACCACCACAGTCATGACGATATGCAAGCTGTCCGTTATTTGGCTAGGGCCACTTCCTTCCCATTTGCAGGTGCCATGCTAACTGTTAACTGAGTGCCCAGGCTTTGTTGCTTTTCATCTTGATTATCTACTGGCCATTAGTTAGTCACTGCTGTGGTTGCTATCTCTGGCCTTTAGGGTGTCCCAAGTGCTGTTAATCACATGAGCACTCTTCACTCTGACAGCCACCAAGAAGCAGCTGCAGTGTTCTTAGTTACTGCCTTGTCTACAATACAGTCTGGGATCTCCTTCCTGAAATTGGGCTGGCATGTTATAAGCCGTCCTTACTACATCTCAGACTACTATAATTAGCTGCATTAAAAGCAAGAACATGTAATAGGCAACTGTACCTAGCATGTATCTCCCAGAGGTGAAGGGTCTTTTGGAAGCTACCCAGTCAACCTGTTATCACTGGCCTTGTTTTTCAGAGCCTATTTGTTACTTCTACGGTCCACTTGGATATCACATGGATTTGGAAAACCCTTCCCTGGGTTTTTCTGAAACTAGACTGGCTACTGCAGAGGTAGGGATTCTTCTCGCATGGAGTCCCAGTGGTGGAACAACCTCAGGGTGACATCTGAGAAAGCAGAATGAGAGCTGAAGCAGGTCCAGGACCCAGAGTGCCAGGCTCCTGAAAGATTTCCAGGAAATGTTAAAGCAAAGCCTCCCTTTTTGCTGCAGTTGATCTAACTCAGGTTTCAGTCACCAGGAGCCAGGAAGCCCATTAAACAAGCATCCTTGGCACACAGGCTGCTCAGGAATACTGCTTTATCCACAGAAGACGGTCTTCCTGTGTTTGCTTTTTTCCCCCTTTTCTTTTCTTTTTCAGAACTAAAAACCTGGTTCTGGGTTATTCAGGAGTTCTTCCATACTTCCAGGCCTGCACTTGAGTTCTGTTTGTGCTGCTCTGAATTCTCCTAGGTTGCTTCCTGGGGAGAACAGGGTAGCTGTTGTGTAACTGTTCTGCAGAAAAGGGAACCTAATCATCACTTGGAGTCTTTGTCAGAACCACCAGTGGCACTGGTCCAATGTTTCTGCCCATTAACGTTCTGTTAGGTGCTATCTGGATTTTTAGATAAAGTCAATACAGAAAGAGACACATCTCTCTCACACACATGACACATATAGACCCTACTTTATATAACAAACTTATCTCTTTCCATTTTCATTTTCAGATAGAATTAACATGAGAAGATATTCTTAGATCACATGTTATCCAAGCTGTCTATGAATATAAAGTTAGAAAATCTTAAACTTCCTTAATATTTCAAATTCTTCACAAAAATTAACAAACTCAAATGTCTAACCCACTCTGGGAAGTCTTCCCCATAACTCAGGGTTAGGAGCACTTCTCCTACCATCCACCAGATCACGGGACTAAAGGTCCCTGCAAGCTGAATTCTTTAAAGCAGGAAGGTTCCCTGTTCATAAGGTCTGGGGGTCACACGCAAAGCCCACCCCCTTGCTGTAGGATGTCTCACTCATTACAATACACCCGAGTGTCTGTCCCTCTGGCAGCGGCCTGTGTCCTAGTAGATGGCATGCACTTGTATTCCAGCATTCAGGAAGCTCAGACAGGAGGATCATGAGTGCAAGGCTAGCTAGGCATGGTGGTTCACAGCTATAACCCCAGCTACTCGGAAAGCTAAAGAAGTGCTGAGAGCTCGAGGACAACTTGGGCAACATAACAAGGCCTCTTCCTGAAATAAAGCAATCTCTGGCAGACCGTGAACATTCTTGCTTTCCTAAGTAACCTCTTCTTAGGTGTAAATGCTTCCTATAGATTCATTTTTCCAGATATTTTATCTATGTTTATTAAACCTACTTAAGATATACTTTTAAATATCCATCATGTCAATTTCAAGACAGTGGGAATGTGACATCAAGGAAGGTGGCAGAAGATAAAAGTGGTAATTTTAAGATAATGAATGTAAAAATATTCGGAGGCTGAATCAAGAAGTCCCAGTTACTTAAATTAGAAATCAGTACACTTTAGCCAGGCGGTGGTGGCGCACGCCTTTAATCCCAGCACTCAGGAGGCAGGGGCAGGCGGATCTCTGAGTTTGAGGCCACCCAATAGTCAACAGAGTGAGTTCCAGGACAGCAAGGGCTATACAGAGAAACCCTGTCTTGGAAGGAAAAAAAGAAGAAGAGGAAAGAAGAAAGGAGTTAGGAGGAAGAGGAGGAGAAGAATTCAGTACATTTTAAAATTTGAAAAACTACATTATCTAGTTTTTTTTATATACAATTTTTTATATTTATTTATGTATACAATACTCTGTCTGTGTGTATGCCTACAGGCCAGAAGAGGGCACCAGACCCCATTACAGGTGGTTGTGAGCCACCATGTGGTTGCTGGGAATTAAACTGAGGACCTTTGGAAGAGCAGGCAATAGCTCTTAACCTCTGAGCCATCTCTCCAGCCCCATTATCTAGTTCTTAAAACAAATACTCTCAGTATGTAAGTTGGATAAGAAGCCACAAAGACAGTGTGGCCACCCCAAAATTCAAAAAGGCAGGACAGCATCACTAGCTCAGACCTGACAGAAACACCGTGGGAGACAGAGGCAGCAGTGGGAGGGCCTAAGGCTGATGTGAGAGTAGATGGACAGAGACGGAGGCAAGAGCCAGGGAGGAGATTCCCTGGTTTCTCCACCTCGAAGTCCTATGCCTCAAATACAGCCACAGTAAGAGGGGAGACTCATAATGCCCCCTCCCTCCCTACAGCAGTCAGCGTTTGCTAGAGGTAGATGGCAGAGACAGAGATAGATACTGGTCTTCTTCAGTGGTAATAGCTACTGGTAAGTAACCCTAATTAAAATCACTGGATCACAAAGCTAAAAAAATCACAACAAAAGACCAGTCAAGTAGGTGATCCCACAGCTTGATAAACACATCCTTATACAATCAAGCAGGGATGGAACTGTGTAGGAACACATCTCTGAAAGTCTCAAAGAGGAGTCAAAGCTAGCTACTACCATGGAAGATGGGCCACCCCCATGTGAGTTCTCAAAGGAGGGTCAGAATTCCGTGTGAGGTCCCGAGAAGGAGTCAGGCTGGCTACCATCATGGCAGACCAGAAATTGCCAGCCCAGGATACAGTTGTATGCATGTCAGAGCTCTGCAAGTCAGACCAGAGCTGGAAAGAGTGAGGACTATGAGCTGGGTCTGGGCTGGCATCTCGTGTACAGTCCTCCAGATCTGAGAACCTGGATGCTGCAGGGTTGGCAGGTGTGCTGGAGCAAGCTGACTCAGAAAAGGGACATGCGGCTGAGGGAGTCTAGGCTACAGCCTTACCTATGTTGTATTTATTCTACAAAAGAGGCAAAGTGGAATTTTATGTACAATTTTAAAATGTTTCAAGAGGATGGGGAATAAGAGGTCATTTGTCTTTCTCACACAGGAATCAAGAGTGAGTTGAGCAAAGAGGAGGTTAGAGGTGGGTAGGAGGAGACTGAGGCATCTGGTCCCCTGCCTTTCTACCAGAGACAGGAGCATGCCTCCAGAACAGGGCCAGCCAGTTGGTAGCAATGGCCAGTTTCTCTCCCTCCCTCATAAAACAAGGCTTTATATTTGAAACCAATTCAGCTTTGGATGCAGGCACCATGGTTACTGCTTCACAAAGAAATGCTATTTTCAGTGTCTTGGTTTCTCTGGAGTGGAGTCAGGAGTCTATTTCCGAGAAATGAAAAATACAGTGTTTAATTTCATTTAGCCAGTGTAATAAGCAACCGTTATTACAGATTGGATTTAAAATTCAAGTGACTACTTCAGAATAAGAAAAACACTGGTAGGATCTATACCCAAAGGGGATGCCTCTTGTGGGAACGCAGAAGAACCTGACTGGCAGGCAAGTCGGGCACTTTCCAATCAAGGTGCTAGGCCCACATGCCTTCTCTTCTTCAAACCACACCTGAGAGCGTAAGTCTGGAAATCCACTGCCTACCTCCTGATGCCACAGAGATTTGAAAGTCTGGAACTAAACGCCACACCATGCACTCTGGCCACATCACAGACATTCATCAACTACCTGAAAACTGAAGAAATATCCACAACCACTTGCTGATAACGACCTTGGCACCTGGCCTTTGTGGGTGAGTGCACAGCAATTACACAGCTGTTAGACACTGAGCCCCACCTTCCTCCTACACTGGAACAAGGCTGTGGGTTTTCTGCCTAGTGCGGTAAAGGGAATGAGTACTCCGATGCTTCCATCACCCTGCTCCTGGACCAGAAGGTGCTGGGGACACCAGCTGAGGTGGGAGGCAGAAAATTTATTTTCCAACCATCTGTGCATATAGTATATGAAAACACAACAAAAGCACCATATGGAGCTAGACTTTAAGTATGTCATCAGGCATCCTTGGAGTTTAAGGAGCAACCAACCAACTGGCAGCACAGTCTTTTCTGGCTGCAGAAAAAGAAGAATTTAATTCTGGCTTTAAATGGCCCTTGAGTAAACATGCAAGTCTTGGGAATGCTTTATTGTGGCCACTAAAATTGGGTTACACTCAAAATTGTATTACACTTTTTTGTTTGTTGGTCTTCTGAGACAGCCTCACACAATCCGAGCTGGCTTTGCTTTCCTGACCCTTCTGCCTCCCCCGTCTAAGTTCTGGAATTTCTGGAGTGTGCAGCACACACTGCTGCACTACATGTATGAAGGGTTTTCTTGCTCATCATTACATGTGTGGAGGGTTTTCTTGCTCATCATTACATGTGTGAAGGGTTTTCTTGCTCATCACTGCTCTGATTTCCCTACAACACCTAGTGCTCACTCGCTGGCACAGCACTCATTCAGTCTACACATGTCTGTGGCAAAGGTCAGTGCCACGCGGTCTCAAACCTAGACAGCCATATTCGTTCAGCTCAGCAGAGATGCCACCATCCATCATGAGCGAAACTTGGTCCAGATATCTAGACTGCTTTCTCGAAATGTTGACACTCCCAGTCCTACCTCCACCCCTAGCAAACTCAAGAGAAGACTGCCATTACAAAGAGTTTACAGAGCACGCATGCCTGAGTCCTGCAGTTGAAATGCTACTAACAAAGGGAGTTATGGGGTCCTTCTTTGTCCCCAAGAAGTTAAAATAGTATTGGGCAGATGACAGCAACACAAAGAAATTGTGAGCTTAGTCAGGGTGGTCTATGGTTCTACCTGTAAGTGTTGCTAAACGTGAGCTACAGAATTGAAGGACAGTCTATAGTGCAAGGGAAATGAAGTGGACCTTGAAGAATAATAAGGACTTAGAACAGGGGAGAATGAGAAGTACTCTAAGGAGACACCTGGGTGAAAAACACAAAGATGAGAACAAAGATATTCACTATAAAAAAAAAAAACTATGTACATCATTAAGGGCTGTGGATGCAGGAGGCTTAGGCTGGAAGGTCAGAAAAGAATACCATTATAAAGGGGCTGGAGAGATGACTCAGTGGTTAAGTGCACAGCCACTCTTCCAGAGAACCTAGGTTTGCGGGCAAATAACCATCCATAAATCCAGTCCCAGAGGATCTGTCACCCTCTTCTGGCATCCCTGGGCACCAGGCAAACACTTGGTGCACAGACATACATGCAGGCAAAATACCCATACGTATAAAATAAAACAAAGGAAAACATGTTTACGTTATTATAAAAAGAAAACTGAAAAGCAGAATTAACTTTCAACTTAAACTTATTTACAGGTAGTATGCAGGTTACAGTTTAAGGGTCCTGGATTAGGATTACAATCAGAGAGTCATACAGGCTAGCTGATCACTGGCATAGATACAAGAAGACTGTCCTGCTATCTGGTACAGGAAAAATGTCAAGACTTGAAATCTGGGCTTAAGTAATAGCTTCCCAATCAAGGGAATCACAGTTTTCTAAGGACGATACACCTGAGTCCTCACACCCTGGGCTGTAACAACCCTGAGCCACATCGCAGTGCCTTCCACCCAGGCATGGGGAAGGTGACAGCTCACGGTGCAATGAGTGTGTGTGTATGAGTACAGATATACACACGCATAAATTTATTCAATCAGTTCTGTGCTGTTCCTCTGAAGAACCCTGACTAATACACTGACATTTACTGTAATAACAAGTAACAGTTTCAAACCCAAGGCCCAGACTCAGCAATGGGCAAACAGAAGGAATCACTGGCAACAGCAGCTTCACTGGAGCAGCCCCTGCAGCCTGCTCCCAGCAGAAGACTGCAGGGACTCCTTGATTAAATGGAGCTGAATCACTTTTCTGAGAAGCTCAGAGCAAATCAATCAGTATAAATCATAATTACAGCTATCATTTCTTAAGGGATGTATTGTGCACCAGACACATGGCATATTGCACCACCTAACATGACCTCATAGAAACCGGAGGAGAAATCAGTCAGTCTCGGTGTCTCTCCCTTTCTTCCCTCCTCTTCTCTCCCCTCCCTCCCTCCTTCCCTGTCTCTCTCTGCCTAAAGGGTCCTGATTCCTCATTCCTCATGTGCATCTTTGTTAATGTCACATCCTACCCAAGACAACTGGCTTCATACATCCCTCACTTACCTATCTATCCCTTCACTTACCTTCACATACATATCCCTTCTCTTACCCATCTGCTGGCAGGCTTCTCGACATTCTGTCACCAATAATATGCTTTTGCTTAAACGTTACAGCTTAGGAACGTGCCTGCAGCTTGCATGCACTGGATTAATTTTTAAAAGGACAAACGTAGTCAAAATTACACTTTAAGGGAGTCCAGAGCTATAGCACAGTGATAGCATGCATTCCAAGCATGTGCAAGGTTCTGGGTTCTATCATTAGGGATGAAACGGGGATTAAAAAAACACTGTACTTTAGGCAAAGAACCAATTAATTCTATTGGCTTTTTTCTTTTTTTTTCAAGATTCAAAATTTTATTTTTATTTATATGTATGTGTATGTGTGAATATATATGTATACCATCTGGTGCAGGAACCAGCGGAGGCCAGAAGTATCAGATATCCTAGAACTGGAGCTACAGTGAGTGGCAAGAGTTCTGAGAACTGAACTCAGATCCTCGGCAAAAACAGTCAGTGCTCTGAAGTACTGACTGTCTTTCTAACCTCTGTCCTGCCTCTTTTTAAGAAATACTGTAAAACAATGTCTAAGAAAGATATCTTCCCTAAACCAGGACTGTGGTGATATTTATTTGTGCTGTATCAAATAAAGCTTGTTTTATTTATGGAGCTAGCCACACTAGTCAGTCATTGAGACTAGACAGTGGTGGCATACACCTTTAATCCCAGTACTGTAGAGACAGAGGCAGACGACCTCTGACAGTTTAAGGCCACGCTGGACTTCACAAGATTCAGTCTAAAAGAGAAGCAGAGCTCACACCTTTGATAACACGCATTTATTCCAGCACTAAGGGGGTGGAGACAGGAGTGATATGGCTGGACAGAGAGAGGAATATAAGGGGGGAGGAGACAGGATCTGGGGGCATTCAGTCTGAGGATTCCTGGAGATAGGATCACCCTTTCAGTCTGAGGATTCGGTAGAGGTAAGAACTAGTGGCTGGCTGCTCTGCTCTGGTCTTTCAGCATTTACTCCGATATCCAGGTTTTTATTATTAAGACCAATTAGAATTCGTGCTACACAGGATGAAAAATATTGTGGTAACTTTAAATTTCAATGGAACCCGAGTTCAGCAATATAAACCTATTAATTCTCAAGTGACGACACATGAAAACATGACCTCATTCTTATGAATTTCTGTCAACAAAAAATTCCCAACCAATTGTCTCAAGGGATATACTTAAGCTTCCTCAAGGCCTAGAAAGTGCAAGATGCCACCTGCATAGGGCCGGATAGGTTAATAAAAGCAATGGCCAGTGATGTACCAGTAAATGTAACAACTGATTCTCACGCAGAAAAGTCCCAGTTTGGTGCCAGGAGCAGTGGTACATCCCTGTGACCCTAGGACTCAGGAAGTAGAGACAGAAGATCATGAAGTCAAGACCATCCTTGATTACCTAGCAAGCACAAAGTCAGCTGAGTTATGTGAGACCCCGTAGCAAACAAAACATATTTTGTGCTCATCTCTCTTTTCCTACTCTTGTACAGTCCAGGATCCCCTGCCAACAGCAGTGGGCAGGTCCTCCATCTCAATTCATACAACTAAGACAGTCCCCCACAGACATGTCCACAGGCCCACCCGACCTAGTCACTCACTCGTTGAGATTCCCTCCCCAGTGATTCTAGGTTGTGTCAAGTTAACTAAAGCTAATCACCAGCAGTTAGTAATTGAGAGCACTTGCTAGTCTTGCAGAGGGTCTGAGTTCAGTTCTCAGCATCCACATCTATAACTCCAGATCCAGGAGATCTGATGCCTCTGACTGCTTTAATCACCTGTACTCATATGCTGCAGGACAATGGTCTTGTATTGTTTTTTAAAAAAATGCTGATTGGCCAGTAGCCATGCAGGAAGCAGAGGCAGGGTGACCAGGCAGGAAGTAGAGGCGGGTGAAGAGAACAGGAGAATTCTGGGAAGAGAAAAGGCTGAGTCTGCAGGCGTAACCCAGATGCAGAAGAAGCAAGATGAGAATGCCTCACTGATAAAAGGTACACACACAAGAATAATGGGCTAATTTAAGATGTAAGAATTAGTTAATTAGAAGCCTAAGCTAATAGGCCAACCACTGTATAATTAATAAGCCTCTGTGTAGGAAGTAGAGGTGGGCAAAGAGAACAAGAGAATTCTGGGAAGTGGAAAAGCTGAGTCTGCAGGCTTCATCCACAGGCAGAGGAAGCAAGATGAGAATGCCATGCTGATAAAAGGTACCAAGCCACATTACTAACACAGACAAGAATTATGGGCTAATATAAGTTATAAGAGTTAGTAAGAAGCCTAAGCTATAGGCCAGCCAGTTTATAATTAATGTAGACTTCTGTGTGATTCTTTGGGACTGAACGACTGCAGAACCAGGTGGGACAGAAACCTCTGCCAACACTCATGCATACACCAACATACACATAATTTCAAAAAATAATACATCTTTAAATAGAAGAAGAAAAGCTAACTATACTGGAACTGTTCAACATCACCCAAGGAAAAGGCATATCCTCTTTTTTCTTTTAAGTTCCATTTGTCTTTCAAGACCATTATCAGGTGGTTCCTCTTTGGGCCAGTGACTTGGCTCAGCAAAATAAAGAATCTTGCCACCAACCCTGAACTTGATCCCCAGTTCCCACATAGTGGAAGAAAATGGACTGGGGCAGGCATGTGCCCCCTACATACATTACATATGTAATGTATTACATTACATACATAAATGTAATAAAATAAGATGTTTAGGGACTCTTCACCATTCCCCATAGTTATTGTTTCCCCAGTACTTTTTTCTTATAAAATTTTATTTTTCCCACTATAAAATAAATATGTTTTCATCAGAGAATATAGAAAACATCCAATAACAAGGGAAGAAAAACTAACAGACGAAAAAACAAAAAAACTCTTGTGATGTCCAAAACCACAATGTAGCCAAGGTTGGCCTTGAACTCCTCAACCTTCCAAGTGCAGGGATGACAAAGGTTTATCACCACACAGTTATACCCAAGGCCAATGTGTTAAAGGCCTTGTCCTCAGGCTGGTGCTACTGAACAATGGTGGGATCTTCAAGAGGTAGGGACTAGCTGGACCTGGTGGCACAAGCCTCCCAGCTACTTCAGAAGCTGAGGCAGAAGGATCCTAAGTTCAAGGTCAGGCTGAACAACTTAGTCAAACTCTATCTAAAAATAAAATTAGGACAAGGAGTTGAGGATATGGCTCAGTGGTAGGACATTTGCCTGGTGTGTGTGAAACTCTTGGCTTATTCCCTGTAGCACTCACCAAAAGAGGCAGGGTCTAACGCGAGGTCTTTGGATCACTGGGGATTATGCCCTTGAAGAAAATCCTGGGAGCCCAACCCTTCTCTACTGCTTCCACAGTTAGCGGCTGTGCTCTGATGAGCCCCTCACCGTGGCTACGCAGTACCCTCAGCAGCCTCAATGCACTGGTCCCTCTAATCGTACACTGTATCTGAAAGACCAGGAGCCATAACAAGCCTCCTTTTTCTCTTGATAACCATCTCAGGTATTTGCTATAGAAGTTCAAAATTGACCAGAAGGCAGCACTTACCATCTCTGTACTGCTGGCTTCACCGCCCTGTACAGTGACTGTTTATAGGGGAGCGACCCACACCTATTCTAGCCTCCCCCAAGCCTACCCAGTGTTCACCCCAGCATAACGCCCACCTGCTCCCAGTTTACCCAGATGCTTTATTACAAGGCTTCTCTGCACATAAGGAAACTGAGCCATTCGTGTTCACACTTCATTAGAGAAGAATGAAGTTGGCTCTCTGCATTATCCTGAACACAGCTAACCACACTCCTGTCTGAAGCCAGGCAGGCACTTGTCCTTACCTGCATGCCTCTCATTTTCTGGAACCGTGCAATGGTGTCACTGAGGGTGTAGACTCGTACATGGCCCATGTGCAGCTTGCCAGAAGGGTAGGGGAACATGGAGAGCACGTAGAATTTGGGCTTTGCTTTCTAGGAAAGAATGACAAAGGATGACACAGACTGTTTATTACATATTTTCTGGGAGCTCTGCATACACTAATATTTTGGCACTTTACTCAAGGTAATAATTTAACATTTTAAAAATCTCCTTAGAGAAAAAAAACCTCTCAGGCAGTGGTGGCTCACACCTTTAATCTCAGCACTTGGGAGCAGAGGCAGGAAGATCTCTGTGAGTTCAAGGCCAGCCTGGTCTACAGAGTGAGTTCCAGGACAGTCAGGGCTACACACAGAGAAAAAAACTGAAGGGAAAAAAAAGTCATTATGTAAATTGACAAAAAAAGTTAAAACCTCCAAAATCCAAAGGTCCTGGTTTAAGCTAAAGAACATCCACAATAATTCAAATGTGGGCTGGAGAGATGGCTCAGAGGTTAAGAGCACTGATTGTTCTTCCAGAGGTCCTGAGTTCAATTTCCAGCAACCACATGGTGGCTCACAACCATCTGTAATGAGATCTGGTGCCCTCTTCTGGCCTGCAGGCATACATACAGGCAGAACACTGTAAACAAAACAAATAAATAAATAAAAACTTTAAAAAAAATAATAATTCAAATGTGTAAGTGCTAACTAATCAGCCTTGATATCTTCAATTCTTCTCCCTCTTCCAAAAGCAACTCTCCTAAAGCGGTTTCTAGCTACATTTTAAAGGACTATTTTCCGAATGAGCCTCTAACACAGAGATCCGCATTATTTAAGTAGAAGAGGCTGAAGTACAAAGAGATCTCCATAGCCAGAGTTTCTTCCTCAGCTCCCCTCGACAGCATCCACCTGAGATCCATTGTTGACAACAAGGCCACCAGGCATCAGATGGGTCATGAAGTCTCTCCTGTGCGCTGTGAGTTTCTCCTTCAACAGAAAAGGCTAAAGTGGAAAACCATGATGAAATCAACCATGAAAGGAACACCACTGGTTGTTTCCCAGAGGTGATAAATAGGCAAACACAGATCAGGGTCATATGATTCTCCAGCTTCCAGCAGCTGTGGCATGAAAAACACAGGAAATCTACACATCTGGCTAGAAAGAAGACAGGACAGGGTAATGAAGTCACTGCCTTTGGGCACCTCAACCTTCCACTGGTAGGATGGCAAATGCTGTCAAGAGTTTGTGTACGTCAGAGAACAAGGTCCCAACAGAACGGGTCTAGTCACAGAGCTGGTTACTTTGGGAGACCTGGTACTTTTGGGGCTTTTCAGAAATTCTGCAGTGCTGAGCATAGACCTGGGACCTCATACATAGTAGGTGAGAGCTGCATCACTGCAGTTCATGCATAACCGCAAGGATTACATCACTGCAGTTCATGCATAACCGTAAGGATTACATCACTGCAGTTCATGCATAACCACAAGGATTACATCACTGCAGTTCATGCATAACCGCAAGGATTTATGTCATCTCTATACTCATCACCCTGCCACCATCAGGACAGCTATAACTAATTCTTAAATGAATGCTTGCCGGCCTTGGGAAAGCACCTTCTAACAAAGGCACAGCCGTCACCCAGCAGACTTTACAAATACTGTCCAGGTAACTGGAGGTCCCCTAACCAAGCCTCAAATCCTGCCATGGGGCATCTGGAAAAGTGACAGGTAACTGCAGCTGGTGGTCAATGAGGATGGGCCATCTACTGTCAGACTATTGTTAATTTTGGCCTTCTGGCTCTCTCTTTTTGGTGTCTGCTTCTTCCTTGAGCTTTAGGAAGCATCAAGACTTTACTTCTCTCAAAGCAATGAATACAAACACAGACAGAAATTCACAGCCCTCTGTGTCTGTGTGGAAGGTGATGTTTTGACACTGTTGGCATGTATTTGCACGACTGATGATGCACAGCACCAACTTCTAACTGTTGATGATACCAATTGTTGCTGAGCAGGGGCGGCCTTTAATCCTAGCACTGGGCAGGGGGGCAAAGGCAAGTGAATCTCTGTAAGTTCAAGGACAGTCTGGTCTACAGAGTGAGTTCCAGACAGTCGGGGCTACACTGAGAACACCTCTCTCCAAAAACAAAACAAACAAGCAACGATTAACCTGACAGGTTCTAGCAAAATCAGGGCATGTTAGCCAACAGAAGTTAACTGAGGACCCAGCCTAACTGTGATTAGTTCTGTTCCATGGGCTCATGTCTGTAAACTGAAAAAGACAGGAAGATGAGCAGCAGCGAATAATATAGCTTGCTTACTATAGATACCATGTGACCAGCTGCCTTCCCCCCAAGACTGTATGCTCCAAAACTGTGAGCCAAAATGAACCCTTCCTTCTGTTGTTTCTGCCTGATATTTGATCACAGCAACAAAAATAACTAATACACAACTTGAATCAGGGAAGCAGCAAAGTGGGTGTTTGTTTGTTTGTTTGTTTGATTAGTTGGTTGGTTGGTTGGTTGGGGAGGGCAGAATTTTGCTATGTAGCACAGTTTGGCCTCAAAGTGGCAACAATCCTCCTGTCTCTGCCTCCAGAGTACTGGGATTACAGGTGAACATCACCATGTTGTGTCCAGTTTCTTGCCAAGTTTTTAAACTTCAGCAACGGTTTTAAATCCTTAGCAAAACCACAAACAACAGCTAACCGCTGCCCCCTCCGAAAAGAAAAGCACTAAAGCACAACTTTATCTGTCCTGTCCTCTAGAAATGAAAGGGGCAAGGAAGCACCACCACCCAGAGAAAGAAACACTTTTTAGGTCAGCCCAGTGGTTTAGTTCTTTGATACAGTGCTTGCCTAGACTAGGTCAGCCCCGTGGTTTAGTTCTTTGATACAGTGCTTGCCTAGACTAGGTCAGCCCCGTGGTTTAGTTCCTTTATACAGTGCTTACCTAGACTAGGTCAGCCCAGTGGCTTAGTTCCAGGACACAGTACTTGCCTAGACTAGGTCAGCCCCGTGGTTTAGTTCCTTTATACAGTGCTTACCTAGACTAGGTCAGCCCAGTGGCTTAGTTCCAGGACACAGTACTTGCCTAGACTAGGTCAGCCCCGTGGTTTAGTTCCTTTATACAGTGCTTACCTAGACTAGGTCAGCCCAGTGGCTTAGTTCCAGGACACAGTACTTGCCTAGACTAGGTCAGCCCCGTGGTTTAGTTCCTTTATACAGTGCTTACCTAGACTAGGTCAGCCCAGTGGCTTAGTTCCTTGATACAGTGCTTACCTAGACTAGGTCAGCCCAGTGGCTTAGTTCCTTGATACAGTGCTTGTCTAGACTAGGTCAGCCCAGTGGCTTAGTTCCTTGATACAGTGCTTGTCTAGACTAGGTCAGCCCCGTGGCTTAGTTCCTTGATACAGTGCTTGTCCAGCCTGCACAAGGTAATGGCTTCACCCTTGGCACTGGGGAGAAGAAAAGGTGAGCGAGAGAAAATCCTTTCCCCTTGTAAACGAGTTCTTATGAAAGGTGAAACACCCCAATTTCTACTAAGTGCAAAAATAAAACTGTTTCCTTTACTGAACCGTCTCCTACCAGCAATGGGTTAGACCCCCATGGCTTTTCCTTGGAATCTTGAGTGCTACAGGAAAAGACGGTAATCACGCTCCATAGGAGTTAGAAAAGTAACTAAATCTTTGACATAAATTATTTGTAGGGTTTTTTGCTTTCTGGGACAAGGTCTTGTTTTGTAGCCCAGGCTAGCCTCAGGCTTCTTGAGTGCTAGGACTACAGGCCCGTGCCACACCTGGCCTATTTCTAGTTTCTGACTTTCAAGTTATTATGTAAAGCAATTTTATTTTGTTATAATCACCATATCTTCTTATACTATTTGTTACATCATATTAATTATCAACCTTGCTCAAACATACATACATATGTACATACAGCTTCTTCACTAGCCTTTCCTTTATCGATCATATGCTTGTTCAATGAAGATTAAATTAATGACAACATCAAATACTTCATCATAGACTAGCTAAGATGAACTCCAAACCTGAGTTAAGAGATAAGCAGAAAAGCAATGCTACCAAGCCTTGATCCTCGTGAACATTTCTGTTTTTGCAGAAAATCTATTCAGCTTGCTGCCTGTCCCTGCCTTGTGCTTTTCTCTGTGAATTAAGTCATTTTCCTCTGTGACAATTAAACAAGTTCTATCATCTGGAGGTGGAAAAGAGAGGCGAAATGACAGGAATTTGTGTTATAATTGAGTAGGAATCTGACTGAAAGGGAAATTTTCATAATTACATAAAAGTGCAGGAATTCAAGCCTTTAAGAGAAAGTACGAATGTCGGCAGTGGGAAGAGGGTGGCTTCTAAAAGCTGGTCCCATAGTTCCATCAGACTGCGATTAGAACACGACTTCTGCCTCTCTGGGGCCAGTACTCTAAAGCTGTAACAGAGCCCCCACTGGCATGCAAGGCCTCCAGTTCCCACCCTCACTTTGCCATGAGATGTGAGGCCTCAGACAAAATCCCCAGGCCTTCCTGGGCTCAGTCTATTCTCCACTGATGACTGATTCAGAGTTTCTGGACAGCAAGGCTCTCAGGGGGCTGGGGGGATCCCAGCTTGGCGCATTACCCGGGCTTCAGTGTTTTAACCCCACAGGTGAAGACAATGCCTACTCTTAAGGCTGTTCTGATATTAAGAAACTCAACCAATGGAAGTGGTACATGGTAAAATGCTCACTAAGTGGAAGTTGGTCCTTTTGGGGTTTTTTGTTTTTGTTTTTCAGGGCTTTTCTCTGTGTTGCTTTAGAGCCAGTCCTGTCACTTGCTCTGTAGATGAGGCTGGCCTTGAACTCAGAGATTACCGACCTCTGCCTCCCAAGTGGTAGGATTAAAGGCATGTGCCACCAACTCCTGGCTTTGTTTTGCTTTTTAATGGTGGTTTGATGATGATGGCAAGATGCCTGGCTTCTAAACGCTCACTTGGGTGGATCTCAAATGTACATAATACCAATGTGAGGTGAACGCTAAAGCTTCATATCCAGCAGTGTTCAGTCAGCTTCTTGGTCGTTGGTAAAATAGCACACGATTTTCTCTGCTGTGTTATTTATTTTTATTTATTTAACACTTCAGTGTAGAAGTCTTCAGCTTAGGAAATGTCCAGACACATTTTCTCATTTGATTTTCAAAACAAACTTGTAAGATAAACAATGCGAGGAGCCAAGAATCATGGGGCTTAGGGGAATGGCCAAGTTTTCATTGTAAATTACTCAATATTCCTTTTTAGTGTTCATGTTGTTGTTATATACTATATCTCTCTTAACTCCAGATCTGTCCAAGCAATGTCAAAATCAGTGTCCTATCCACTCTCCAGTTGAATAGAAACAGTTCCCACCCTCACAGAAGGAATGAGTGTGACTCCAGAGAGAACCACGAGACAGAAAAGACAAACCCAATACAGTGCCAGCTGCAAGGACAACCCAGCTTTTTGTCCCTGGCCCCACCTAAATATTTCCACCAACACCTCTACTGTTAGGTTGCTACTATTACAAAGGGATAGTCAAGATATCAATAAAACAGTCTTCTAGTATTTTCTCTGGTCTAATTACAACAGGAGACATAGGACATCAATAAAACAGTCTTCTAGTATTTTCTCTGGTCTAACTACAACAGGAGACATATGACATCCCAGAGACATTAATGGCAGCTAAAGGCATGATACAACTGATTTGGGCAGAGGACTGGGACCAGAAGCCAAGATCCATGAATCCACTGAGATGCTGCAAGGCTGGACCCAACTTTAGATCACATCAAAGAACAGGCTGGCCATGACACTCCCATGGCCATGACACTCAAGTGACAGAGCAGGCTATAGGCCACGTCTGGAGCAGAAAGGGGCTGATACTTCTCACCTCATATAACCTCCTGACAGAGTCACAGGCCTGTCCTGTAATTTCACATATGACCTGTTAGATCCACAGGTGCCATCCTAACACAAAAACCAAAAAGGACCCAGCACCTGCTAATACTTCTGTTTTGTTCAGTGTCCCCCAATCAAAGCATCCCAGAATATCTACTATGGGGCTGCCTGTCACACAACCACGTACAATACTAACATGGACACAACCACCACACTTGGAAAGGATTTTATGCCTTAACCTTGATCTCCTCCTTCACTCCTCTCAACAATCCTCCTGGGAGCCAGGGGGGTGCTAGTATCACCCTCCACTTCAGATAAGAAAACGAAAGCACAGAAAGACTCAATAATGTGGTTTAACGTCACACCCTTAGTAACTTACCCTAAACCAAAATAGTGTGAGTCCAGAGTCAAGTCCTTAGTTCCTCTACTGATATGGCTTAAATGTGCAATGTCCTCCGCAGGACCATGCGTCTGCACACTTGTCCCTTGGCTGGTGGTGCCATTTGGGAAAGTTGTGGAAGTATTAGGAGGAAGAGCCTTTCTGGAGGAAGTGGGTCAGTAGAGGTGAGCCTAGTCCCCCTTCCTCCTAACACATGTGACCGGCCACCTCACATTCTTGCCAGACTGCCATACCTGCCCTGTCGTGCCATGATGGACTTTACTCCCTCAAACTGTAAACCACAACAAACTCTTCCTCCCTCAACTGGCAACACCAACAAGGGAAGCAGCTGTGTATCTGCCCTCCCGGCACACTCACGTCTTCTTCTGAGATCCTGGATGCCTGCTCCTTTATCTGCTGATGCCACCACTTCTCAACATCCTTCCTTGTCTGCAGGGTGTACTCCTTCGTCCACTTCCCTGTGGCACTGTAAATACTTCTGGCACACCCTGGAGTTATTCTTCTTTCCCACGGGATGACAGGTGGCCCACAAATGAGCTGCCTTTTCAGAAGAGAGGCATAAAAACTCAGCCTCTGACAAGATGATGCCATTCTCCAGGAAGGAAGACCCTAGAAAAGAGGGCCGAGAAAAGAAGGCAGAGTCAGAGAGATGCGCATGTAGCTGCAGAAGGAGACAGACGCCCTGGAACCTTACTGGTAAACCACAGCTTCGTGGTAAAATACAAAATAATAGTAATGAGTTAAAGATGTAAGAGTTAGTTAATAAGAAGCCTGAGCTAATAGGACAAGCAACACTTTAATTAATATAGTTTCTGTGCAATTATTTCAGGTCTCTCCGTATACAACTTTCTAGCAGAACATTTTAGAAGTTCTCTTGAATTAGACACAAACTTCTTATTGGAAAACATGAAGGCAATCCATGCTCCAAATGCCAAAGATACAAAACACTCACAGAAACAGAGGAAGTCCATCACAAAGACAAGTTGCTACAGAACTTGCTGTCAGCATGGGAGGAGAGGGAGCTCCTCCCGCTAGAGTCTATCAACTGCTGTTGTCTGAACCCAAGAACTCTAAGAACACCTTGTCTTAGCCTTGAGCTCAAATAAGAGAAGAGAGCTGAACACAGGTCTCCCAAATCTGAACTAAGTTAACATTTTTCATTATATTAGGTCCACACACTGTTCCAAGCACTACAGATACAGCAACAAGGAGTCCCAGGCTGAAAAGACAGAGTACATGCTTAGCATGTTTGAAGCCCTGGGACCCATCCCTAGCAAGTAAAATCATAAAACAAGGTGCCTTCTATCTACACAGAGAAGAAGCAGGTAAGACACAGATGAACACGTGACATCATAACAATAACTCATACAGAGGAGAAGCAGGTAAGACACAGATGAACACGTGACATCATAACAATAACTCATACAGAGGAGAAGCAGGTAAGACACAGATGAACACGTGACCTAACACGCAGCAGCATTGTCATAGAACTCTTTGGACTAAAACACCGTCCAGGAGTATAACCACCTGGGGCTCAAATTTTAATTCTGATATTTTGTTGGTTTCCTCCTCAGGTGAATGGCAGAAATGGCCTTGATAAAGAACTTCTAAAGGGCTGAGGTGAGAGTTCACCAAATATTTAGGATGTAGTACTAAACATCTAAAACTTTCTGCCATCTTGCATAATAGCAACAGGGAGGTAAAATGACCTTTCGAAAACAAGAGAGACATAAGGAAAGCTGGCATCCTCAACTGGTGTTAATCACCTGGTTATCTCAAAATCCTTCCCATATCTGCTAGGGTTTAGCCTGTTACATGAAGACACTGGATCAAACGTTGCCATGCCAGGAGGGTGACTACAGGCTTTAAAAAGGGAATTCATGCTCAACACGACATAGCACTGGAGCACTGGCATTGTTTGCCCAAGTTCTTGACACACCAATTCCTACTATTTTTAACCCCTAAAAGCGTGACACACTGGAGCAGGGAAGATTCCCCTATCAGTGGGGTTTGAGTATTTTTAAATAGGTAAATATGACTATTGAGGAACTAGAGTGAACTACATACAGCTGCCTAACTATTAGCAATTCTGTATGGCCAACTTTATATAGGGAGGGCACTTACAATTCCTTTTAAGACTTAGACTTCTATATTATTAGAACTATGTGTTGAGTCAGAGATTCTATGGTTTTCTTCCATATTTGGTTATGAGTCTAGCGTTTTACAGCTGGGCCATCTCTCCAGCCCTACTTTATGGTTTTCTCACTATTCTGAACCCACTATAAGCCAAAGGCACCTAAACAGACATCTGACATTTCTTTCCTAAATAGCATATAAGGGGAATATTTGGACTATTCTCTTTCATAAACAGGAACAGGATAATAAAATACAAATTGACCTGAACCGGTTTGCTGCAGTTTGGGATTTGATGATTACCCATCATGTGGATAAAACGCCAAAGAATATTCACAACAAGAGCAATAGAAAGGCACAGTGACACTCTGCTGGCTGAATAGTAAGCTTTGCATCACATCGGGCTCTCTAACAACTTCTCTGCTTAAAGCAGTGAACTAGAAAACATTAAACCAGATCCAAGTATATACAAGAATTTAAAGCTCATAACGAGGGCTCCTGCCACCAAACCTGATCCCTGGGACTCATATGGTGGAGAAGAGAATCCATGGCACATGTGCCCACAAACAAATAAACAAATGCAATTCAAGTTCATAAAGAAAACATTGCATGCAGATTAGGAAGTAATAGGGAACTGTCTCTGTGGCGTGGGTGACTCGGTGGGTACAGCGCTTGCTGCATCACCATGAGGACCTAAATTCAGAAACCCAGCACCCATGTAAAAATTCCTACAGGTATGACAGCACATATGTTTGTATCCCAGCACTGGGGGGTGGGGACTATGGAAATAGGGGGACCTCTAGAGCCTGCTGACCAGCCAGGTTAGTTGATCACTGAGCTCCAGTTTGAGTGTGAGACCCTATTGAAACACTAACGTAGAGAGAGAGAGAGAGATAAAAGATGCCTAACACAGGAGGCTGGAGAGATGGCTTGTTGTATAGGAGCTCCTACAGATCCTACAGAGCACTGACAGGCAGCTCACAACCATCTACAACTCCAGTTCAAGGGATCCAATTTCTCTTCTAACTTCCAAGGGTTCCTGCACACATATCACAAAGATATATAAACTCATGAACACACATATACACATTAATAAAATAGTACATATAAGATTAATTAAATTAAAATTTAAAAACCCTAAAATTGACCTCTGGACTCTATATGTGTGCACGTGTGTATGTACATATGTACATCCAAAAAATTAAAAATAACAGGATCTCACGCTATGGCCCAGCCTGTCCCCCAATTCTCTATTCTTCTGCCTCAGCCTCCTCAGTGCTGGGATTACACGTGTGCCACCACAGCTGACTCTGAAAATGACTGATTATTCAATGTATTTGAGAAAAATGTAAATTAGAGCTCCACCTCAAACCATAAACTGGCATAAATCCCAGTGTCTCAGGGAAAAGTGAGAATTTGAGACAATATATCACGTTGCCCAGGCTGATCTTGAAATAGCACGGAAGACAAGGATGACCTTGAACTCCTAGCGATGAGACCCTGCCTTTAAACAAACAAGGGGCAGGAGAGATTGCCCAGCAGGTAAGAGAACACACTGCTCTTGCTAGGATCCTAGTTTGGTTCCATCACCCACAGTGGATGGCTCATAACTGCCTATGACTCCAGCTTCAGAGAGATCTGAAGTCTCTGGGCTCCATAAGAACCCACACACATGTGCACATATATACACACACAGACACATAATTAAAAATAAACCTTAAGCAAAACAAATTTGTTAAGAAAATCCAAGGGTTAGATATATAAAACAGATGTTCAGCATATCCTTGGGTTCAATCCCCAACACAAAAAACAAAATAAAACAAATAAATACAGTAAATACTGGGATACAGCATAGTGAGTGGTAAAGTAATTCTCTGGTAACATTTGAGGCCACTGGTTCTGTCTCCAGCTGTGCAAACTAGCACTCTTACCTGAGATCACCCTCAGATTCTTATCCATTAGAACATACTAGAAACAAATGTCTGTACTTGTGCCTATGAGACTTCTAAGTTCCAACCCTATTCTCTTCTCTTACTGCCTATGCATAGTTCTGGGTCACTTCAAGTTCCTCTCCATTTAAGTCCTAATAGGCACTGCCTTTTCCTGGCATCAAGAGCAGCTGTTTTAGCAGAGGGTGGTTGTGGATACAGTGAATGGAAAAAGTGTGACTCACACCTCACACTTACAGCTTGGACCCTTTCTTCCTTAGAGCTGGCTCATCTTATTTCTTTACTTGCTGAAATGTTATCTCTTCTGTCTTTCCAAAGCATTGCCCCTTCCCCCAGGACGCCTCTTTCAATTCAGCCCTGACCTGATCTGGTTTTAAGTGGGGCTTAAGGTTAAAGTAACTGAGAATATGAGGGACCTGAGAAATGGGCCCAAAATGATGGCCATAAGTATGGAAACCTAAAGCAATAGTAGGAAACAGGTGAAGAACTAGAAGACAAAGGAGAAGCACATAGAACACCCATGTGCTCCCAAAAGAATATGCAAGAAACCTAATTAGAGGCAGAGGCAGGAGGATTACAGGGCTCGAGGCCAGCTTCATAAAACAGTTTCCAAAAACGGGAGGAAATCAAGTCAGGTCAGGAAGGTGGGTGCATGCCCATGATCCCAACACTCAGAAGGCTGAGCGGGAAGGCTGATTCTAAGTCCAAGACCACCCTGGGCTACCTATCAAGCTTAGAACAACTTGGAATACACAGCAAGACCTGGAATCAAAAAAACAAAATAAATAAACATACACCTCACCCCAAAAAAACATGTCTTGCAAAACACAATGTTAAAAAGCAGATGCTAATTCTAATTTCCTGCAGGACCTCTGGCAAGTTAGTTCCGATCTGTCACTCCGCGTTCTCTAAAGTTGTGAGCCATGTGGTAGATCCAGATGACTTCTGAGGACCTGCAGGTTCTAATATACTGTGGATGCCCCCAGATGTTCTACTGCATAATCTTTGACTGGGTCCAAACCCTCAACTCCGGAGCGAAGATCTAGGGACCCGGGTTAGGCGAGGAGTACAGGAAAATTCAAATATAAAGTCGTGTGAAGATGTGCGTTTCTCCGAGCAGGAGTCCGGAGCTGTCAACAGGGTCCAAGGCTGAAAGAACCTGAATACTAGAATTTCGAAGCTTTTCCGGGTTTGGAAAACTGCAAGGTTCAGGGACTGCCGGGGCCAATCCGCACCTTCACCTCCTGCTCCTAGCGACTGGGGCTAAGCAGGGCCTGCCTCTCGTCCTCCGGCTGGGGGTTACCTGCTCACAGGCTCTGGCCTGCAGCTCCCTTCTGCCTCACTCCCCAAAGCATTACACGAACGAAGCCCCGCGAGTCACTATGGGCGCCGCCATGTTGGCAGAACAACAACTTTATCAGAAGCGGAGGCCGCGGACACAGACAGGAGAGGTGGAGCCAGGGAGGAAGAGCGTGATGTCAGAACGGAGGCGCTGACTCCTCCCCCAGGCAGGCCCCGCCCCCGGACCCGCCCCTCTTGGCCCGCCCCCTGGCCCGCCCCGCCCCACCCCGGGCTCGTCCACTGTGCAGGCTTTCCTGACTGTACAAATTCTTCTTATCTGGTAGTCGTGTTATTACAATTGTAACAGAAACGGGGAAGATGCTAATGGATAAAGGCGTCAGGTGGTAAAAAAGATCTGGAGTGGTTCACGGTCAGGTCTTGAACCTTAGCGCCGCAGAAGCTGCCAACTGAGCTGGTCTGTCCGACTTTTTGATCTATTGTGGGCCTGGTGATGTTTGAAGCTCTTCCATCCATCAATCAGATGATGTAAGTCCAGGAGGAGAATTGCCTAGCCCAGAGGAGAGTAGGAGTGAAGTATACTGGCAGACAAGAAAACAAGCTGCCTAAACGAACACTTTGCTTAGGAGTTTAATGTGCCCCATCACCCTGCACATATCGCAGCAAGCACTTCTGGCCTGTCTATAATTAAGGAATTTCAAAGGAGCAATGGTGAAATTCTGACTTTTTAAGGGAGAATTCTAAGAACACATTGAGAAATCCAGAATAGTGATATTTGATATCGCAAAATGATTGATGTCCAGTAGGGCCAAAAACAATGTCTGAGAGCCATCTTTTCCTTCAGGGCTGAAGTCAAGTGTACCTGTGTAAACAATCCATCCCACCACTGCGTAGTCTCCATCTCAGCTTTCTTACATAGATGAGTGGAGTCCATAGGGAGGCCAGCAAGTGTGCACACTCCTGCAGAATAAAACTATACATTCTGTGTGCCACCCAGGGACACACCAGGACCTTTTATCCATTCCCAAGACTGAAAACAAACAAACAAAAAAAAAACACCAAAAACAAACAAACAAACAAACAAAACAGTTTCCTGTTACCTGAAAGCTTGAAACGCCGTTTTATTCTAGAACACTATCAAACCTTACCTGGAAACCAACCACAAATAAGAATCTCAGGTTCCACTCTGGGAACCTGTTTCAGAGCCTGCATTTTAAAAGGAGTCACAACGTTAAAGTCTGAACTCAAGCCTGCGATTCACTGTACTGGAATGTGAGCGATTTTGAGCACTAATGCAGCTTTCTCAGTTTACAAATATAGGGATGGGGATGAGGCTCAGTGGGTGATGTGCTTTGCCAAGAAGCACAAAGCCCTGGGTTCAATACCTAGCTCTGCATGACTACTTGTGGTAGTACAAGCCTGTAATCTCAGCACTTGGGATGTGGAGACAAGAGGATCAGAAATGCAAGGCAACCCTTCCCTATACAGTTCCAGACCAGCCGTGGCTACGTGAGAACCTTTCTCAAAACAACAATGATCAGGAAAACTGAAGCCAAGGGAACTGATTGTCTTGCCCAAGGCCATGACTCAAGTTAATGAAAGATTTGGGATTCAAATCTGGGATCTGTGTGTGTTTCAAAAAAACCTGAAATGTCAGCCCTTAGGAAGTTGAGACAAGAAAGCCTGGAAATCAAGTCCAGCCTGAGCTACAAAGCAAGGCCTTGTCTCAAAAACTTAAAAAAAAAAAAAAAAAAAGCAAAATTTGGTGTCTCACTCTTGAAATCCCAGTAGTCAAGAGATTAAGGCAGAAGGATTGCCTTGAGTTAAAAGCCAACCTGAGTTACACAATGAGTGTCAGGCTAGCTTGGGCAACATAGTAAAACCTTGTCTAAAAATTGTTGTGGAATAATTTTTCGTATACTGTGAAGATATGTCAATGTGTCTTTTCCAAGGTGCTTTTTTTATTGGTTTAACTTAACTTTAAAAAAAGTTAAGTTGGGGCTGGAGAGATGGCTCAGAGGTTAAGAGCATTGCCTGCTCTTCCAAAGGTCCTGAGTTCAATTCCCAGCAACCACATGGTGGTTCACAACCATCTGTAATGAGGTCTGGTGCCCTCTCCTGGCCTGCAGGCATACACACAGACAGAATATTGGATACATAATAAATAAATAAATAAATAAATAAATAAATAAAAGTTAAGTTGCCATTAGCTAGGCAGAAGATATAGGCAGGACAGCCAGACACAGAGGATGCTGGGAAAAAGGACGGCGGGGTCACCAGGAGACGGAGAGTAAGCAAGACATGCTGAAAGACAGGTAAAACTGCGAGCCACGTGGCAATCATAGATTAACAGAAATGGGTTAATTTAAGTTATAAGAGCTAGTTAAAAACAAGCCTAAACTATCAATCACACTTTTATCGCTAATAATAAGTCTCTGGGTTGGGATTTGGGAACTGGCTGGTGACACAGAAAAGGTCCACTACAAAAAAATAAAACCAAAACTAAAAAAACAAACACTAGTCTTCAGCCTGTCATATTGGTATCTGTTCCCAAATTGGAAAATGCAAGAATATAACTTGCAACCTAATCCCCTCACTTTGAAGATGATGGAGCACGGCTTTCCTGAGGTCATATACCTAGCACATGGGAGAGCCAGGACTTCAACCCAGATTGCTTGACCCCTCTACCACCAAGATGGGATGCTTAATGTAAGGTTACCATGGAAGCACTGCCCAGCAGATGAACTTACCACTCTTTTTTATAATATTATAAAAATTGATTCTTGGACTGGCTCAGCAGTTTAAAGCGCTGACTGCTCTTCCAGAGGACCTGGGGATGAGACTGGGGGGAAGGGTCAGATCTCAAGAGCAGTAAGAGAGGAATGGGCCTGCCTTCAGCCTACTTGTTGCCCTGGTAAAAGCAGTCCTTGGGTTAGCAGGACAAAGCCACAGGATGGTTAGAGGGGGTGGTTTGTGGGATCCACAGGAGATGTGGGCAGGGGCGAGAGAGGGCTACAGCTGGTGTTGTTTCAGTGCTAGGGACTGGGGAGATTGGGTCTGGAAGAACAGAGAGAGGAGGAGATCTGTGATTTATCAGCCTTCCTGGTTTTCTGGCACGGATGCCCTGTGGTTTATCAGGGGGTGCCTGCTGGGTACAGAGGCCGAGAAACAGTGATGAGTCTGGGTGGGAGGTTAGGAAAGGATGGTCTGTGGGACCCACAGGAGATGCGGGCAAGGGGAAGGAAGGCTGCAGCTGGTGCTCTGTTGCTGTGCTAGGGAGGAGACTGGGGGATTGGGTCTAGGGGAATAGAGGGGAAGAGAAGGTCTGTCCCTCCTAATGCCCTCATTCATACATAACCAGAATGCCTTTTTCTCATAAAAGGACATGTAACCTCCATCTTTATTCTCCTTCAAAACGACTCTGTTCTCTTATGAAGTAAAGTTAACATTGACATTTTTCGAAGATTATTTCAAGTGGAATTTTCCTAAAAGTCACTTGCTTTTCTGAAAAGTAGCTATTTTTACATCAAAGACAGTGGCATGAAAGTAAATCCTTTCACTCTTAAAGATCATGTTGCAAAGATACATTATTAAATAAAAGAGACAAGCTGCTAGCTGTGCAGAGTGTTAGATCTTTTTTTTTTTTTTTTTTAAGAAAAGGAAGCTGGGCACGGTAGTACATACTTGTATTTCAAATAGTTCTGAGGTTAAGGCAGGAAGATTACCAGCTAAGGCTATATAGCAAGATCTTTTCTGAAAAATGCAATGCAAAATGGAAAAATAATTATAATAAGCCAGGAATGGTGGTACATGCCTATAATTCCAGATACTTGGGAAGCCGAGGCAGAACAACTTAATGAGCCCCGTCTCAAAAGGAAAGGTAAAAAGGGCCTGGGATGGAATTCTTTGCTTCCCTCTCATGGTTAAAGTGGTAAATTGTATGCATATGTATTTTATGGAAATTTGGAAAATGAAAGCATTCCTCTCTGCAGACTCCACAGGGAATGATTCCCCATCATTAAATAAAAACCACTGGAAGCTGTCAGTCTGCTCTAAGCCTCTCAACAGTCCCAGGCCAGGTGGAGTCATCACACCAAAGTTCCAGATCACCAAGCTGAAACCAAAGCTCTTGAGTCTAACTGAGAAACTGGGACTTGAGAAAGAATGGGCAGGTTTCCCAACAGTCCCAGGGAAACTGGGCTGATAATAAAATTCCTTCTCTCTGCTTTAATCTTCACACAAAAGAAGCAACCTGAGATAATCCAGGGTTAACTAATCCGTGATTTCCCTCTGCTCTGATGCCCACTCCTGCCTTGCAAGGAAAGAAACCTGGAAATGACTAACTTGCCTTTTGCATATTGGTTTCTCCCCTTTCGCCTTGGTCTGTGAAGCAGCCCCTCCCCTCTTCTGCTTGTTATCAGAACCTTGACTCATAATCCAGCACTCCTTTTTCCTGTATTCCATGAGAAATTAGGAAGTGGAAACTGGGAAAGAAAAGCAGGTTGCTACTAATTTCTCCCCACTGTGCCCAAAGAGAATATATAGAAAACCATGAGACAAAGGCCAGAAGATATTAGACCGAGCTATGAGATAGTTGACAATCCAATAAATAAATAAATAAATAAATAAATAAATGTAAAATACAAAGGTCTCACCTCAAAGAAAATAAAAAGTGATTTATTCTAGAGCCAAATATGAGTGACTGTGTCAGGGAGCACAGATCCAGATTATCCCAAAAATCACATTCCAGCATAGTAACCAAGACCAAGACAATTTTCAAATATACCAGAAGAAACACTAGGAGTGGGTTACAGTAAGGTGGGGAAATCTGCTATAGGCCTGGGATGTTATCTGATGGCATCTGGACATGGGAAGTAAGGGGCTTGTTTGTACATTCCCAAAGGACTCCCGCTGATAGTCACAGAACATTAGGTCACACATAAGACAGGCTGGTTCAGGGGCTGAGACAGCCCAAGATAATTCTCTATATTCTAGTTCCCCACAATCATTCAAACAAGCTTATAAAATCTCTCAAGTAGGTGTGGCTTTTGTGTGGAAACTTCAACTCAGGCAGTTAACAGGTCTTTTTCTGACCAGAAGGGGAGGCTGCCTGGGCCTCAGGTTGTCTCCATTGTCTTTGATAATAGAGAGATGTGGGGAGAAGGGGTCGTGTGCCACAGCACTCCTGTGGAGACCAGAGGACAACTTTGTGGGCTTGGTTCTCTCCTTCTGCCTTTACATGGCTTCTGGAGCTCCAACTCAGGCCATCTTGCCGGTCTCTGGTACAGTGATTTTAACCCAAAGACGTTTTCGTTAGAAAACTAGATTATAATGTGGTTTAGGAGAGGAATATTGAGAAACTAGATCAGTGAGGAAAAAGTCAAAGGAATTCTCACTATAGGTAGACCACAAGGAAGTCAAAACATGGTTTTAGGTTTTTTTTGTTGTTTTGTTTTTGTTTTTGGTTTGGTTTGGTGTTTTGAGACAGGTTTTCTTTGTGTGGCCCTGGCTGGCACCGCTGTGTAAACCAGTCTGGCCTCAAACTCACAGAGATTCACCAGCCTTTGCCTCCCAATTGCTGGGATTAAAGGCATACTCTACCTCGCCTGGCTGTCAAGATGTGTTTTGACTGTAACCATGACTCATCATCATGCTTATCAGATTTTCCCAGATAAAGAAGTGGAGTTCTTCAAGGTGATTTGATCAACACTGTTAAAATTCATGATTCACCCTGTTAAGAGGCTTAAATCAGAACCAGGGCTCTTTTGACGCAAGGGTTAGTCCTTTTTCAAACTTCATGGCATGGCCTCCTTCTCCGTACCAAAATAGACTGCTACAGAATAAGAATGGAAAAAAAAATCCTTTCTTCCAATGTTTCTTTTTTTTTTTTAAGATTTATTTATTTATTTATTATGTATACAACTGTTGGGTCCTAAAGCCCCACCAAGGAGGAGGTCACCCCAAGAGACACTCATAGCACGGTTGATGCAATAGTAAGAGGAATTTTTATTCTGCCACGGCAGAGGTCCCTCAGCCTGGAGAGGAGAAGGACGCCTGCTTTGTTTATTACAAGCTCTTTTAAAGGAAAAAACCCACAAAATCAGGGAGGGGGTAGTACAGAATCAAAGGGAAATGATGGAGGAAGGTCATTAGCTAATAAAGGAACTGCCTTGGCCCATTTTATTGGTTAGAAGATAGGTGGGAGGAGTAAACAGAACAGAATGCTGGGAGGAAGAGGAAGTGAGGTCAGACTCCACAGCTCTCCTCTCGGGAGCAGACGCCTCAGAGAGACGCCATGCCCCGCTCCCAGGCAGACGCATGCTATGAAGCTCCGACCCAGGATGGACATAGGCTAGAATCTTCCCGGTAAGACCGGTGCTACAGTTGATTAGAAATGGGTTGATCGGGATATCAGAATTAGCCAGTAAGGGCTAGATAGAAATGGGCCAAGCGGTGTTTAAAAGAATACAGTGTCCGTGTAAGCCGCTCCTCTTATTACTACAGGGAAAGTCCAAAAATCATTTGTCAACTATTTTGACTATTTCATACAATGGTCAGCTAACTCTACTTGATCAATGTTATGGCGGTTACAAGGAGGAACACCTGCAGGTCGTCTCACCCCAGTTCCAGGGTCCGGGTCTATTGAAGAAAGACTACAATGGGGATGGAAAGTACTCAAAGCTCCCGTGCACGCGTGGTTGGTTACCAGGGTCCTGGTTCCCAGGAAGGGGGATGCAGTAGTGCTAAGGTGCCTCAAAGTCTTTCACAACATTCTACCTCCATGTAGGCCTGCAGGCCAGAAGCAGGTGGCAGATCTCATTAGAGATGGTTGTGAGCCACCATGTGGTTGCTGGGAATTAAACTCAGGACCTCTGGAAGAGCAGCCATTGCTCTTATCCTCTGAGCCATCTCTTCAGCCCCCTGCCCCAATGTTTCTTTTCTAAGATATTTGACCAGTGTATACCTCCCATCCATATATCCTCACTTCTCACCATCCTGTGATCCTTCACTCTGTCCTGCTGTGGTGTTCATTCAGATAGTTCCATGAATATCCTAGCAACCAGGCTTTAAAGCAGGGGTTAGGCACACAATGGTAGCAGAGAGACTCCCGATAGCCTCCAACCTGCCTTCTCAGTTCCTCTCTTACCTAGGTGTTCCTGCCTCTCTCCCTGTCTCTTGCATCTCTTGCTTCTCCCACCCGGTCTCTTTCCCCCCTCCCCACCCCCATCTAGAACAGAATGTGAAATCTGCTAAGATTGCCATGAAATGATCACCAAATCGATTTCTGCTTGAAACACACATTGTTCCTAGAGCTTCCAGGACAAGAGCTAATAAGGACTCTTATTTAAGTCACATCTCGAGGTTTCTGTTCACTGTAGTGAAATTATCTGCTATCCCACATACTCAACTGATATAGACTCTGCCCTTTCCCCTCTTCCCACACAGAAGTCATGTTGCCTGTTCTCTCAAGCATCTTTCATGTCCCCCCACAGCATCCTGTACCTGTTATAATCCTCCAGTCCAGGTGTTCCTTCTTTCCCCCCACTCTTCCACAATCTAGGGGCTCCTTCATTCCCCCCACTCTTCCAACAGCTTCTAGGCTTTATCACTACTACATTTATTTACTATTTGTATCGGGTGTTCCTGCCATGGCATATGATGGTCAGAGGACAACTTTTGGGAGTCTGTTTTTTCTTTCCACCATGTGAATCCTAGCAATCAAACTCAGGTTGTCAGATAGGACACCACTGAGCCATCTCGCTGGCCCTTGTTTTATATTTTTGAGATAGAGTCTCACCATGTTGCCCAGAACATTCTAGATTCTCCAGCCTCAGCCTCTTGGGTGCTGTGATTATAAGCACGTGGCATCATACCAGCTGAGTGTGATCTTGTTGCATAGAGAGTTACAGTAGATTCCCGCTAATCACAGATTCTTTATTTGTGACTATCTATTTGCTAAAGTTGATGTGTGACTCCAAAATTGATAGTATTCATGTTTCTTTTGAGGTCATTTATAGACATGTGCAAAAAGATTGTTTTTAGAAAAGAAAATCCAGCACTCAGGAGGCCAAGGCAGGCAGATGTCTGTGAGTTCGAGGCCAGCCTGATCTATAGAGCTAGTTCTAGGACAGTCAAGGATACTCTCAAAGAAACCCTGTCTCCGAAAGAAAAGAGATAAGAAGAGAAAAGAAGAGAAGGAAAAGGAAAGGAAGGGAAAGAAGAAAAGGGAAGGGAAGGAAAAGAAAGGAAAGGAAAGAAAAGCAAAAGCCCACATACACTTCAGTGCACATTTTTACCTGGAATGCTGCCAGCCCAATTGATAAAGATCCTGCAGGCATGCCTTAGACTTAAGACCATTTGGTGTCACCCACTAGCCCAGTACCAGACCCACCTAGTGACTGCTCAAAAATGGATGTTAACACCTGAGTGACCCCAACCATGCCTGGTACCCAGTACCTGTGCAGCATACTGGGTCCCAAGCAGCTATCAGTTTCAAAGGTGGGTATCCTGAGTCCTCTCAACAGCAAGCCACTGAGTTATGGAAGAGATCAGGCCGTCACTGTCTGATGGAGTGACTGAGCCATTCTAGGGCCACCAAGCCAGGAAGAAAGGATGTGGAAGTAAATGATAGGAGAATGTGGAGAGAGCTAATCCTGGTTACTGCCAAAGGCTTAGGGTCTTAATACCCAAGGGCTGAACAAAGGACTGTAACACTTGCAAGACCAACAGAGGGCTGTAACACTTGTAGGAACAGTTCCTGTTATACCCAAGGCCTGCCATGATTTCTTCTGGGTAGAACAAAAGAACCATCATCCAACTTTCTGGGGACTGTCACCACCATCAATTTGCAGAAATGGGGGGCACTGAGAGGCTATCATTATGATAAGACACTATGAGCAAAAGCAAATTGGGGAGGGAAGATTAATCTGATTTATACTTATATATCACAGTTCATCACTGAAGAAAGTCTTGGCAAGAACTCAAACAAGGCAGGAACCTGAAGGCAGGAAGAGAAGCAGAAGCCATAGAGGAGTATTGCTTACTGCCTTATTTTCCCAAGGTTTGCTCAGCCTGTTTTCTTATACACCCCAGAACACTGCTGAGGGGTGACACCACCCATAACAGGCTGGTCCTTCCACACCCATCACTATTAAGAAAATGCACCATTAGCTTGCCAACAGGCCAGCCTTTTAGGAAGCATTTTCTTTCTTTCTTTCTCTCTCTCTCTCTCTTTTCTTTCTTTCTGTCTGTCTTTCTTCCTTCCTTTCATTCTTTCTTTCATTTTTTCTTTCTTTCTTGTTTGTATTTTGTTTGTTTTGTTTTGTTTGTTTGTTTGTTTGTTTTGGTTTTTTGAGACAGGGTTTCTCTGCAGCTTTGGAGCGTGTCCTGGAATTAGCTCTTGTAGACCAGACTGGTCTCGAACTCACAGAGATCCTCCTGTCCCTACCTCCCAAGTACAGGGATTAAAGGCGTGTGCCTCCACCACCTGGCATGGGAGGCATTTTCTCAATTGCGGTTCCCTCTTTCCAAATGACTCCAGCTTGTGTAAAGTTGACATAAAACTAGCCAGCACAGCCACACAACTGTGAAATATTTCAGTGTTGTCTGGCTCCAGAGTGTAAGATCTGACCCACCAAAGCCAGACTGTCTCTCGTGTGCTTGCTGCACAGATTTGCTTGAGGGGAGTAAAATGTCTGAAAAAGCAACAAGCATGTCACCTGGCCATCATCCCATACAACCAACTGTCCTCCCCACATGCAAAAGGGAAGGTGAGAGGAGTGTTGCTGCCTACTTCTGAAGGTTTCTGCTTAGCAAGCCTCAGGTGTTCCAAACAGGCTTGGTGTGTGTGTGTGTGTGTGTGTGTGTGTGTGTGTGTGTGTGTGTGTGTTTCACCCTGTGAGCACCAATAAACTTTTAAATTTTATTTGGTTATTTATTTGTGTGTGTGTGTGTGCGCGCGCACGTGTGTGTGCATGTGTCTATATGAGTGTATGTGTGTGTCAATATGCGTGTATGTGTATACCTCAGAAGCCAGAAGGGGGTACCAGATCACTTGCAGTGTTTCTCAACCTTCCTAATGCTGCGACCCTTTTATACAGTTAGTTCCTCATGTTGTGGTGACCCCCCAAACATAAAATTATTTTCATTGCTACTTTATAACTGTAATTTTGTTACCATCAGGAGTCATAACATAAAATCTGATATGCAGGATATCTGTGCAAGAAAGGTTCGTTCAACCCCCCAAAGGGTCACAGCCCACAGGTTGAGAAAGCTGCCTTACAGTTTGTTACAGGTGTCTGTGCGCTGCCTGACACGAGGGCTGGAGTCTCCACTCAGGTCCTCAGGACTGAGCAGGAAGTGTTCCTGTCTGCTGAGTCATCTGCCAGCACCAGTGAAGTGTCTGCTATTCTTTCTTCAGCAAAAATCAGTTCCCTATTCACTGTTGCCTTTGCTCTTTGAAGAAAGGCGTGGGAACTGGATGGTCCATGTATTTGTTGCTTTTCTATTGCTGTGATAAAATAATGGCGAGGGCAAGTCATAGAAGGAAGCAGTTCCAGAGGTGGGAGATTCCATCACAATCATTTCAGGAGAGCTTGACAGCAAGCATGGTGGCAGGAACACCTGGGAGCTCACATCTCTAACCGCAAGCAGGAAACAGAGAGAACTCAAAACAGTGCAAGTCTTTAAGATCTCAAACCCCAACCCCAGTGGCATACTTCCTCCAGCAAGACCACACATCCTAAACCTACCCAAACAGGGCCACCAACTGGAGACCATGTATTCAAATACCTGGTCCTATGGGGGCTGTTCTCGTTCAAACCACCACAGGTCATTTTTCCTCCTTGGTATTTGCTGACCTGTGGGCTAAGTCTGTCATTTATGGGCCAAAACCTCAGGATCACCTTGTCTGAGAGGTATTGACGGAGAGATGGGAGTGGGTGTTTTTCTGGAAGTTGCTACCATGCACCTGGGTTTTAAGCATCCTAGGGTGAAATTCTTCTTTTCTTAGGAACCCAATAGTGTAAAGGATTCATTACCAAACATCAGCTCCTTAATTAACTTCCAAAATGTCGCGTTTTTTCCTCCTAAAGCCTTATGATTCTCAAGTGCACATGAAAACATCCCACTTGGAATGACTCAGACCTTAATTATACTTTGACACAGAGACAGACCTTGGGCTTAGGTTTTAATCCATTCATTAAAAGGGAAGGGAAAATCCTTCCAAGTGCTGCAAATCTCCTTAGGCCCATGATTGCTTCTAGAAAGAGATCATTGCATTTGAAGACTGAATTTATAAAACAGTATTAGTTACATTTGGCCTAAAGATATTTAGAATTTGTCATTATTAGAACTTGTTATGTGTTATCATTAAGCGGCTATGGACAACACACACTTATTTCCAAGTGTCTTAAGTGTGTCTTGCCCGTATTTTGGTGATTATCTGCAATTTATCCACAATCCTCCTGCTTCAGCTACCCATCAAGCTAACTGTTCCTTAAATCTGTGTTTATGTATCTTGTCTTCTGTAAATGAATGAAATCAAATGATCATGTTCCCCTGACCTTTGTCCAGCAAATACAGTTTTACACACAGTTGTGTGCTCAGCTAGATCCCAAAGATTAATGTCTCACTTTCCAGCTCAAATCACACAACAGACAAGAAGAACAGAGGCCTCAGTTTCCAACTCTGTCGAGTTTGTGGAGTGTAAAGATTGTGTGTTGTTAAGCCTTGTTTGCTGAAGGCTTGGTCCTCAGTGAATCTAATCACACTAGGGCTCTGTTCTAACCCATGAGTTGGGCCGTCATTGGAGATGATGGAGATGAGGCCTAATTGGAGATGCTCTACGCCCCGTCCTCTGCCCTTCTCAGTTTCCCAGCCTACATAAGGTGTGTATATAAATTACTGTCCTGTTGCTGTGATAAAACACCATGACCACGGCTACTTACAATAGAAGGAGCTTACTTTGTCTTATGATTCCAGAGGAATGAGTCTATCGTGTAGGGAGGCAGAGCAAGAAGCAGCAGGCACTGCAGAAGCAGGAAGATAAGAGCTCAGAGCTTCAAACACAGGCATGAAGCAGAGTGTGAACTGGAAATGCCGAGAGACTGCTGAACACTCAGAGTCTGTCCTTAATAACAAACTTCTTCCAGCAAGGTTGCCCACCTGAAGTCCCCAAACAGAGCCACCAACTGAGAATAAAGTGTTCATAACCCGAGTCAATACAGAACTTTCCCCACTCAAACTGCTATCATGAGCATCTCTGCTCCGCCATGACCTGTCTGCCATGACGTTTCTGCCTCATCACAGGCCACAAACAATGGAGGCAGCCCAATATGGACAGAAACTTCCGAAACCATGAGCCAAAATAAAGGTTTCCTCCTTTAAATTGTTTCTCTTGGGTATTTTGTCAAGGAGATGAAAACACAAATAGTATATGCAAGGAGAGAATTTAGTTTAATGAGTGCCGGACACTTGGAGGGAAGGTGGTAACTGGTCAGCTGATATTAATGACAATAACATAACCGTGTCATCTCTCAGTAGCTGAGGGATTGATGGTATGTGCTTTGCTTGTTTGTGACTTTCCAGGGACTGATAGCCAATACCTCTAAGTAGATAACAGTGACAAACATTGCTATATTTTGTTATTTTTAATTAATTCTTCAGAATATATACCTAAGGAGCACCCTAATGCCTATTTTTTCCAGCGATGGTGATTAAACCCCAGAACCTTGCACATTTGACCAAGTACTTATTCTATTACTAAGCTTCAATCCTAGTACTCAGGAACTGAGGCAGGAGAATCACAAGTTTGAGCCATTCTGATCTGCAGAGTAAGATTCTATCTCAAAAGAACAATAAATAAATGTAAGCCACGGGAATACTTGGCTGATCATACAATAACAATAAAATCACTGCCATTGGCAGCATCTAAAATTTCTATCGGAGCGCAAGGGAAAGAATGAAAGACAGTGACTAAGCTGAGCTTTCATGGTAGGAGGAGAAGGAAGAGGAAACCAGAAAGGAGGAAGTGAGGGAGAGAATGAGGGAGGAGGAAGAAGGGGAAGAGGAAGGAGAGGGGAAGGGGAGGAGGAAACATCCATGGGATGGGACAGGCAATGAGGTATTATCTTCCCAACTCTCTGCCCAGACAGAGAAATACCGTGCTAGAGCTCGCTATGAGTCAGAAACATCAGGTGGTCACCACAGTGCAGTCTATCATCAACCAGACTGTTGCGTAACTGTTTTAAAATAGAATAATCTATCCCTCCAAGACAGCTCTCTGTGGCAGAAACTTTATCACAGGCCAGGGACTATGGAGAACAAGGAGCTATTTCATCTCTGTCACCCTCGACTTCTTATCTGCAAAAGAGGATAGGCAAAGCTTTGTTTTAAGGATCGAGTGAGCGCAGAGACAGATAGAGTTGAAGCAATGCCCATCACCAGGTAAACTCTCAATGCTCACAGACCCTGATGCTACAGATGGGGCTGTGACTGGGGCTGCCAAGGTGTGCAGGGTAGAGATGTGCAAAGGCCTTGACTTATGAGTGATGGCAGACTGCCCAGAGCGTGTACTTGGTAACTTAATTCCCATGTCATCTATAGCTAATGTGAATATTCACATGCATAACCCAGGGACCAGATGGTCTGGGATGCAGTCAAGATTCTGCATTTCTAGATGACTTCCGCGGGATGATGAGAACAACCATCAGCTGCTTTGAGACTTGGAGGTAACACTAGAGAGTTGTGGAAGTAGAGTCTGACCACAGATGGCTCACACATCCTGTGAATTGTAGAGGCAAAGGTATATCTGACTGGATAGTAAAACTTAAAAAATAATAAGCATGTAATCTCAGGACTAAGAGGGCCAAAGCAAAAGAATCTTGAGTTCCAGAGAAGCCAGGGCTGCTACCAAGACCCCACCTTAATGCAAAGGGAAGGAGGCGGAGAAAGCAAAACAGAAGTGAATTACTTATAAAGCCAAATAGTAAACAAAGTGTTAATAAAATTTTGCTAGCCAGGGGTTGTTCCTATTGAATCTACTTGAATAAATACATTTAAATAATTTGGAATTAACCAATGGCTCTTCAAACGAAGGTTGTGAAAGTGTTTGGAAGACTTTTTTTTCTAAGTGTTTAACACCTCTCCACCTGTCTCTTGTTTGTATGTTAACTTTTCTCAACAAATCTAGAAGGAAAGAACCCCTGAATTTCTGTGAATTGAACTAGTCATGCATGAACAGATAGATTCATCATTCCATTCAACAGCATCTGAGTAGCTCATGTTAAACCTCTCTGGTCCTGGGGATAGAGAAGGAAGACTGTTGATGCATTTTCTCAGGGGCTAAGGGTTTAATGGTTGAGATGGATGACTGAATTCCCATCATCCATGACAGTGGCAAGCATAGCCACTGACGATCTCGGAGGAAGGATCCATCTCCCTCTGGAGTGGAAGAAGCAGGAAAATATGAAAAGGCATCCTGGAAGAGGCAATTTCAATATTTTCATAATTGGGATGATTATTCTACAAGTCCCTTAAATGGGGTCTAGAGAGATGAGTAGCCATCAAAGTAAACTCCTCTCGTCCTGGAGAGATGACTGAGGTATTTTTGGCTCCTTGACACCTGAGCTCCACCCATAGCAGACAGAGGCAGTGGTTCTGAGCAAAGGACCCCAGAAATTGCACCAATCTATGCTCACATAAGCACAAGCATCTTGTCAGCACCTTCTATCAGCCAAGTGTAAATAATTTGTTGGTTCGGTTCCAGAGGAGCCAAGGAGTCTGAGTTCCCTGCAGACAGAGCTAAAGAAGGTTGCCCAGGGCTCCAGCTCACCGTATGAGTCTTTCTTGAGAGACATAACTGCTCAGAGAAAGAGTTCAATGCCAAGAACCCCCTGCCCAAGGAGACCTCTATCTCCAGTAAAAACGGCCCTCTAAAAAGAGAGGTCAAATGGATCTTTAAAAACTTTCAAAACAGAATAGAGTCATGGTTAGAAAGCTTTCAATAAGCCCTAAGCTGCCTTCAATCAGGCACCAGATGTCCCATATAGCAAGACCCACAGTCAGATTACAAGAAGCTCCGCAGCACAGAGATCTCTGAGTGCATCCTTTAACGAAGGGTTTCCCAAACATAATTGACTGTGGAACCATTTTTTTTTAATAGTTGAAGATTTACTAGAATCCTTAACTTGTATTCCATGGCATTTTCTTTAGGGGTAATGCTCTAACTACCAGTGTCAGCCATAGCTCCAAGAGAAACATCAAACGGGAATTGAATCATGTGACTAGAGGTGTACTTACAAGGCAGAAGTCGGTGAGATGGCTCGGTGTGTAAAGTATTTGCTATGCAAGCATAAGGGTTGAGTTTAGGTACCTAGCCCTTCATAAACTAAGTGTATGGGTGCATGCCTCTAATCCCAGAACTTGGGTGCTAGAGGCAGGAGGATCTGAAGCTCAAGGGCATCCTCAATTGCATAGCAAGTATGCCAGCCTTGGATACATAAGGCCCTGACTATGAATAAATGAGTGGTTATGGTAAGATACAGCAACACAGAAGAACAAACAGCAATCTAACAGCTTTTACTTCAATTTTTTATAATCTTGTACAAATTATTTATTATTAGTAGTATGTATATATATGACATGCATATGTGAATATGGGCACGTGTGTGCTACAATGCAGAGAGGTCAGAGAACAACTTTAGAAGCTGGTTCTTTCCTTCTACTATGGGATCTGGGGATTGGACTCAGGCAGGTCTTAAGATTTGCGGGGTAAGCATTCTTTTGGAGTGAGTGGTTTGAGACAGAGTTTTTCTGTGTAGCTTTGGTACCTGTCCTGGAACTCGCTCTGTAGACCAGAGTGGCCTTGAACTCACAGAGATCCACCTGCCTCTGTCTCCCAAGAGCTGGGATTAAAGGCGTGTGCCACCACCTCCTGGCATGGGGTGAGCACTCTCAGCCACTGACCCATCTTTCTTGCCCTATTTATAAGGTTTTTACGTTTTATAATACTGTGATGGGCAATTTTGATTGACGATTTGCCTGGATTTAGAATTATCACAGAAACAGACCTCTGACTGTAGCTGTCAGGGTTCTTCCAGATAGAAGACCCACCCTGAATGTGGTTAGCACCATCCCTCAGATGGGGGTTCCACACTGAATACAAGGAGAAAGTGAGCTGGGCAACCTCATTCACCTCTCTCTGCTTCCTGACTGCAGACCGGTCAACTGGCTCATCATGTTCCTGCCGCTGTGTCTTCCCCTCTGAGATGGACTGTATTTCCTTGAAATATACCCTTCCTGTCTTAAGTTGCTTTGTGATAATTGACCACACCAAAGAGAAAAGTAATGAATACAGATGGCTACTTCTTTTCCAATATAACGCTGTGTACAGCCTTCATATATGATGAAATTGAAGGGAAGTTTCTTTGCCTGAAGTCAGAAGGATAGAATCTGAACCTCTCACACTGGCTAAAGTAACTCTGAAAAAAAAAAAAAAAAGGAGTTCTCCAATTTGGTTCAGCCAGTCAGTATAAATGCTTATTTTACAAACAGCATATTTAAAAGTCCAAGGGTTAATGGTTTACTTTACATAAATGGTTTTCAAAGTATGATCCCAGGACCCAGCAAACTAATACTATCCAGAGACGTGTTAGAAATAAAATATCTTGAGGCTAGAGAGATGGTTACACCTTTAAGAGCACTGGCTGTTCTTCCCGAGGATTCTGGTTTGGTTCCTAGCTTGCACACGTCAGAACAACCAACTCTAACTCCAGTCCCAGGGGTTCACACGCCCTCTTCTGGCCTCTAATGGCACAGCATACACTGAGTGCATAGACATGTGTGCAGGCAGGCAAAACACCCATACGCATGAAATAAAAATAAAAATTAATCTAAAAAAAATGAACATTTTCTGGCCAAATCCTAGAGACATTGAGTCAAAAATTGTAGGTGTGGCGTCAGCCTTCCAGGGGATTGATTCTAATACAGGGTAAATTTTGAGAACCTTCTGTGTGTCACAGTGAAGTAATTACTAAAGGATGTTTAAAATTGATCAAATGGCCGGGCGGTGGTGGCGCACGCCTTTAATCCCAGCACTTGGGAGGCAGAGGCAGGCGGATCTCTGTGAGTTCGAGACCAGCCTGGTCTACAGAGCTAGTTCCAGGACAGGCTCCAAAGCCATAGAGAAACCCTGTCTCGAAAAACCAAAAATAAAATAAAATAAAATTGATCAGATTTGGTTTCAAATCCTGACCACCTTAGTTTTGTGATCATAAGTAAGTAACTTAATATCCTTCATGGTCTCAGCTTCCTGACTTGGAAAGAGAAGAGAGAAGTATCCACGTCTGTAGCTTTTCTATTCCCCCTTACACCCCACTCTGGGTGAGGAAAAGGAGACAGGAAAACCATGGCCTGAGGTCTTGACTCTGAAACCATGGATGACCCAGTATCTAGCATTTCCTGAGCCTGTGGTTCTCAGAAGTTCCTTGACTAACTTAGACACAGCAGGAGAGACATCAGAACACACAGCCTCTGAGACTTAATTTATACTGCCGGCCTCGGAGACGCTTCTGACATTGCTGGCAAACAGACTCAATATCACCAGTGTCTGCAGCACCACCCCAAAGTTCCCAGTCCCCCAACCCTCAGGCTCCTCTCTGGAGCTTCCTCCAAGATAAAACAAGCCAGGACACAGTTGCTTCCACCCCTAATTACGGTTTTCTTCATTTGCCTGCTTTTCCTTCTTTCTCGCTCTCATGTCAATACCAGAAGGAGGAGGTTGTCAGGGTAACACAGAGTGGAGTCTGGAACAGAGTGGAGGCGGGAAGTCCATCCTTGACCGAGCCTTAACCCTGTTTGGCTGAACACCCACTGGGTTCTCGGCTGCCTCTGTATCCTGGTAGCAAGAATGTGAGCATCTGACATTTCTAGTTTGTTTTCCCTATCCTCCCCCTCCGATAGCATCTCCCAGCTTCTCTCCAATCTCCCTCCTTCCGTCTACAAAGTCGCCCTGACCCGTGTACATCTGCTTGAATTTGCTCCCTTAATGCTTGTATTGACTAAGCCTGATACTTCTCCCTGATTTAACCGAGGCTCTCCCAGTGGCCAGCCAGATTCTATAACCATCCTACAAAATATTGCCACTGGGAAGAATGAAGAGGGATAGATGTTTATTTAGAATCCTGAAATCACCGTTTTAGCCTCCTAATTTTCAGTCATTATTGGGCCCTGACGCCGAGATGAAAGTAGCAGTGTTCAGGGAAAGGAGTCGCATTTTCTGTTTTTTGCTTGATTGAGGGACGGTCCTTCCCTCCAGTGACCTCCCAGGTCATCTCAGTGGACTAATTTGTCTCTGGTTTACAAAAACAAAAGCACACGATGTGCAAAAATCAGCCATTAAGTACATGCTTCTGTCTAGATAACAAACTCACAGTAGGCAAGCCATGACCCTCAACATATCTACATCCTAATGCCCTAACCCCTAGAATGTGTGTTAATATAATTGGCAAAAGACACTAACGTTGCTAACTAGCTAACTTTAAAATAGGAGATAAGATTATTCAGGTGTGTACCCTACGTACTCACAAGGGTCCTTAACAGGAAAGAGGGTGACAGTAGAGGGGGAGCTGTGAGAAAGACTGGTCATCGGCCACATTGAAAATGACATCCCAAAGGAGTATGACAGCCACTGGGAAAGACAAGAAAACAAATGGGGCACAGCTCTGTTGACACCTTGCTTTGAGCCCATAGGCTCGGCTTTACTTCTGATATCCAGGGCTTCCAGGAAACAAACCTGTAGCTGAGGGTGATGGTGCATGCCTATACTCCCAGCACTCAAGAGGGTGGATGCAGGAGGTCATCAGGGTCATTCTCAGTCACATAGTAGTGAGTTACGAGTCAGCTCGGGTCGTGTGAGACCCTGTCTCAAACAAGCACAATTAACTCGTGATGTTTCAAGCCCCTAAATCTGGGCTTGTTCCAGCAGCAACAGTGCCCACTGGGCATATTAGAAAAAGCAAGGAAGCCAGCTCTCCATGTGGCAGGAAAGCAGAAGTGGGTAATAACAATGATGGTGAGTGGTGTCCCAGCTCCCCTCCCTCCGCCCCCTGCTTCCTTACTCTCACTCCTGGATTCAGAGCTTCCATTTGCTTTTGAAAGCTGCCTTACAATCGCAGGTCTGACAACTCTCTTCATCACACTGGATTCTAAATTGCACTTGAAGTAGCTTGTGAAATGCCAGCCTCATGATTAGTTCACTTCTGAGCTGCAAAATGAGGGTAATCAGAGGGAGGAAAGAGCTGACCATGTTGCTCTAGAGGGAGGAGAGGGCAGAGGATCTCTCCAGTGCAATTTTCTAATAAGGCTGTAAGAGCTAAAAAGCAGGCTGTTGTTATCCTGCAGGTCCATAGTCATTCCCCGCCCCACTGCTCCATCAACACAGGCTCCCCAGCTCACCATCGCAGCATCTGACCACGCTGCCTTGAGCAAAACCTCCAGCCCACCTCTCTTCCCATATAATCCCTGGTCTTTGAGATTAGGAAGACTTTTCTAACATGACTGTCAGTCACATCTGGCCAACACTTATTTAAAGCAAGTAGGTTTGATTCATCTCCCTCACCTCACACCTTGCAACAGTCCAAAGCCCCTCTAAGATTTCTAAGGATTTCTGGCGTGTGGATAGCTTTTCTAAGGTCACATCAACCTAGACTGAGAGTTACAGGGAAGCTAATAAAGCTTAAACTTGGGGCCCACCCATGTCTGATACACTCCAGCAAAGTGCCTATGAGATCATGTTCTTGTAAATTTTGCCACTTTAAAATTTAATTTTTGAGAGTTCATGTAGCCTAGACTAGCTCCTGAGGATGGCTTTGAACTTCTGATTCTCAAGCCTCTGCCTCTACAATGTACCAGGTGCTGGGATTACAGGTGTGCACCTGTAAACAAGATTCTCGGAATAGCACCCAGGCCTCCTGCATGCCAGGGAGGCACTGTATTGACAGAGTCAGATCCCCAGATTCAGTTGAATTCTATTCAGTTTTATATTCTGTTGCTTTAAGGGGAACGGCTCTTGGCACTCAGGCTTTTGCCTTCCTCCTCTCAAGAGCACAGCAGTTTCCTTCATCCATTACCACCGGGTGCTACTTTCATGGTAGGAATTGAACGCAGGGTCTTATGCATGCTAGCCTACGCACTAAGCATTCCCAGGTTGTTTCTGGGTTCTTATCTGATCACCGCTGCCCTCACAAACTTTATTGGGTATTTTCCTAGCCCAGGTTTTCTAAGAGGGTTTCAGCTAACTGCTGCTGAAAGAGTAGACATTTCCAATAGATGCCTGTTTTTTCCCGAAGCAATGAATCTCATTCACTCATCCATGGACCTGGCACGACACAGTACTTGAGTGTGGTGGAGGAAACAGAGGAGGCTGAGAAAGGGGCTTTGGCTGAGCATCTTGGTAACGAGAGTGTGCTGAGGTGGTCACTTTTATTGTCCTCTGGAGAGTCCTGGAGTGCCTAGTGAACTGAATGGCAGTGAAGGGAAGGGTACACTCACACTTTTGAGCCTACTTAGATTCTAGCAGCTACTCAAAGGCTCCTGTGATGCTTCATTGGACACTTTTTTCATGCCTCTGTCTCTGCTTCTACACCCTAAATTCTAGGACAAGAGGCTTCTCATTTCTGTCTAAAGTGGAATTCCCCTTTGTATGCTGTGAATATCATTGGTTAATAAAGGAACTGCTTTGGGCCTATAGCAGAGCTATAGAGGAACAGAGCTAGGCAGAGAAAACTAAACTGAATGCTGGAAAAAAGAAGGGCGGAGTTGGAGAGAAGCTATGTAGCCCTGCCAGAGACAGACTCCAGAACTTTAGCCAGTAAGTCACAGCCACATGGCGATACGCAGATTAATAGAGACGGGTTAGTTTAAGATATGAGTTAGCCAAGAATATGCTTAGGTTATTGGCCAAACAGTATTGCAAATAATATGGTTTCTGTGTGAGTATTTCAGGGCTGAGCAGTAGGGAAACAAACAAGCGGCCTTATTAGAACATCTGTCCCTCTGTTCTCAGTGTAGGGCCTGGGACTTCTCTTCAGAAGTCAGAGTGTTTTACCAGGCATCCACAAGCAGGAGAGCATGGCGGATTCCTGCCACCATACACAGAGATATTTCCAGGCTGCACAGTGTGCTACATGGCAGATTTAGCTATTTCTCAAATAAAAAGGGTTTATGTGCTACATGCTCCTTCTCAGAGTTAAAGTGGAGAGTGCAGCTCTCCCAGAAATGGCGGTAATGGTACCTCCGCCATTTTAAAAAGCAGAGAGAGGCGGGGTCAACACCCAGGGCCACTGCTACCAAGGTGCTTACCATTTTAAAAGCTCTCTAGGACAAAAAAGGATTACAGATATACAATGGGACAGATCCAGACATAAAAGATCTCTAAATGAGTCACAAAGTGTTTAAAAAAATGTACGTAGGCTTGGAATAAAAAGAAAAAGAGTAAAGAGACAGTAAATGTAAGATAAAAAATACAGACAGTCATAAATTAAAGATAATAAAATAAATATTAAACTTGTAAAAAAAAGTAATGGAGTAAAAAAATAAGCCACGTAAAGATAAAATATACAGAGAGAGTCTGGATTATGTATATTATTGTGTTTTCTTTAAATTTTTTGACTGTTAAAGAGCTATGTAACAAGAGACATTTCATTATATGGACAGCTAAATTAAACCAACATAAAGGTATCTTGACTTCAAAATTTGAGTAAAAAATATGTTGCTTTAAAAAAGAGGTTCTGCTTTTGTTTCCAAAGATGATAAAAACCCATGAATTAATTCCAAACTAATGTGATTTGATGGACCAACATCCTCCCAAAATATTTCCATAAACACTCCCAAAAATCACTTTGCCCACATAAAAGCAGTTAAAAAAAAACTATGCCCAAATTCTCAAATATTGTATATAAATGTTTGTTTACACTTAAAGAGGGATATACTATAGAGATTTACATTAGTATTGACTTTGCTTTATTGATAAAAATTTTAGATCAATTTTATATATGTATATTTCTGCTCTCTATTAAGGTATTGTGTTTGTGCAGCTCATTTAAAAATGTAATGTCTAATTAAAATATAGGTTAATAGATAATCATCTATAATAGTCAAGCTTGTAGTCATGTTACTCAGATTTTCTAGATATACAAAGATATATTTCAGATGAATAGTTATCCTTCAAATCTTTCAAAGACTACAGAATATGGCATTTAAAATGTTTTAGGAACTTAGGACTTTTCATGACAATGAGACACATCTGCTCCCAGCAGCACCAATTACTTCAAGAAGAAGATGGGCATTATGGAGTTTGCTAGCCATTTGGACAAAAAACTACTCTTACCTGGACTGCTTGATGTTATGCTGTATGAACTGGACATGCAGGACTCACAGAAAAATAACTAGTAAAGTTGCCTAAAGAAGGCAAGACACAAAAGAAAAAACAAACAAACAAACAGAAGGTGAGACAGGCCTGTGGGGTTCCTGTTTCATAAAAGAATCTACTAGACACTCTGTAGGACACAGAAAAAAGTAACTAATGGACTTTGCCATTACAAGGCAGAAAAAATTGTCAAATTTTCTACTTCGTAAAAATCTGCGGGATCCTATGGGCCTGTAGGCTCCAACAATACAAAAAAACCTTGGGTGACTGTCCAGGAAGCAAGATGTCTCTGTCAATTCTAGAGTTTTAAAAGTTGTTTCTGGGCTGGAGAGATGGATCAGCCATTAAGGGCTAGGCTCACAACCAAAAAGAAAAGTTACTTACAATGCACTTCCTGTTAAGTTAGATAATATTATATCCTTTTAGAGTCCTTAATGGCGTTAAAAATAGTTATAATTAAAGTTTTCCTTGGTTAAGATAAAAGATAAAGTAGATATAAATATTGTAACTGTAATTCTTGCTTAATACCTATTTTGTTATATGTAATTTTACTATGTTAAAGTAAAAATCTTCCTTTTTATTTAGACAGAAAAGTGGAGATGATGTGGGAAGCCCTTCTGTATATGTGTTGCTTTTATTGGTTATTTAATAAAGAAACTGCTTCTAGCCTATAGCAGGGCAGAACTAGGTGGGGAAAACTAAACTGAATGCTGGGAGAAAGAAGGTGGAGTCAGGAGAAGCCATGAAGCTGCTGCCAGGGACAGACAAGCTGGAACCTTGCTGGTAAGCCACAGCCACATGGCAATACACAGATTAATAAAAATGGATTAAATTAAGATGTAAGAGCTAACCAATAAGAAGCTAGGGCTAACAGGCCAAACAGTTATTTAATTAATACAGTTTCTGTGTGGTTATTTTGGGACTAAGCAGCCAGGAACAAACAAGCAGCCTCCTACAACACAATCCCTATTGGAGCTGTGTTAGGGCTGGCCTGGTAGAGGGAGGGCACTAGGGGCAGAGATTTAAAAAAAAGCTTAGCAGCTAGAAGAAGAAACATCATGGGGCCTGGAAAGGCAGGAAGAGTAGGGGAAACAGATTTGTGTCTTACTCTCAACATTCTCAAGTCCTGAGGACAAGAAGGGATTGGGAGAGTGCTGGTTATTAATGGTTGTTAGTGTGACAGGATCTAGAACCACCTAGGAAACAAACCTTTGTGTTTCTGTGGGGAGTTTTCTAGGTTGAGATAATTGAGGTAGGGTGACCTACCCTAAACATGAGCAGTGCTATACCATGCCTGGGATCACACACTGTATAAAAATAGAAAAGGGGTGCAGAACATCAGCATTTAACTCTGCTTTCTGCAATGCAACCAGCTGCCCCATGCTTCTGTGCCATGCCTTCCTCACTAGGAGGGACTGTACCCTCAAAACCTAAGGGAAGACAAAGAAGGGCTACACAACAAAAAAAAAACCCTGACAGGAATCTCTCAGAGCAAGATCCTTCTTTAGGGTCGAATAGGGGCATGCTTGTGGGTGTGAGGGAGAGGAAGAAGGTGGGTGACTACAGAGCCCAGTCTCTGAGCCAGAGAAGAAGAGCATTGTAAAGGATTGGGACAAGGCTGCAAAGTGTCTCAGTGATGGAGAGCTTGCCTGGCATGCAGATGTCCCTGGGCTCAGACCCAGAATCCAAGGCAGCAGTGGGCACAGCTCTACAAGTTTGGAAAGAACAAGAGCTACTCCACCTCTTTCACAGAAAGGAAGGGAAACCAGGGTTCCATGGAACCCTGCCATGGGGCAGATTGCAGCCAGATGAAGGTTAGGTCAACTGTTGGAAACAGCTCTCGTCCCTGTATACTACTCTCTCTCAGACTCCCAAAGACCATGTAGGATCTGTCCCATCTTGCTTTCTTTCCTCTCCTTCCCTCCCTCCTCCCATCCCTTTGCCTCCCTTGCCAGCTTCCTTTCCTCTTCTGCTGGCTCTTTACTTCACCCTATAGATCAACTCAGCGACTCTGACTTTCTTAGTTTTATGTTATCTAGTCATTCATTCATCCAAATCTAATTTTAGCCCTTCCTGTGTACGGGTTTTCTGGGTTTTACATAGCAAATGCATCTGGTCTCACAAACCCGAGTATTACCTTTTTAGAAGGAATGGTATTTCAAATTTTGTGGTTTAGCATATTGTCTTTATACATTTTCTGTCAGAGAACAAGAAAAAATAATGTCTGGAAAGATAGAAACACTGTGCAGTAGTGAAAGGAAGCAGGAGAGAAGACAGGAGCCAAGGTGATACGCCAATGTTTTAGACCGCTCCTCCTTATGGTATACGGGAGTCACCTGTTTACCTCTGAGGACCTCTTCACTTCCCTCCTCTTGTAAGTAACACCTCATCCTATGACTCTGTAAGTAGACCCTCACCTCCATACCTCTGTAAGTAACTCCAGGAAACTCACTGGTTCACCGAGTTGATTTGGTAGAGTAACTTCTTTGGCCCTTTGTCAGTGCCCTATTTGGGTACAGCTTATCAGAAAAGCTCCCTATGCAGCTCAGCTTAGAAAGACAAGATCTCCAGGCTTACTTGATCATCGTTAACATTGGTCTTTGACTTTAGAATCCTTTGTACTGTTCTACTCAGATCACAAGGCCAGCTGGTCTCCTGTGGAAGCAAAGATTTTAAGTTGGGGGGAAAAGTGGAATTTTAAAAAAAGTATGGATTAGAAAACTTCTAATTAAAATATTGTGTGTGTGTGTGCGTGTGTGTGCGCTCGTGCATGCATGCATGTGTGTGTTCATGCGTGTGTGTGTATGCGTGTGTGCGTGTGTGCATGCGTGTGTACGTGTGTGTGTGTGTATGTGTGTGTGTGTGTGTGTAGGCATGTACAAACAGGGATGTCAGAAGACAATTTACAGGAGTCACTTCTCTTTGTCCATCGTGTGGGTCCCAAAGAGGACACTCAGGGGGTCAGGCTTAGTGGCAAGTGCCTTTACCTACTGAGCCATCTCCAAATTTTAATTGACATTCACAGTTTACAAGTTCTGACTTTAAAACACCATTGTTGTGGGATAGTTGTACACTGTGTGAAAATGTATTGCTGTAATTGGTCTAATAAAAAGCTGAACAGCCAATAGCTAGATAGGAGATAGAGGCAGGACTTCTGAGGAGAAAAAGAAAGAGATGAATCTAGGCCAACAGGAGATGGCAGGAGACAGAGAGGAAAGAGGGTGCAAGATGAAAGAGAGGTAAAGCCTGGAACTAGAATGCAGACTAATATAAATGGGTTAATTTAAACTAAAGAGCTAGTTAGGAACAAGTCTAAGTTTAGGCCTAGTTTTTATAATTAATAGGAAGTCTCCATGTCATTATTTGGGAGCTGGCTAGCAGGACAGAAAATGACTTGCTACATACCTTAAATATTTAGAATTGACAGAAGCTTTAATATCTATCTAACCTATTATTTACCTAGAAGTCTCCTTGGGCAGAGATTACACAGCTGTTCCCAATTTATCTCTGGTATTATCACTAGATCTCTGGTCTCCTTTCAGCTCCTCATGCCATCCAAAAGACTTCAGATGTGACACATAGATTGAGTGACTTCTAGGAGACAGACGAGCTTATTACACAGTAAAATGGGACACCTTCAAGGGATGACAGTGGGCAATGGCCAAAGAGACCCCGGAGAGCCAAGCACTTTAATGGGGTCAGAGTAAGCAATGGCCAGAGAGACCACTGTCCTAATGTACATTTTAGGTAGGTTTTATACTATTTGAAAGTCTCTTGAACAGACAGTTTACCAATGGATATTTTCCAATCCGGGTGATTGACAGATGTACTTGGGTTGACTCTTGTGAGAGGGAAAATGTACGCTTTTGTTCCTCATCAGAAAGCCCTTCCTGCTATGCAGTAATCTCATAAGCTCTTGGAATCAGGCTTAGATAATTATCAATTAATGACCTTCCAGGCATTACAGGATATCACATGACTTCCCGGGGGCCAGAGATGCCCTCTTTGCTAACATTTGAACTGCCTAACAGTATAAATTATCCTGGAGAATTATAACACTTTGCATTGCATCAAGATTGCCATGAACCATGAAAACATGGCCAGTCTATGCTAATACTGGAGCTGGAGACACCCGAGAGGATCTCAAAGCCTGTCCCTCTGCCTTCTGGAAGCTCTCCAGTACCAAGAACCAGTGAACATTTAATTCCAGAGTTGGGATGTCATGGAGTCTGACTTTTAGTATCTAATCATTATTCTTCCCAGGGTGTTGCTTCTGGAGAACTTGATTTTCTCCAGCTGGCACTTAAGTGCAGGCCTGTGGAAGGCAGCAATGAATAATCGATGTGGTTTAAGCACACAGCTCCCCTGAGGGAAGGCACCCCTGGGTTCTCTCACTTCTCCTCACTCATTCTCTGCTCTACCCTGAGTGCTAGAAGACCTCAGAGGGCTTGGTGCCTTCTGTTCTCGTTAGGCCTACAAGTGTGAGTCAGTGGGAGAGGTGCCCATGGTGGAGGAGAGAGGCCAGAATGGTCTTTCAGTATTTGGCCTCTGCTCTGGCCACTACAGTAGCCCTATGACCATAGCTGCTTTGGGGGTGCTTCCTCACAGTCCCAGCTCTCACAGAGCTCAGAGAATATCCTCCACCTCTTCTGGATTGTTCAGGGTTAGCATAAAGTCTGGAGCAGGAACTGAAACAGAGACCACAAAGGAGCACTGCTTCCTGTCTTACTCCCCAGGGCTTGCTCAATTTGTTTTCTTATACAACACACCACTACCTGCCCAGGGATGGCACCACCCACAGTGGTCTGGGCCCTTGCATATCTGATGGAGGAAGGTCATTGGCTAATAAAGGCACTGCCCTGGTCCATTTTATTGGTTAGAGGATAGGTGGGAGGAGTAAACAGAACAAAATGCTGGGAGGAAGAGGAAGTGAGCTCAGAGACTCCACAGCTCTCTCGGGAGCAGACGCCTCAGAGAGAGACGCCATGCCCCGCTCCCGGGATGAAGCTCCGACCCAGGATGGACTAGGCTAGAATCTCCCTGGTAAGCGCACCTTGGGGTGCTACACACAGATGGTTATAAATGGGCTAAATTAATATGTGAGAATTAGCCTAGAAGAGAATGGGCCAGGCAGTGTTTAAATGAATACAGTTTGTGTGTTGTTATTTCGGGGCATAAGCTAGCTGAGCAGGCAGCCGGGGTGCTGGGGACGCAGCCCCGCTGCTCTTATTACTTCACATATCAGTGCCCCACATCCATGCTATATAAGTAAAGTTTTCTGTTGCTATGCTAAAACATAATCGCCACAATTAACTTGGAGAGGAAAGGATTTATTTTATCTTAGAGTTTATGAGTCCATCGACAAGGAAGTCAGGACAGAAACTCAAGCTATGAACCTGGAAGTAAGAAACAGGAGCAGAGGCCATAAAGGATTGTTCCTTACTCGCTTGGTCCCCATGTTTTTTTTTTCATACAGTATACTTTCCAATACACCTCAGGACCACCTACCTAGGAGTGGTAGCCCCCACAATGGGCTGGGTCTCCCACGTCAATCACTAATTAAGAAAATATCTCACAGACCAATCTGTGACCAAAATGCCCAATGGGGACATTTTCTCAATTGATTTTTCTCTCCCCAAACGATTCTAGCTCATGTCAAACACAAAACTAGCCAGTGCACATACCCACAGGCCAAGCTGATGGAAATAATCCCTTACTTGAGAGTCCCTCTTCCTAGGTGACTCTAGGTTTTGTCAAACTGAAAAAACTAAGTGTAGTTGAAGGTTTCAGCACCAGATGAATGCAAGGGGGAGGAGTAAAGGAACTGCTGACCACTACGTGGTATGATTAAGGGAAGGATTTTTATTGTAGATATGAGAGAGAGAGAGAGAGAGAGAGAGAGAGAGAGAGAGAGAGAGAACAACCAGAGACATTTGGAAGAGTCCAGAGCAGAGAGAGAAAGAAGTAGACTAAGCATGGCCAGGGTTATCTTCAAGAGAGGAAAGAATAACCAGAGACAGACAATAGAGAGACGGACAAAGTGAGAGCAGCAGGAGAAGGGGGGAGACTTGCTGTTATAAAGAAAAGGATGGGAATCCAGGAGGAGGGAAGCCTGGAGCAATGAGAAAGTCTAGGATGCTAGAGTGAACTTTGGAATGTATAAGAGGTACTTATGATACTGGGGGAGCCTGGAGGCCAGCATGTGCTTTGATATGCAACTACAGGTATATATGTAAATGAAACCATAAGTTTTTTCTGCCAGAGGTAAGGAAAATGACTCCTTTTGGCAGATGGGAACCAGGTTCACAAGTTTCTGAGAAGTGTTGGCTTTTATCCAACCATCAGAATCTTCCTAGAGTCCAGGTTGAACTCATTTCTGGATATATGGACTGCCTTTTGGAGTTTAAGGATTGGCGTTTCCTTTGTCCTGACACCAACCAGCACAGGTACCATGGTAACAGATGCATCTCTCAGAACTGTGGTACTTCTGCCTGGTTACAAACATCTGTGCTATCCCAGCCCAGTCAGGTTTACCCTAAGAATATCAGTGTATTCAGAGTAAGCACCTGTTTTGTAAATTTTCTCTGGAGAGAGGAATGAAAAAACAGAAGTTTTTTTATCCCAACTGCCTGTTCCCAAGTACCAGGTAGCTGACGCTTCCCAAATTACAACACAGAGACATAATTGTAAATGCTCAACTGATAGCTTAGGCTTATTACTAACTAGCTCTTACATTTTTAAGTTAACCCATATCCTATTTACACTTTGCCATATAATGGTACCTTTATTAGCATGGCACATCCATGTCCTGCTCCCTCTGTGTCTAGCTGGCAGCTTCTGATCCCGCCCTTCTCCTTCCCATCATCCTTAGTTTGGTTACCTCACCTATACTTTCTGCCTGGCTACTGGCCAGTCAATATTTTATTAAACCAATTCGAGTGACAAATCTTTACAGTGTACAAGAGGATTATTCCAGAGCAAACTAAAGGAGAGTGCTGCTCTTCTTAAAACTCAACCTAAACACGAGCTGGGAGGTGTAGTTCACAGTGCAGCATGGGGCAGCAACCCATCATGGGTTATGGAGTGTGCTTAGTCATCAAAATGGAGACTTGGAGCATGGAGGTAGAGACAAGCAGGATATACCAGCAGTCCATCCCTAAACAATCTGCTTTGTCTGAAGTCTTGGGTCAACAAAAGCCTTCAGAGTTGCCATTTTGCTTCTGTTTCTCAAATTTTGAAGTTCATTTTGGCCAAATGGAACTGAGGAACTACATAGGGAACAAAATTTTGGAAGATGCAGTTCTCAGAAGAGACAAATTGAAAGAGAGCAATTTAGCACAGGTTACAAATCAACTCAAGATAAGACCTTATTTGGGATGTGCGCTCCAGAAAAGGAATTCAGGCCACTGAATGGGCTAAGCACCCGGATGAAGCTGGTCTGACAACCTTCTCTGACAAATACCCTAAGAGAGGCCAACAAGCAGACCTCTGTTCTGGATCTGCTGGCTGAACCTGCCTGAGCCTCTGTAGCTGAGTCTTAACTGATTTTTTCCATTTATAATCCACTATACCTCTATGCCCATGGGTGGGAAGACTAATAGCAACCAATTGTTAGGGCTTATGTGAGAATTACATGAGACAATGGACTCAAAGTCCCTTGGGACAGGAACACAGTATGCTGTCTCTAGGTGGGCCCTGTATAGCCCAGGATGGCCTTAAACTATTTGTGTAGTTGAAGCTAGCCTTGAATTCTTGATCACCCTGCCTCTATCTTCCAAAAGCTAGATTTATAGATGTGTGCTAACATATAAATTTTATTATATTAGAATTTCCCCTGCAGTGATAGAGTGCTTGTCTATTATATCCCAACAATAGAAAGAGAGGAAAATAATTTTCTCACTGCTATACACTCTGTAAATTAAACTGTTATTGGTTTAAAGAAGAAGATGACTGGCCAATAGCTGGACAGGATAATGTTACGCAGGAAAACCCAGACTAAGGACATTGGAAGAGGAATCAGGAGTCAGAGGAGTCACCAGAGAGACATGGGGAGGAAACAGGAGGTGAAAGATAAAAGAGAGGTATGCCACACGGCAGAATGTAGATTATTACTATAAACAGGCTAATTTAAGTTGTATGAGCTAGTCAATAATAAGTCTGAGCTATCGGTAAAGCATTTATAATTACTATTAAACTTCTTTGTGGTTATTTGGAAACAGCTGCTGGGACACAGAAAAACTCTGCCTACATCTCACTTGGAGCAATGACACAGTAGAGTAGTAGGAAGGAAAGAGAGCGTTGGCAAGGTGGCCTGATGCCCTGTGTCCAATCTTTAGGACCAATGCGGTGGTAGGAGAAAAGCAATTCCCTCAAACTGTCCTCTAGTCTCTATATTCATGTCATGAAAAAAGTGTACCTACCCACCTTCACACACAGATAAATTAATAATTAAGAAATAAACCAAGGAATTGGAAATTTGTGAGATTGGCAATGGTCATCAGGAGGACTTGAATGGGAACACATTTAGAATATTTTATCATCATCATCATCATCATCATCATCATCATCATTATTATTATTATGTGAGTCAATGAGTTTAATGGACTTATAGAAGCACGGAGACCCCTAAAAGCTGCAGTAGCACAAAGTCGTTCCCCCCCCCCACCTATTATGGGTGATGTAATGAAAACTACATCATAGAGTTTCCCTATCTGTCCTTCCTGTATGCTCTAGCATCTCCAGAGAATCACATACAGCTTGTAGGGGCAGGAGAGGAATTTTATTCTTGTTAAGTTTGACTCTCTAAGGACTATAAAGCAGCTGAGACAGAAGTCAGACCTTTATTCCTCTGTCTGTGCCATACGGCACATCCAGCTGGCAAAAGCTAAGCAGCCTATAATCTGATAATAAAATACCAAACTGGGGCTGGAGAGGCAACTCGGTTGATGGAGTGCTTGCCTAGCATGGATAAAGCCCTGAGTCTGGACTGTGATGGTCAGAGTGTTATGGGGACCTAGTCCTCAAAGTTACAACTAGGCAGTGTGTGTTGGGGAAGGGGCTTTTGCCAGGGATGAAAATAGAGGTTAGTATGGAAGTATCATTTTCTATTTTTCCTTTTGCTCGTAACAGGTTTCTAACATGGCTCTCTCCCTCCCTTCCTCCCTTCTTTCCTTCCATCCTTCATTCATTCTTTCCTTCCTTTTAAACTTTGTGTATGTGTGTCTACAGGCATGTGCAGGCTAGAAAGACAACCTCAGACAGAGGCCATTCCTTACTTTTGAGACCGGGTACAATGGTGAAGCTATTTTGAAAGTTTATTTTATTTTCAATTACATGTGCATATGAGTGCCAGGGCTTGAAGAGGCCAGAGGCATTAGATTTCCCTGGAGCTACAGTCACACACAATTGTGAACCTCCTGGTGTGAGTGCTGGAAACAGAGCAGTGTGCACTTTTAACTAGCGAGCTCACTCGGTGATAGTGTTGTGGGATAAGCACTTTGACGCCAATGAGAGTGTAAGAGAGATGTCACCAGGGGGTGACCAAAAACTAAGACAGTTCCAGTCTGTATTCTTAGTCTACACTCTAAAGCCACAAGGTGAGGCAGGCAAGCAAGTGGGAGTTTTCAGAAGCACACTGGCAGCCGGCAGGTTGTTAAGGGCAACAGCCCATTATTTCAGCTGTTTCTCCGGGTCATTCTGTTTCAGGTAGCAAGTGAAGTCATACTTGGTAAATAAGCAGTAGGCAGTGGTTTAAGAAAATCACTAAATCAAGTCAATAAATCAGCATCGAATAATTGGTCTTCTCTACTTCAATCTCAACTTGGTGAAATCTAAGATCACCTAGGAAACAGACAGACCCCTGGCCGTGCCTGTGGGATTTATCTTGATGAGGTTAACTGAGGTGGGGAAACCTGCCACCCTATGTGGAACCACTCGCTGGGCTGGTACTGTAGACCTTGGAAAATCAGAACAGGAGAGATAAGCACATCATTCTCTGGTTGTGGTTAAGATGCTGCTCCAACTCCCTGCTGCCTTGACCTCCCCACCATGACTCCATCTTTGAACTGTAATCTTTGTCCTTTAAATTGTTTTTGTCAAAGAATTTTATCCTAATAATGGGGAAAGAAATTAAGAAGGAGAATTTCTCAATTTTCCTGGAGCTCATCAGGTAGGCTAGGTGGCTGGCCAAAAAGCCCCAGGGATCCACCTGTCTCTGTTCCCCAGCGCCACAGTTAAGTGTTCACCATGATCAAAATTTTACATGGGTCCAGGAGATTTAGGAGGCTAAAATCCACATGCTTCCAAGGCAAACACTTGACCTGTTTTCATTTATTTTTGTCTTTTTATATGTATGTACCTAATTTTAAGTATTGGAAATATACAGGTTGGGTGGGAAATAAGCAGATCTGACTGCTGTAAATTGTTCAAGGTAGCCAAAAGAATTCCTGGAGGTCCTTTTCACCCACAGTCTCTGTTTCAAATCTAATTTCCTCCTCTTCTGGATGGTCCAGTTCCAGACGACATCCAGATCTCCCCTCCACCTTCTCTCTCTCTTTCTCTCTCTCTCTCTCTCTCTCTCTCTCTCTTCCTCTCTCTCTCTCTCTCTCACACACACAGAGACAGAGCAGAAATGCTGGATTTAAATGTTAACCTATAACAAGAGACGAATAGCCTAACTTAGGGTGCAGAGCATTCCCAGGACAGTGGGAGAGAAGCAGAAGTCCCTAGGGTTACCCCCAAGCCAACAGAGCCACCTCTCCAGGACACTTATTCTTGTTTGTTATTTGGTCTTTTGAGATGGGCCTAAGCTATCAGGGGATAGTCATTAGGGTCTCAGAAGGCCTGAGATCAGCAGTGTTTGCTCTTCTTGCTCTTCCCTTGGAGCTATGTGACTACTGCAATCCTTTACAGGAGAGTCAATAATCCCTTCCAGAAATATCTGTGTGCCTGATGATGCACCAGGTGCTAGGGGCTGATTGGAGGAGACAAGCAGGCTGACAATGACTGTCACAGGCTAAGAAAATCCTCAGGGAAGCCGCTCTGGGAGCATGCAATGAAAGTGCTCAGGGATGGCTTTCTTAATCTTTTAAGGAAAGTTACTTTCTGTTTCCCATTACAAAACTTTGAAAGAATCAGCACCAAATTATCAGCCTGTCCACAATGCCCCATGCTTTGGTTTCTGGGCTGGCCTTCCGTTAGGGGTATCCCCTCTTTCTATAGCCACCCCAAGCTCTTCATCCGCTGATTTCAGGGGTATCAGCTTCCTAGCCAGGCATCTGACACGGGCCATGGCTCTGGGCAGAGTGGGTGGGCACCTACAGGTTAGAGGAGATGAACAGTATAGACTCACTCAGTCAAAGGAAAACCGGGAGACTAGACTCAGTAGGTCCGGGCCCATTAGGAGCAGCAGGAAAGAGGAATAAATAGTATGAGGGGTGAATGCCAGGTCTGGGGAGAACCCTGAGCTTCATTCTCACAGATCCAAAGCATTCTACGAAGAAACTGGTCCTCTTCTCTCAAGCAGGCTCGGGAGCCGGTCTAGACTCACACAGGCTGGAGGCCTAACAGTCAAAGCAATGTCACAACATGAGCTGAATCTGATGCAGAACCAGGTCTGACGGACACTGGGGTACAGCTGGAGTAATCTGAACATGGACTGTGTTGATGTTTCCTCAGTCCACTAAGATGCTCAGTATGCAGACCGGATCTGCCAAGGTCCCACCCGTGGGACTGTGAGCCACATTAGAGACACCCAGAGAAGGCTTTGGGTCATATTCCTACACATAAGGGAATCTGCACAGTTTCCAAACAGTTTTCTTTGTTTTATAGAAAATATCTGTCAGAACTATCTAAAATCACTTTAGATTTATTTACTAAGCTTTCTGTTGGTACACACAATTGAATATCAATTTCTTGAAAAATTACGTAGGTGACTCCCAGATGATAGGACCGACCTAAGGCAATGAAAGGAGGCTGGGTAGTACAAGAGGCCATCAGCACCGCATCTTCCCCCCCTACCCAAGGCCATCCAGATCAACACCAAGCCCAGGGGAGGGTGGAGGTCTGTCTCTTCCTAATCAACTCTTGTGGAGGGCCCAGAATGTCTCCGTAAGTGGCCAATTTTATCTGACTAACTTCTGTTATTTGAGTCAAAAGCTTCTGTTTGAGAGTGGAGGTGCGAAGATATCCAAATGGCAATCCTGTCCCGAAGGCTTACACAGCAGACTGCACTTCACAGCGTTATTTTATTGATACATCATATTGGAGAGATGCCAACGTCTCCCGAGAGGGCAGATTTTCCTTTCCATCTGAGTCTGCCTCTCTCTGTGGGAAATGTTAAGAGTGTCCACCATCATCGGAACCCACATACCTGTGGGGTTGATGAAGTTTAAACTGACATTCTCACTTTGCAGACTTTACAAAATAAAATTTTAAGTATATATTTTATAGAGAGCGCATATTTTACTTCATCATTACATTTTTGCAAAGATACAAAATAAACATAAAATTTAGGAGACCACTATCCACAAAGATGTCAACTACTAAGCTTCTGCAAAGAGAGGGAGAAGAATGTCTCAGTGGTTGAGAGCACTTGTCTTGCAAAGGGCCCAAATTTGGCTCCCAGAGCCCATAAGTAGGTAACATCTTCCTGTAACTCTAGCTCCAAAGGATCTGGTTCCCTCTTCTTTCTGGCTCCTGCATCACATAAACTCATGTACGAAAACATATACAACATGGAAGTAAAATAAATAAATACATCTTTAAAAGAAATGGATACCTACAAAGCTGGCAGAATTGGAGAGACAGACATTAAGGTCCCTGGAGTTCACTGACCAGCCAGCGTACCTGGATGGGTAGACTTCAGGTTCAATGACAGACCTTGTTTCAAAAATTTGTGTGACAATCTTGCCTCTACATATACATGTATGCACATGGGCGCACACACAAGTAAATGAATGAATGAATAAATAAAAAGTAAATCCAAGTTCATGGAACAATAATCAAGTTATTTGTTAATCCATCTTCCTTGGCAGCAGCTTCTTGCAGAGTAGAGGAGTAATTTGAATATAGCCAGTACCAATACTTGAGTCTATTAAGGTGTGGGGCTGTGGTAGTTTGAATATATTTGACCCCCATAAGCTCATAGGGAGTGTTATTATTAGGTGTAGCTTTATTGCAGTGGGTATAGCCTTGTTGGAGGAATTGTGCCACTGTGGGGGCGGGCTTTGAAGTTTCCTATGCTCAGGATATCATCCAATGACTAAATCAACTTCCTGTTGCCTCTGAGTCAAGCTATAAGACTCATCTCCTCCAGCACCATGTCTGCCTGCATGCCACCATGCTCCCCACCGTGATGATAATGGACTGAACCTCTGAAGCAGTAAACAAGCCCCCTCAACTAAATGGTTTCCTGATAAGAGTTTTACTGTGGTCATAGTGTCTCTTTACTGCAATAGTAACACTCATTAAAACAAGGGATGTAGGTGTCTTCCCTCTCAGAGGGCAATGACTGACCATAGCCCATCTATGAGAAGCTGAGTCTGCTGAACTTGATCTCTGACCGTTGCTTCATATTCTAATACCAAATTGGTCGGAGGGGAATGTTTTCTCCATTGAGATCTCTCTTCTCAAATAACCCTCATTTGCATCAGGTTGACATAAAATTAACCAACACTGTGTTAGATTGAACAGTCTCAAATGCAGGTCTACTTGGGTCTTGTTTGGAAATAGGGGTTTTGTGTGTGTAATTAGTTAAGATGTAGTAATCTTGCATTAGCACGGGCTCTAAACCTAAATCTGGTGTCTGGACAAGGCCATGTGAACACACAGAGGCACAGATGCAAAGGAGAGGACTTGAACTGATGAAGGCAGAAACCAGAGTGATGGAGCTACAACCTGAGTACCTGGGGTTGCCAGATACCCACCAGAAGGTAGGGAGAAGTGAGGAAGATACTATCCGCAGCTTTCTTTTTTTTTTTTTTTTTTTTGATTTTTCGAGACAGGGTTTCTCCGTAGCTTTTGGTTCCTGTCCTGGAACTAGCTCTTGTAGACCAGGCTGGCCTCGAACTCACAGAGATCCGCCTGCCTCTGCCTCCCAAGTGCTGGGATTAAAGGCGTGCGCCACCACCGCCCGGCTATCCGCAGCTTTCTTAAAGAGCACGGGGCACGCTGACTGACTTTGAGAGCTTCAGAACTGAAGATGGATTTTTCATTACATCCCACTTGTGGAATTTTGTGATGGCAACTGAGCAGGCAGCCTCACCATGAGCTATAAACAGCCTGGACATGTTGCCTCTGGTGGGAATCATGGTGCCAAACGGAATGGACAGAGGGCTGTCAAAGGTGGAGCCATATAACAAAGGCGGAGGGACAGGGTCTATGTTTAGTTTTTTTGTTGTAGGCTGTCTGCTTGGTCAACAATCAAGAAGAAACTCTTTTTAAAAATCCTCTAACCAAGCTGGGCGATGGTGGCGTACACCTTTAATCCCAGCACTCAGGAGGCAGAGGCAGGCGGATCTCTGTGAGTTCAAGGCCAGCCTGGTCTACAAGAGCTAGTTCCAGGACAGGAACCAAAAGAGCTACAGAGAAACCCCGTCTCAAAAATCAAAAAAAAAAAAAATCCTCTAACCAAATAAATTCTGGAAAGCTTTGAAATGTGGTAACCTGCTGTACCTCCCAATTCTCTCCTCCAGAGAGAACAGCCTTGTGCCTGACCAGCTACACAGGAAATGGAGCCATTCAGAGCTGGTGCTGGGACAGATAATGAGGCAGAGAAAGGTTCACGGTTCTTCCATCTGGCAGGTGGGCACAGTCACAGCCACAGGAAAGGAGCACTTAGCAATCTGGGTCACTTCAGAAACCTCCCGCCAGAGCAGGCTACTGTCTCCAGGTCTACACAGAGAGCCATGTTAACCTACCCACTTCTTCCTGGGAGCCAAGAAGCGTCCTGGCCTAAAATGGCTCTTTTCCTTCTCAGAAACAGGTTTGGAAATAACTAAAGTCACTTGCCAAAGCAGTGACTGAGAATTCTTGTGTGAGTACCACCATGGCTCCCGTAAGGAAACAAAAATATGTAGGGCACAAAGTCTTACCTCTGGCCAGCTGTTGATAAAAAAATATGAACTAGATTGCAAATTCTTAAGTTTTCCAAAATGAGTCCATTCACATTTTCTTGCCCCCTGCTCTTGCAAAAAAACAAACAAACAAACAAAAAGTAAAAATAAAAACAAAACAACAACATCAACACAAGACCCACAGAGGCTGAGGGGTTTGTTCTGCTCTGGGGAACATTGCTGGGCCTCACCCATGAGGGGGCTGAATCTGGAGTTCAGGTCCAGGTTTCATGTCCTTCCTGTGGTAATTTCACAGGCAAACATATTAGGAGGTGGAGTAGGGGTGTCAAGGGCACAAGGCCATTGAAGCCCTGAGACAAATTTACAGGTTGGTCTTTACATGGAGGGAGGGGGTGCCAATGGCACCAGTGCCTGGGAAGTGGGAGAGGAGGCAGGAGTTAGTGAGAATGTCACAGGGGAGAGAGTGTCGATCTTTGTATGTGTTCTTCCAACACTGCCCCCAAGGATGCAGAAATGAAAGATGGGAAAGACTCTTCATGGCTTTAGTTAAGAGGAATGGGTAGGCTGGGGGTGGGGGTGTCAAGAATCTTGCCATTCTGACTGCACTAGCAGGGTTCAGTTCCTGTATCAAGACTGTCAATGCTCTCCAGGAGTTTTGAGATGTCTGTGCTGAGTTGGTACTCATTTCTTATGTTGGAACTTATTTCTTCTCCCTGCTTCAAAAAAAGTATGTGGAGCCCATAAGTTAGAGGCTTGGGTGATATCAATAAGAAAAAAAGAAGCTGATCACCAGTGTTCATTTCTGCTGTGTAGTGTGTGAGGTATTGAGAGAGTTACAAACTGTCTTTATTATGGGGATACAAAGGAAATGGGATTCAAAGGGGAAAACACAGACTCACTGAACCCAGGACAGGGTGGAAACCGTTGAATCCCACCGCTCTGATCCAGGGAGATGTGAACAACAGCACAAGCTGGTTTCTGCTCCAACCTCCCAAGAGAGCAAGCATGCTCCTTCTCTGTGCTCTTCAGTCCTGATATAGCACCTCAGGCCACACCCAATGGGCTGGTACCCCAAAAGTTATAGGCTGAATGAGTTCCCACAACAGTTGTATAATTTTCTGAGGAGACATGAGGAGACATATCCTTCCCAGATAGGGCACCAATGACAGGCCAAAGAAATGATGACACCCAAGTCTAGTTTAGTAGTGACTTGAGGGTGAAGGATACTTAGGGAAGGATGGATGACTGGCAGGCACAAGCATCACTGAAAAGCAGAGTTTTCAGGAAGCTCCATGGAAGAGTATCCTCCTCCCCCAGCAACTGTTTTCTGTTTTTATAGCCCTGAGGAAGGACTTTGGGAGGCTTGTAACTTGCATGCTTTCCCTAACCATATGGCGTATAGGCCTTCAGAATTGGTGTGGGGAGAAAAATGGAAGAGTTCAGAGCTGTGGGCTAACAAATTCCTAGAACGATATAGGCAAAGCTTAGTGAATCATTCTGGTGGGAGTTTGGAAGACCAGGATGCTGATAGGGATGTGTACCATGGAGGCTGGGCTTGTGAGGTTTCAGGAAGGGCACAATCAGGAATTCAGCTGGAGATCATTTGTGTTACATTTAGTCACAGAATCGGACAGGATCCCATCTCTGTTCTGAAAGTGTGACTGAGGCTCATTCAAAAGTAATGGAAAAAGTTGTTTGGTGAAGGAAATTCTGAGACAGGGTAGCATTCAGGTTGTGGCATGGTTACAGTCAGGGCCCTCCATCAGATTTACAATGAGAAGGCACAGATCAATAGGGAAAACATCAGTTTGTTGGAGAAGGAATTGGCAAGAGAGTGAAAGTTGCAGCTGGGATGGGTGCTATAAAAGAGGGTAATAGAAGGGGTGCCTGAGGGCAGACACAGCCACAGAGAACTTGGGGGTGTGATGATGCAGATTCGTTTGGATTTGTTTTTAATTTGAAAAAGGAGTGCTTGAGTTAAGAGACCCTCCTGTGGTGTGGGACCATGGTCTGTATTCTGTCAATTATATTTTAAATAAACGCTGATTGGCCAGTAGTCAGGCAGGAAGTATAGGCGGGACAACCAGACAGGAAGTAGAGGCAGGTCAATGAGAATAGGAGAATTATGGGAAGAAGGAAGTTCCTTCTGCAATCCTGACCCTACCACAGAAGAAGTAAGATGTAACTGCCTCGCTTAATAAGGTTCTGAGCCACATGGCTAACATATACAAAAATAATGGGCTAATATAAGTTATAAGAGTTAATAAGAAGCCTGAGCTAATGGGCCAATCAGTTTATAGTTAATGTAGACCTCTGTGTGATTTCTTTGGGACTTAACAGCTTCGAGGACCAGGCGGGACAGAAACCTTGACAACACTCTTGGGCATCCTTCCTGAGCAGGGCCACTAAGGGAAGGAAATGTTTTCCTAAGTTAACCCTTGAAGGGACATGGTTGACAAGACAGCTGTTGTCCAAGGGGGCCAGGCTCTGCCTCAAGCTTTCCCTGGGGTCATCTTCATGGTGCTAGTTTTTCATACATGCAAAAATACAAGAATTCTGAGGTCACAGAGGTTTGCACCAAGGTTCCTGAAAGCCCCTGAGGTTGTGCATAGCAAGCTCAGATTCCCTGCATGGAGCTTCAGGATAACTGTGGACAAAGCATAGATGTAAGGCCTAAGTTGCAATGGAGACTCCAGGATTTTAGAAATGTCAGAAATAGGCCGGGCGGTGGTGGCACACGCCTTTAATCCCAGCACTCGGGAGGCAGAGGCAGGCGGCTCTCTGGGAGTTCGAGACCAGCCTGGTCTACAGAGCTAGTTCCAGGACAGGCTCCAAAGCCACAGAGAAACCCTGTCTCGAAAAACAAAAACAAAACAAACAAACAAAAGAAAAGAAATGTCATAAATACGGGATAGTCACAAGGCATGGAGTGGAGCCAGCTTGTGAAAATGGCTATATGTTACACACACTGAATATAAGGGGCAAGAGTGCCAAAGCCCACTGGAGTGGAAATTATGTCATAACTGGTAGATCTCAAACCCAGGACAAATGGCTAACTGGGGTTCCTATTTAACATATGAAAGCCATCTTGACCACCATGTTCTCGCAGCATTGCTTGGTCCCTACTTGTTACAGGATATGACTGGCGCCCTACCTTGAATTCTTCATCCCAGATGCTTCTCCCTGTGGCTCTTCCTTATATAATCCAGCCATTTTGGCTATTTAGGTCTTTTATTCTTTTTGCCCTTTACTCTTCTGGCCTCTCCTAGTCTCCTGACTTTCCCCTTCCTCCTCTCTTTACATAGTCCAGTTCAGCCTAGACATATTCACTCTAGACTCTCCCAGATGTCTCTGCTCTCCTTCATACCTACAACTGAGCCTTCTCCACCATACAATAACCTCCAGCCCCACATGCTGGGCATGGACCCTCTCTGTTTAGTGCTCACCCTGTTGGTTTCTTTCTTGTCTGGCCGGATCTTTCTTCCCCTCTGGAGTGGCATTGTCTGCTCTGCACCGTTGTACACTAGATATACCCAACTTGTATTAGTTTGTTTCATTCTACAAAAGCTCACAGTCTTGAGTCTCAGAAGAGACTTTTGACCTTTGAACAATGTTGGCATTGTAAGTGTACAGGAACGTTTGAAGTTGGACTGAAAGTATTTTTGAATTATCAGATGGCCATGTGTTTACGGGGCCAGGAGTGGAATGTTATGTTTGGGTGTGCAATGTTCCCCACAGGCTCTGGGTTCCCAGCTTATAGTGCTGTTCTGGGAAGTTGTTGGACCATTAGGACCAGTAGCTGCTCAGCTGAAAGAAATGGATCACTGAAAGTGGGGGAGTGAGGCATTAAAGACTTACCCTACATCCTGTTCTGTCTGTTTTTTCATCCACCCAGAGGCAAGCAAGCTCCTGCTGCTGTAGCTGTGAGTCTATCCTGTGTCATGCTTTCCTTGTCTGATAGGCAGTGTTATCTCCAACTAGGGGCCAAAATGAACTGCTCCTCTCCAAAAAGCAAACAACAACAACAACAAAAGGGACGCAGACATCTCAGGAACTCTAAGTAGGGTACAGATCACATGACACTATCAGAGACCACTGAGGTCTGTGTGACTCCAAAGACACTGTGTACATATTTAAAATTAAGAATCCTTGTTGGATATAGCAGATCACACCTGCAATCTCAAAATTCAGGAGACGGAGGCAGGAGGCTCATGAGTTTAAAGCCTTCCCAGGCTTCTATTGAGTTCCAGAGTCGCCTGGATGTTCAGTCATACACTGTCAGAAATCAAAACCAAAGCCAGAGTTCTTAGGTGCAGTGAGGCTTTGAAGATGGAACTTCATGAGAGACCATCCCCACAAACAAGATTCATAACAGCTTTCTCACGAAAAAAAATAAATCCTCAGGGGACTCTTACCATAGTTCCAACGTCATGATTTAGGCTCCATTAAATGTGCCCTGTGTGCAGTCAAGATCACTTTCCTGAGAGCTGGGAAGATGACTTCCCTGCCCTGCCTCGTTAAAGCCGCTGTTGAAAGAGCCAGGTTGCTAATGTCACTTCTCTGGCTCCTCCTGAGACCAATTTTCTGGACCTGAACAGCACCCACAGTCGATACCTCCTACAGACACTCAAGTAACTTCTGTGGGAGGAAAAAAATCACCTGCTTCCCAGAGCAGCCGCAAGCTCTTTCCCTGCCAGCTGTTGCAAGCACCTGAGAAATAAGTTCATCGCTTTAGAGGCCACAGAATTCTCTTCCAGTTAATTAGGGTTTGTGTTGCCAGCTACTGCCCACACAGGAGACAATCAGAATTGGCTTCATAGGGCAGACAGGCTGTCTGGCTGCTGCAGCAACAGCTGTAGCAGCAGCGGCGGCAGCAGCTGCTGCAGCAACAGCAGCCATTTAGCAACTTTCTGGCTCCTTCCTAAAGCAGATGGTGCCATGCACAGTAGTGTATTTCCACCTTCAGATGGACGAAGGGAGGGAGAGTGACAAGGGAAAGGGAACTTCTCAAGACAAGCCTCCATCCTGAGATGGGTGAGATAGTATAGGGAAGGGACCTTCCACATCTTACCTTTCAGACCAGCAAGGTGAGCTGCCCACTGCGGTCCAGGAGCCCTCCCCTAGCATGCTCACATCTCATTTTATTTTGCGTCAGTTTCAATGCCAGGGAGGAGACCTGGTGACAAGCTAAGTGGCAGGAACACAATGTACAGGGAGTACACGCGTGCATGCGTGGGAGTGCATTTAACAAAATGTTCTCATGTAAGGAGGCCTTGCAGAATGGAGAGTGTGTGTGTTGGGGGGTGGGGTATGCTTCGAGCCAATGGTGAAGTCAATGAAACCCCTGCCTCAAACAATTCTGCCTCTGTTAATCACACTTGAAGCAAGGTCTCTAGCCAGCTTACATGTCTGCCTGTCCTCTGTTCCTAAGGAGCTGCCCTTAGCCCTAGAATAATTATAATCAGACACCCTTACACAGACACTCACATGCACCAGGACTATGGGCCTTCAGAGGACGATGAGCCGCTAACCTCAATTCTTCCACCAACCCCAACCATGGTCCAGGGCTATCCAGAAACTGTGGCAGACTCCTGAGAAACCACATTTCTCTCAGATGACCCCTGACTGACTCCTCATCAGCCCACTAACGTCTCAGTCAAAAGCAAAGACCAAAGTCCATGGCCAGAGCCATGAGAGGGGCCTCTATAGGAAGATAAGCAGGACGGTGGGCAGTACAGGGCCATCAGTTTCAGTAATGCTGACGGACGTTGGGCCTAGTGGGCACAGGTGGGGAGGGGTGTCTTTTCTTTCCTGGCACACAGTTCTACGTGGGTTTGCACAGGGATCAGACATAAAGAAGTACTGGGGAAGTCCCTCGCTCCTAAGCATCAAGACCACAAGTGCCAGAGCAAACAGGCACACACAAGCGGTAGCACACACCTACAATCCCAGCACTTCGAAGGCAGAGGCAGATCAGAAACTCAAGGTCATCCTTGGTTCATGGCCAGTTTGACTCTAGCCTGGAATACATGGAACCCTGTCTCAAAAAAAAAAAAATACCACCCACAAAACATAGATAAGGCAGCTGGGTTCCAGACAGACAAATTCAGAGAAACTATAATGGGAACAGAGTTTCCAATCACTTCACACTGCTTACCCACTTACCTCTCCCCGCAGGGCCCTGATGACCAGGAAACCCACATTTCCTTGGGCTGTTCTGAAGGCTCCACCCTCCTTGGCACCATGTTGAGTCTGGTCCCCCCCCCCCCCCCAATACCACACTTTCCAAAATCTTGGATGCTTTCTCCCTGTGATGGAATGTAAGGTTTCACCCCTTTACCCTTCACTCTGCTGGAGTTTCTTAGCTGCAGGTGGCTCAAATCTTCAGAAAGAAATGTCACCAGTTCTAAGGGATGGATGAGCGAGTGTCATGGCCACCACGCCCGCCCCCCCGTGGATGCATCTGGCTCTCTTCTCCTTAGTCATTGTAGCATATGCTGCAGCTGGGTTTTTCTAGCCCGCGAGACCCCGCATGTGTGTCTCTTCTCAACTCCATTCAGTAGGATCATGTGACAGCTTGAGTTGGGCCATGGTGGGAGTTTTTATACCACAGGAATTGGCAAGCTCTCCCCAGCACCGACTGACATACGCCAGCTCTCCATGCTTGAGGCCAGGCTTCCCACAGAGTAACTCAGCACCACAGAGACAGGTCATCTCCTTTCCACAGGTTCACTCGCTCCAAATCTCAGATTTCTTCTTCTTTAGGGGATGCCCCGGAGCTATCTCTGAAGTAGGATGGCATGCAAAACACAACTTTCATCTCAAAGGAAATTAAGGCATAGTTTATTCCTGAGCCAAATGTGAGTGACATGTCTTAATAACACAGACTTGGGTTGACAAGAATAATGTATTTCAATATGGAAAGTCTTTAAAATCTTTAGTGTAGGTGTGACTCCCTCCCTCCACCCATCCCCCTACAGAGCTTCAGTTCACAAGACAGCTTACAAGTTCTGCTCTCTTGGATTTGAAGCAGCCCAGGCTAGCTCACCCCAGTCAACAACTAGCTAATTAATGAGATCGTCCTAGACACACTAGTTGACCTGCTTGCTGGCTACTTGTGCAAAGGATGTCAGATTTACCAAACCACTCAGCTGCTCTGGATTCAAGAATGTAAAATAGTTGTAGGTTTTTTGTGCTCCTAAGTATTGACACAGACAGAGATAGCATCCTTGTGATTTATGGTCACTTTCCATTCCTTTTCTCAAGTGCACATAGAAGCCAGAGGCCAATCTCTGGTGTCATTTCTCAGGACCCATCAACCTTGTTTTTAAGACAAGGTCTCTCACTGAGTCCGGAGGCTCCACGATGCAGCTAGGCTTGCCAGCCAGCGAGCCCCCAGGATCCACCTGTGTCTGCCTCCCTAGTACTGGGAATAGAAACGTGTGCCACCACTTGTGACTTTTTACATGGGCTCTAGGGAGTGAACTCAAGTCCTCAGGTTTGTGCCGCAAACACTGAGCTATCTTCCCAGCCCCAAGAACCTTTTTTATATGCAGTCTATCCATCGTCGGTTTGCATCTTAATCTTTCAAAGTGATTCAGTTCCCTGTACCTTTCTCCTTGGCTATTCAGCCTGATGCTCACGTCTCCTGAACAACCTGATGTCACTGTTTCCATGTGATCTGAAATATGTCACCATCCTCCCACCGCCCCAGCTCCCAGCATCCAGAGACAACTGATGCAGCTCCCGCAGCGCTGCTGTCTATGGGGGCTCTGGACTGGAGCTTTTTCTGCTATTTATGTGCCAATCCATCAGGCATGTCCACAGAGGAAAATGCACCTCTGAGTCACCCCACCCCCACTTCTGCAAGGCTGTTCAGTCGTAACCCCCAACTTCAAGTTCACCCAGGGGCTCTTGATGCTGTGGGAAGAAGCAATTTCCAAGGGTGTTCTGTCTTCCATTTCTTTCCACGGATGATCCTTCATGTTGTCCATGCAGAGGCCCCCAGAGACATCCTTCAGCTGCCCACTCATTCCCACGTTCAGTCTTTACCAAATCCTATCAATTCTGTCTCCAGGATCCCTCTTGATTCCATCCAATTCCCAGTTCTGCCATCTCTGCCACCTGCATCCTCATATAAGCTGGCAACACCCCACACCTACCCTTGCCAAAGCTCAAACAAGCCAAATGACAGAGGTAGGCCAAGCATGGCGGACACACCTGTTACCCCAGGATTTGAGAAGTGGAGGCAAGATGATCAGTGGTTCAAAGTCACCCTCAGCTACACAGTGAATTTAAGGCCAGCCTGAGCTGCGTGAGACCCTGTGATAAAAAACGGAAACAAACCAACATAATTGCAAAAAGGATATATTTTCTTATAAAGAAGAAGAGAATGTTAGTGGTCTCCTCCAGGCTTACGGAAGAAATTTCATATGTACCTGTTGAATTAGAAAACAAATGTCAGGTCTGGAGAGGTGGCTCAGAGGTTAAGAACATGTACTGCTCTTGAAAAGGACCAGAGCCACATCAGGCTGTTCACAACTGACCATACCGCCAACTCCAGGGGGACCAGATGTCTCTGTCCTCTGTGCACATGCACACACGTGTGCAAATGCTTACACAACACAATACATACAATAATAAAAAACAATAGAAAACAAATGTGATTTTAACTTTTCCCTATTAGGGCAAACACTTAGCAGCGTAGACATCTTAGAGGTTAAAAGCTACTGTTAGAGAACAGAAGCTCCATCTCCAAAGTTCAGGCATCTTAGAAAACACCTTGTCAGAGAAAGCATTTCCAAAGTCAGATTTAGAATGTGGAGAGTGTCTGCTTTTGTTCAACTGCAAAGGAAAGAGGCAACATTCTCGTGATGGTAATTCTTTTACTGGCTCTTAGAAAGACCTGTGCTTTCCGGATCAAATCATATACCTTGGTTAGTAAATACCAAGGAGGATTTAAAACTTCCTCAATCTGACTCAGGAAAACAAATGACAGAAAAGGAACATGGCACGGGCTGTGAGGTGCAGCCTCAGAGGGTACCACTGCTTCTCCAGACCTAACTGTCCTCCGAATCCTGTAACCGCAATGACATCACACACACACACACACACACACACACACACACACACACACACGTTTAAGTCACATCCTGGCCTACAGGACCCATTACCGAGTAGACTCAGCCCTCTGGAATGAGGTGGTCCTGTAACCTCCCCAGCTGAGCTCCTAGCTGCTTCTCCTTCAGATCTCAGACACTCCGTGTACCTTCCTGACGTGCGCGCTGCCCTCATGCCTGGAATGCCGTCCCTCCTTGCCTGACTCATTGTGGTCCACCTGTCAGATCTCAGATGAAACATTTGCAGTACAGAGAAGCCAGCTGCGAACACTCCCTACGCCTTGGAGAACAGTGATACTTTGTGTTGTATCCTTTGATAGCGCACTAAACTTTTAGGACACTCACCACAATTTACAGTTTTCACTTTTGCTCTTATATGTGTCTCCCTGCCAGACTAAAATGTTTGCAAAGGTGTGAACCTTTTACTCTCTCCCTCCTTCCTATCCACTTTCTCTCTCCCCTCTTTTTCCCTCACCAACCCTCCCTCTATTCCCTTCTTTGCTATACTCTATGTAGCCTAGGCTGGCCACACACACACACACAGACCTCACCTTCCTGAGTCCTGGGATCAAGCCTGATATTTGATCTTTTCAACATAGTACCATCATCTATAACACTTCATAAAAATTCTAACAATTAATATTTTCTAAATGCTTACAATGTTCCTCACTCCATTCAGTCTGCTTTAAGGGTCTCCACATCATTTAACAAATATTTACCAAGTAATGATTTGTGATGGTCAGGGAAACAGGTGCTAGGCACACATCAAGGAAGAAAACAGACAAAAGTGGTTGCTTTGTGGGGCTGTCATTCTAACAGGGAGTTACACCAAGCAGGATGGTTAGTAGCTTGTATGGCATACTGTAAAGTGTCATGTGTTAAAGAGGAAGAGCGCAAGCAAAAGCAAGATTTTGAGATCATTTCTCCAGTTTTCATAGAACTAGAAATAAAAACTTGCTCAAAATCCAAGACCTTGGCTGTCCATTAGCAGATCCAAGATTTACACCTGGCTTTTGACCACAGGCTTAACCATTGTAATTTTCCACTCCCCAGAGAGGTGATCAATAGTTTTGGTGGAAGCCTACTGTGTAGCTCCATGGTGGACACTAAGGCTCTAGGATAGATACCCAGTACTAGGATTGGGGTTTTGACAGAAGAAGGTATCAGTTCAAGGGTTGCTTGTGCTATTCAGAAGCCCAAGCATTGACAGTTATGGGAGACCCATTGGGATACCGACTATCAGTTTTCCCAGTATGCTCTGAAGGAGCTTGCAGCCTGGAAAGATCCTGTAAGTGCTAGCCTGAGAAGTGAAGGAGACAGGATTCCCAGCTCCTCACCTGTCTCTGCCCGGATATCCGTTTAGTATGCTGCGGTTGGGATTCTGGGTGTCATGTCTTCAGTGGCAGAGCGGTGGTGGAAGTCGCTGGTTTCGCCTCTCATTCCATGTGGAAAATGAGATTGAGGATGGTAACATGACATTCTCAGAGTTCTAGAGCCAGCGTGGGGTTGCACACAACACCTGTGTCCTGTCCCTCCCCAGAGGGGAGGATTAGGGCTGTCAGGGTAACACTGGGAATTCCAGCTGATCCTACCTCCTCTTCTTCTGAGCACAGAACTGGGCTTTATTTCCCAATGTTCTTTTTATTTAAGTTTTTCAGTATCCCTTGAAATTACATGTGTGAGCATGTGTGACCGGCTTTGTTTTTAGGCCTGGCCCATAAATTCCTCCCACATGAGGTCACCTTCATCTGCTTGACTCAGGGGATGCCACATGTCGGAAGTGACAGAACTGTGGGCAAGGAGCCTGGATCCCAAGTCACCACTAGCAAGAGAGCTGTCACACCACCCTAAAGCTCAAAAAATCTTAATACCCGAATCTAAACTTGATTAATGGGGATGTTACCATGAGCTTTGCGTAGATTATCTCGCTCTTTGACAAGGTGGGCATTGTGCTCACTTTTCAGATGTCTGGGCTGGGTCTCACAGACAAGCGTGATCACAGTCACAGAGGCAGAATTCAAATATGAGATGGAGTACTTCAAACCTCCTTCTAGATTGGAGAGATGGCTCAGTAATTAAGAGAATTTTCCAGTTTTCCAGGAGACCCAAGTTCAGTTCCCAGCACCTATATCAGTTGGCTCACAGTTGTCTGTAATTCCAGTTCCAGGGTATCTGACAGTTCTAGCTTACATGCACACACACACACACACACACACACACACACACACACACACACACGCATGCGCACATAACTACACATAATTAAAGATAATAAAGATAAATCTATAAAAAGACCCTATCTAATTATTCATAAATACACACTATACACTGAACCCTTGTCACCCCACTGTGCTGTAGAGCCCTGATTTAATCAGTATGTATTGTATACTTGCATTCAAATGCCACATGTACAGTTTTCATATGTAACAAAATGTTTTAATTATTTGTGAAGATGAAAGTGTTAATGACGTAAGCCAATCTTTATATAATGTATATAATTACATAGATTATACTATACCCCATAAATGCACAATTAAAATAATTGTCAAAAGAGGATGTGATGGATCACTGTATCTGTTTCTTGGTCAGGACCCAGCCTGCCACAAAGAGTTGAGCAGGAAAAAAACTCCATTCTTGGGCTTTCTTGGGCTTGTATCACTGTTCTTCCACACCCACATCCATCAGTCTCCCTGAAACATGATTAATAAAACTCAGAGATAGATATTGGTGGTTCAACCTGAAGACCAGAAAAGCAAAACAGTCAACCACTGGCTCTTACCTCTACTTCAATCCAAAAATGGTGATCCTGCCTCCAGGAAACCTCAGAATGAAACAGACTGAGAACTGTCTGCTCCCATTTTATAATCCTCTCTAGTTCTGGAATTAAGGGTGTGCACCACTACCTCCTGGTTTCTATGGCAAGCTAGTGTGGCTACTGGGACTAAAAAGGTGTGTGTCTTTGCTGCCTGGTCTTTAAGGCTGGACATTGTGGCTGTTTTACTTTTCTGATCTTCAAGTAAGCTTTATTTATTAAAATATAAATGAAATACACCCACCACCTCCTCCCTTAGCTCTCCAGGAAGAGAAGGTTATTCAAGTGTCTGCCTTGGACACCTTAAAATGTCAGTTTGCCCTTAGCAAGAATACAGAGATTTATTTCTGCGTTTTCAATATTCCTTTTCCACCAAACGTGCTGTAATGTTCTTCCATATAATTAAATATTCCTTATCAACATGCTTTATTTTATAACCCAATGACATTTGATCTCTTGACTGAATTCCTATCATGTATTTAACTATTCTCAATGGTTGTATTTTTAATACTTTCTAGAATTTTGCTATATTTTCAATGAATTGAATTTACAATGAATTCTTGGTAGCTTTCTCTAGTACTAGAATCTGAGCAAGAGTTCCTATGGGTAATTACAAGAATATTTGAGAATATTTTGATAAATGTTGTCAAATCATTTTTCAGAATGCCCGTATCAGCTGCAATCCCAAAAATTTAAGAGTCTAGTTCACTGTACCAATATCATCATCAACAAAGACTCTGAAAAAAAATTTGTCAAGCCTGATGTGGTGGCTCATGTCTATGATCCTATGACGTAGGAGGCCTGCCATGAGGATTGCTTGGAGTTGCCTGGGCTACAGAGATCTTATCTCAAATAATAAATAAAGAAAGAAAGAATAAAAGAAAAGGAGGAAGGGAAAAAGGAAGAAAGATCTTTGTTAATTTTAGCAAAAGTGAAAGTGTGGTGTTGTTTTCTTCTGTATTTCTTAATTGATGGGTTAAATATACTCTCCTGTATTCATTGTCATGTCTGCATGAACTTGCCTGTTCATGCTTTTCAGCTATTTTCTTCATTTTTCTCCTTTTGTACTGTTGACATTTTCTTCTTTCAAAAAATCATTTTAGAGCTGGAGAGATGGCTCAACGGTTACATTGGCTGCTCCTCCAGAAGTCCTGGGTTCAGTTCCCATACACACGTGTAACTAACATACATTCCTGGCTGACACCTACCTGGGACTCCAGCTCTAGGGGTTCTGAAGTCCTCTTCTGGCCTTCACAGGCAACAGAGCACACATTTGGGGCAAAACATCATCCACATAAAATAAAACAAATAAGTCTTTAAAAAAATCCACTATACTTTAGACAGTATAGATGGTATATGCAAATTCTTCATCTCACCCTGTCATTTACCTTCAATTTTTGTTTCTGCATTTTGACATTTAAAAGTGAAAAACTGGGGTTGGGAATGTTGCTAAGTGGTGGAAAATTTGCCTAACCTGGGGGAAGCCAGAGGATCAACACATCAGCACTGCCAAAGAAAAAGGAATAAAAACTTTGATGTGGTGACGTATCAGTTTAGGAATTGTTCCTCTTGATTTTCTGCTTAGAATTGTCTTTGTCTTCACAAAGGGATTTTAAAATTGTCTGGAATTTTTAAAAGTTGAAAATAGTATGGAAAAGAAGCTCTAGAGCAATTTAAGGGAGATGACATTAAGTGACCCTTGGCTGTAAACAGACAGTTCTGAAGATTTCTTCAAAGATGATGAAGAAGCATTGAAGACATCGGTGGTGATGTGAATGAACATGGTCCCCATAAGCTCATAAAGAGTGGCACTCTTGGAGAGTGTGGCATTGTTGGTGTAGGTGTGGCCTTATGGGAGGAAGTGTGTCACTGGGGGTGGGTTATGGGCTTCAGAAGCCCAAGCCAGGCCCAGTGACACTCACTCTTCCTGTTGCCAGCTGATCCAGATGTAGAACTCTAGCTGCCTCTCCAGCACCACGTATCCCTCCATGGCTTCCCATCATGACAGTAATGGACTCAACCTCTGAACTGTAATCCAGTCTCAATTAAATGTTTTCCTTCATAAGGCCTGCTGTAATCGTGGTGCCTCTTCACAGCAATAAAACCCAAATTCAGACAACATCCTAAACTGAGACTCATTTAGAGACTTGTTTTCCAAAACCCTGCGAATAATCTTGCTGGAACTGGGTACAATCCTGCCTGTCACTTAAACACAAAGCCACCTGCTGCTTTTGCTCTTTCCCTGTTCTCCTACTCCCGCGAATACTCTTCTCCAGTATGACATTTGAGTAGATGAAAAGATGAGCGTTTCCTTTGCAGACATGAGAATTGTGTTGTTCCAACAAAAGCTGGCAGAACTCTGCCTGGATGTGTTGACAGCATTTTTACCACCTAGACATCTGCTAAAAGACTTGAGCATGGCTAGTTTTTAATTGCCTTGCCCACCCACATAGAAGCTGTTTGGAGCATTGATGTAGGCTGGTCAGGACTTTCTGATTACAACTCCACTGGATGTAAACAGAAGCACAGTTCTTGGTTCTCTGGAGGGATGAGCAGACTTGGAATTTCTTCTCAGGTGGGAATTTCCCAGGAAGCAAAGAGCTCCACTTCATAATCAATAATCACAAGGAGATGTGGTGTGTGTGTGTGTGTGTGTGTGTGTGTGTGTGTGTGAAGAAAAGAGGAGGAAGGGGATGGAAGTCAATCAGCAAAGTCAGGAACAAAAGAAGGGAGAAAAAATGGTAAGAGAGTAGGGCTGAAGAGAACTCAGCTTCTAAAAGCACACACTGATCTTGTAGAGAACTTAGGTTTTGTTCTCAGCACTGACACCAGGAAGTTCATAACTACCTATAACTCTAGCTCCAGGGAATCAAACACTCTCTTCTGGATGCCACAGGCACCTGCATGTACACACACATACCCAAACACAGACAAACACACATACACAGAATTAAAAATAAGTCAAGAATTCAATAACCAGTTCCTTGGAAGCAACTTGCCGTGTTCTGAAGCAAACAGGAAGAGGGCATAAGATGGAAATGTACACCCAACACCCATACTTGGAGAACCTTTCCTGAGAACACTAATGCCCAGCTAGTAAGATGGTCAGGAGGAACACGTCTGGCCATGGGATGGACACCCTTTCTGCACAAAGGTATACATCAACACCCTTAGTTCGCCGTAAAGATGGTTCACAGCTTCAGGCCAGACTTGAGTCTCCATGATGGGACAACACAGGAAAAAGTGGTGGCTGATGGCTATATTCTGGAGCAGGCTGAGTCAGAAATCTTCTGAGGACTTGAGCTCCTACTGTGGGCCTAGAACCAATCCCAACCAAGGATGACTTGGACATATTTCTTAGGGTACAGTCAAATTGCTGGGGCCTGTCTCTGGCGAACAAGATGAAAGAGGGCCATCTAAGACAGATCTCCCCTGGGAAAGTAGCATGTGGTTTACACCCGTCCTTGAGAAATAAGTCAAGGATACTGAAGGAACTTAATTTAGTGCACCATCCGGACACTCTCAAGCCTGTGTCTGAAGGAAGTCCTCTAAGTAAAGATGATGCTGTAATAGCAAAGGCATCTGATGAAACAAGCTACCTAATATGCCAAAATAAATAATAAAATAAATCTTTTTAAAATTTAATGGAGAGAGAAATGGTATATATAAAAGATTATTCAATGAGATGACTCCAACACCATCATAAATAAGACATAGTGTGTGTGCACAAGAGTGTGTGTCTGTTTGTGTAGGGGTGGGTGTAGGTGGTCTCTTATACATCATGATGGAGGGAATGGGAATCAATAAAATTCCAACTCAGGCTGGTACTATCCATTGTACTTGCAGGTGGCCAAGCAGCCATTGCAGTCGCTCTGGCAATACTTGTCAAGGCAGAGAGCCAAACGGTCCTTGGCACAATTATTCTCAGGAGATGCCAGTGTTACTCGTGGTAGAAAGATGCACCTTATAATGATGTAGGGACAGTGGGCTATCTTTAGGGAACATGTCAGTGCTTGTCCTGGTAGAGTCGATGGCAGTGTGAAACCATCTGTTGATGGGAACTGAAGTACAATGAGAGCGTTCACCATCATCCTCACTAAGGGGACCACAGAGCATCAGTTTACAAAAGACAAGTGATAAAGAGAGGGCAGCCCTTTCCCCTTGGCAGGCCTCAGTAGCAGCACTGAGGGAGAGGGGCCATGTCTTAATGGAATTAGCATCAGCCTCTTTTGTTGTTGTTATTGTTGTCTTTAACCTGGGAAGCAGAGGAGTACTGAAAACAGTTTGTTTTTCCTGAACAGGAATGGCGGTACACCCTCACCATTTCTTCCAGAGTTCAGTACACCCTCACCATTTTGTCCAGAGTAAGGACCTTGCTCATCCTAACATCTCATAAGACATCATAGGCTGTATAGATGGTATTATGCCTGTAGAATCCAAAAGAAAGAAGTAGATGATTCCGAAGGGCCTTGGGAAAACACAGATGCCTGAAGGTAAAAAAGAAATACATCCCATGAAAATGAGATCCTGGCATTTTGGTGAAAGAAAGAAGGGAAGGGGAGAGGAGAGGAGGGGAGGAGAAAGGAAGAAAAGGGAAGGGAAGGGAAGGGAAGGGAGGGAGGGAGGGGAAGGGAAGGGAAGGAGAAGGGAAGGGAAGGGAAAGGAAGAGAAGGAAAGGGAAGGGAAGGGAAGGGAAGGGGAGGGGAGGGGAGGGGAGGAGAAGGGAGGGGAGGATAAGGGAAGGGAGGGAGGGAGGGAGGGGAGGGGAGGGGAGGGAAGGAGAAGGGAAGGGAAGAGAAGGGAAGGGAAGGGAAGGGAAGATCCATTCCATTCTGGAGAGCTACATTGCTCAACTTAGTCACTGTCAACAGGCAAAACTCCAGCCAGATCTTTCAATGTCTACCTACTTCAGAGACCTTTAAAACCTTTTTTGTTCTCAGATTTGATCAGACATTACTAGTGAAGAATAAGATAGAAGCACCCACTGGGCAGGGAATTTTACCTCCCTTTTCACTGTGTGCTAATTTGTCCAATAAACATTGAGAGGTATATTATGTTAGCTACTGTAGGAGGTGTGACAACTCCTCATATATCGTATATTTCCAAATTGGATTTGTTGAAGTAAATAATCACCTCCCTGACAGAAAACATCAATAAATGAACCATAGAAACAAAAGGTATTGGGGGATAAATGATGCCATAAAAACCTAGGATACAGGAAGCTACTTGTGTGAAAAAAAATACTTATCCTAAAGAAAAGAAAGAACTACCTACTACCTCAGCATCTGCTGTGCTAACGCACAAATGGGGGGCAGGCCACAAGTAAACAAGTTCTGAGAATTTGTCCTTGCAGGGCGTGATGACCCACGCCTTTAATCCCAGCACAGGCAGAGGGAGATGGATCTCTGTGAGTTTGAGGCCAACCTGGTCTACAAAGTAGGTTCCAGGACAGTAAGGACTGTTACACAGAGAAATCCTGTCTCAAAAAACAAAAACAAACAAATGAAAGAAAAAAAATCAAAGAAAAGGAGAGATAACTCAATTCTTCCAACTTCAAGAAAAGCAAAAGGGCTTTGAACTCAAGATGAAGACTAAGACATCTCATTGAAAATTAAGGGAGGATATGTGTGCAGAGCTTGCCATGGTGTGTGTGTGTGTGTGTGTGTGTGTGTGTGTGTGCCTTCCAAATATTCAATGATACCTACTTAAATAGCTCTTGGGTGGCCCCTCCTGTGGATAGCTCAGTGTGTGTAGCCTGTTTGCCTCCAGTAGCTCTTGCAATCCAAGTAGATTATGCAGATACACCACAGGGACTTTGTTTTAGTAGCTGTGACCTCTGGAAATTCATGCCTGCCTGCTCTAAACACATCAACTAAACATTTCATGGGAAACCTGTTTGGATAACACCCTGGACCCAGGAGAAGTGTAGCTCACAAATCTCCCTGCCCCCTCATCATCATCATCATCTCTCACATGTGATCTCTCTCTCTCTCTCTCTCTCTCTCTCTCTCTCTCTCTCTCTCTCTCTCTGCACTGTCCAAACTGTCTATGGCCTGGGGGCTCCAGGCACACTGAATACTCTCCAGGACCTGAAAATAATAAAAGATTTTTGTAGATTTGTATTTTTAAATAAAGTCCCACTGTGTGGAGAAATCTGGCTTTGTACTTGTGGCTCTGATGCTCCTGAGCGCTGAGATCACAGGGGTACATTCCCATACCCAGTTCATTCTGTGTTTTTCTAGTTACTGGAGGAGTGACCAACACAGAATCTCAATTAATATAGGAAAATTGTCACAGAATATAGCCGCACACTCACGATGGTCAAATCAAAGGGAACATTGTTTTAGAAGAGTTGAAAAACCCTCTAGAAATGAAGAGAAATTAAAATATTAACAAAAAGAATTGGAAAGCCGGTAGACACAGTTGAAGCTAGAATTAGTGAATTCAAATACAGATCTGAAGAAATAACTCCGAATGCAGCTCCAAGAGACAAAAACATAGGAACTTTGGTTCAGCATAGAGCAAAAAGGTCTAGTGTTGATTAATCTTGGTTCTGTAAACTGATACTGGGATAGGGAAAAAAAAGTATTCAAAAGAATGAATGATAGAGGAGTATTTTTGCAAATCTTCATTTTCAGAAAGTTCTAAGAAAAAATCTCCAATGGTGCATCTTAAGGTGGTGGTTTGAGACAGTAAAACAGCCAACACTGAAGACAGAGATCTGGGAGCTGGAGTGACCTTCAGACATTACTACAGATATTGCCACCTGTAAAGCATCACAGAACTACAAAAGGAAAGTTTCAAAACCAACAACTCACAGTATTAGAAGAAAACGTACGGTTTTATGTTGGGCCACACTCACAGATATCCTGGGGTACAGTCACCACCCACAGTTGGGCATGCCTGAAAGGTATCTTTAAAGAAGACACAGACTCACCATAAAAGAACAATGTTTGACCTAGTGGTTGTCCTCAGAGTGGTGGCAGGAATAACTGTGTATAACTGGAGGTTTCTCTCCTGCCCACCAGTTCCCAAATAACCACTCTGCGACTTAATATTAATTACAAACTGTTTGCCCTGTTAGCTCAAGCTTATTATTAAATAGCTCTTACAACTTAAATTAACTCATTTCTTAAATTAACCCATTTCTATTATTCTACATTTTACCACGAGGCTTGTGGCTTGTTATCTCACATCTTGCTTCTCCGTTGGCTGCTCAAGTCTCCCTGACTCTGCCCTTTTTCTCCCTGTATCATTTCTGTTTGGATTTTCTGCCTGACGCTATTCTGCCTGGCTATTGGCCAAATCAGCTTCTTTATAACCAATGGTAATAAAACATATTCACAGTATACAGAGGGTCATCCCACATCAACTGTCAGCCAAGCAAAGACATATTTCTGAACGAGTTAAAACAAAATTTTTCAGAAGTATAAATGTTGCTAAAATCTATCACCAATATATCCTCAGTGAAGAGAGGTCTAAGGAAAGCAGAGTATCCCAGAGCAAGAGTCTGGGGTGGAAGAAGGAACACCCTGGGATTTATTCCCCTGCCCTACCACACCCCTCTGAATCACCACTTCCACCTCCTTTTTACGTCTAGGAATCTTCTCTTCCCCAAATGCTGCCCTAGACCCCATCTATGGCTAATGCAGCTTCCCTCAGAGTCTCCGTGGCACTGTCGTGAGCTTCGGTACTTTTTGACCTTTCCTTATTTAGTTGTTTTCCCTCTTGCACTGTGTGCTCCACCAGGTAAGAGTTTACTGTTGATGTCCATGTGAGGTAAGCAATCAACACTGACAATGATCATTTCTTAGTGATGAGAATTTCACATTGATAGATCCATTTTTCTATTCTCTAGAAAAGTTAAAAAAAATTAAAAAAGGGTTTTGAAAAAGAGACAGGGAGAACAATAGTCATAAGTACTACAGGTAAAAATAGCGATTGCCATGGGAACCCTGAGAAGGTTCCATGTTGGAGCTAGCTAATGCAAGACAGATGCCGTCCTGGGGCAAGCATCTAAACCAAGTTTAAATAACTGGGTTTGCAAGAGCAGGGCTAGCTCAACCTCTTTTTCCCTTTCTGTTTTCTTCCTATCATTCAATTATGTAGCTGAGAGGTGTGGTTTGCTCCTAATCAAAACCCCTAAAGGACAGGGGACCGCCTTGCGGGGCCAGGCTGGAGGCCTGAAGGGAACAGTGAAAAGGAATGGTTGAAGACACAGACTCAAGTCAGGCAGGGAGATGAGAAGGGAGGGGCAAAGGGTGAGAAGGAAGAGGAGCTCTCGTCGACATAGACCTCAATTACAATCTGTGTCCCCAGGGCAAATTCCTGCCACCTGAGCACTGGAAAGGAGCCTCAAGGCTGTCTGAGCCTCCTACACCATTTACCACAGAGAACACCACAGTGGGGTCATCTCAGTGACCCGCCCACCGCTGCCCTGCTGCCGGCCATGGCAGAGCAATGCCCCTTTGCCAGTGTCCAATGTCTGTACACAGGGAAACAGGTGAGAGAGCCCCTGTGGGCTGGAAGGCACAGAACCAAAAATTCACTATAATACCAAATATGACATAAAACTAAAACGGCTATAATTTAGAGCAAGCAAATAATGTGATATTTCCTTGCTCTGTCGTTGTGCACTAATCCTACTGGTTTTACATAGAAAACTGTTTTGTTTTGTTTTGATTTGATTTGATATTTCAAGACATGGTTTCTTTGTGTAACCTTGACTATCCTGGAACTTGCTCTGTAGACCAGAGTCTTGAACTCATAGTATTCTCCTTTCTTTGCCTTCCGAGTGCTGGGATTAAAGGTGTTTGCCACCACTGGCCAGCAAGACTGTTGTTTTTTGGGGGGATTGTTTTGTTTTTAATAATTTATTTATTTTGATTTTACATGCATTGGTGTTTTATGTCTGTGTGAGGATATCGGATCCTCTGGAACCATGCTTATGAGCTTCCATGAGTGTGCTGAATTGAACCCAAGTCCTCTGGAAGAGTAGTCAGTGCTCTTAACCACTGAGCCATCTCTCCAGCCCCAAGACTGCCGTTTTTAAGGAATGAAAAGTGTGGTACAAAATAAACATCTAACTCTACAGAAAAGAGTCAGAAGATGGGACATTGGGAGCTCCTAAAAGGGGCTGCCCCTGTGTGATAAAACTGAGCCCAGAAGAGGGCAGCAGCAGAGGGTGTTTGGTCTTTCCAGCCATTCGGTTTTGTCTTGATCAAGTGTAATCACTAAAACTATTATGCAAATTGTTTATAACAGAATTAAATGGCATGCTTATTAACCAGGACCTGTTAAATAAAGTGTTAGATAGGGAAAGGGAGGGCGGTGTACACAGAACTGGATAGGGACCCAGTTAGACTGGAAAAACAGTTTAAAGACTAAGTCGATTGACCTTATAGTGTAATGGGGCTAAATATAGGCTTTCTTTCCTCTTCTTCTTCCCTCCCTCCCTTCTTTCCTTCTTTCCTGTCTTTCATTTTTATTTATTTATTTATTTATTTATTTGTGTGTGTGTGTGTGTGTGTGTGCTCGCGCATATGTGTGTGATGTGCATCTGTGTGTGTGCACGTGGAAGCCAAGGCCCAACTTCAGGTGTCTTCCTTAGTCACATCCACCTTGTTTTTTGAGACTGAGTTTCTTCACTGACCCTGGGGCTTGCGAATACAGCTGGATTAACTGGCCAACAAACTCCAGGGAGCCACACTCTCCACCTTCCCAGCACTGGGGTTACACATACCTACCTCATGCCTGGCTTATAGGTAGGTAGTGGGGTCTGGACTCAGGTCCTGGTGCCGTGCGGTAAGCACTTTCCTCACTGAGCTGCCTCCTCTGCCAGCAACTGTGGTTTTGAAACCTCTGTGGATATATATACATCGTCTGATTTCCATTTTGTTGCTGTTGTGTTGACACGTGATAGGGGGAGAGTCTTGTTTTTTAGAACGGAGAGAAAGGAATTGGCTTGCACAACCCTGAAGTCTAGGGGCAGATACAGAGTTTTAATGACTGGGTGATCAGGTTTTTAAACAGCTCCAGCCCAACCAATCCCAAAGGAAAGGCAGGTTCTCAATCCTAGATACTCTTAGAATTCTGGAATGGAGGGGAAAGTGGCCCAGCTTAAGTGTGGGTGGCGCAGGGCACTTTTATGGGCTGGGTCATGTCCACTCTTGTCCCAGCAGATGGGGCTGAACTCCCTTCACTGAGAGTCTTACAGCTTAAGTGAAGATGAGAGACGGACAAGGGTGGTCCCCAAGAGTAACAAGTGGGTGCTTCCTCCATCCACTCTGTGGGCGTCAGACATGATGATTCCAACAGCTGGGAAGAGTTTGGAGATCACTTGGGAGGTGCATGTTCACTTATTAAATAATTTACACAAACCCAAGAGATGACTTGTGACCATCGCTAGACACTTCTCTCCAGGGTTAGATGTCATAAAACTCCACTTTGTTCACCAACATTTCAGAGACATGGGGCATAATCCACTAAACAGGCTTCAGCAAAAAGAAAGTGGAGTTTTTAAATGGGTCAAAGGTTTCACAAATGCTTGGATGCAGAAGACAACCTTGTTCGCTCTCCCCAGAAGTCCTAGTGAGAAATGACTCAGTATCTCAGATCTTCTTTCAGAGGATCTGGATTTGATTCTCAGCACCCACAAGGAATCTATCTTGTTACCATCTATAACTCCAGTGCCAGGAGATCCAATGCTCCTTTCCAACCTTTGTGGGCATTGCACACCTATGGTGCACAGACATACATGCAGGCAAACATCCACACAAATAAAAAAATTAAAAATAAATTTTTTTTAAAGAGTAGCCAGGCCTTGAAGGAGCAAGAACCCAGGACTGTCTTTTGTAATTCTATTTATTTGTTTGTTTTGTTTATTGAGTACGCTGCAAAGGGGCAGCAGATTAGGCAGTAGCTAGAATACCACCTGTAGTCTTGTTTGGTTTTTAAAATCAATTTTATTTAGATATAACTTACATAAATAAGCTCATCTCTATCTATAATACATGAGAGAACACCCAAACCGTTACCTCTAAGGTAGAAGCAGAGGAGTCAAGGCCAGAAGACCCTGATGAATGGACATTCTCGCTGATCCATCCCTGTGGGTGGAAGCCTAGTCTGTCAGGCTGGCTGTGCAATGACCCTCCCCCCTCACCACAGTCACTGAGTGAGTCAGCAGCGGGATGTTTCCTCTAACAAACACACTGGCTCTGGCTTGGGTGCTCTACTCCTGGGCATGCTGAGGCAGGCCTGCTGGGCGTGGCGGGTGGGCTTTGGCCTGGCCAGCCTGGCTACTCCGGCTGGCAGTGAGAAGCCATCAGGGTCAGCTGCCACTGTGGCTGGCTTCTGAGGTTCCCTCTAGAATGTCATAACACGTAGGCCTTCTTTCTTATTACTCTGGAAGGATATCCAGATCATTTCATTTGGCACTTACTTTCTGTGTAACCTTGAATGAGCTCCCTAATGGCCCCCGCACCTCCCTTTCTCTACCTATTAAACATCTAATAGTAACCTGTAATCCTGTAGAAATGTTATAAAGAGTAAATAAAATACACATCCACGTAGAGCAGGCACTCAGTGGAAGTTAGATACAGAACGGGACCCAAACTATCCCTCAGACGGGTAAATAAAAGTATGGAGGGCTGATGGAAACGGTGAGAGCCAAGTGACAGTGTAGGCTACTTGGGGGGCTATGCCACTGGAAAAAAAGGAGGAGGAGGAGGAGGAGGAGGAGGAGGAGGAGGAGGAGGAGAACGAGGAGGAGGAGGAGGAGGAGGAGGAGGAGGAGGAGGAGGAGGAGGAGAAGGAGAAGAAGAAGAAGAAGAAGAAGAAGAAGAAGAAGAAGAAGAAGAAGAAGAAATACAAAAACTATTAAGTAACAGAGAAATACTCAAAACGGTGAAAACCAAAACCAAGACCTGCACTTGTACATTAAATTATACCTCTGACAAATAGGAAATACATTCAAAGCATGTTTTGTGGCAGGATTTTTAATTACTTTAAAACTTCCCTCTAATGAGTTTTATTTTTAATGGATCGCTTGACTGCTACAAGGCCTCACCAAACTAGAAAACAGGTTGAAAGAGACACCGCCCTTGATGCCTGACCTAACGGCAGAAACATGTACCTGCAGCCGGGCTGTGAGAGAGGAGTTAGTGCTTAGCTCATTTTCTAGGTTTATTCAATACAGGATACCCATTCGATGGGATGGTGCCACCCACATGCAGGATACCCATTCCACGGGATGGTGCCACCCACATGCAGAATGGGCTTTTCTATCTCAAGTAACCTAACCTAAACTTCCTCACAGATGTGGCTAGAGGTTTGTCTGCTAGGTGAGTCTAGATCCTGTCACATTGCCACGCAGTATTAATAATAAGGCATCACTTTGTGATATATTTTAAGTCCTGTTGAAGCTCAAAGGCACAGAATGAGGAAATTAAGTTATGATGTCTGCTTTGGGAGCAGAAGTAGTACCAGTGTGTGACTTTGTATCTACTATACTGTATCTAGATTCATTTGCCAGCGGCTGTTATTATTGCTATTTGTTATTGCTATGTTAAGATAGAATCTTGCTACATATCCCAGGCTGGTCATGAACTCATTATCTTCCTGTCCCAGCCTTCTTAGTGAGGAGATTATAAATACGAGCCACCACACCCATCTCCATTGCTTATTATTTTTCAAGTGAAGGTCTAACCCAAAATATACTATAGAAAATTTTCAGCATCATAGTTCCTCCGAGTCACCTGCCCCATCCTCAGCCACATTTGAATCCCTGTCACCACCCCTTAACTGATTGCTCCTAATTGCATACAAGTGAATAGAGGCTCTTCTTACCCATGAGTGTCATTCACAGGTGTCCAATACTATAGCTTCAGTAGAATTTGCTGAAAGTTTCTCATTATACAGAAAATTTATCATTTTTTTTCTATTAGTGGGCACTTGGGCTGTCTTTGAGTTTATTGGGAATAAAGTCAGCTATAAACTGTAAAGCACAGACCGTCTTGTGGGAATGTCTTTTCATTTCTCATGCATGAACATCTGAGGATGGAACTACTGGAACCTAGTGGGAAAGTGGGCGTGTTTGATTTCGTAAGGAACCCCCCCATTTCCCAAGATGGCTGTGCCATCTGGGCTCCAGTCCACAGTTGTTCTGCTGTCATTCTGAGTTCAGTTTTTCTAGGAGCATGGAACAGTGTTCCCAGGCCCTTGGAGCTCCCCGTGTCCATGTCTTTCATGCTCAGCCTTGGTGGCCATTGTCTTGTCTGTTTGTTGTTCTGCCGTTCAGAGTGAGAGGGCTGGTTGCTTGGTTACTGCCTCACAGCCCAGTGCTGTCTGGTCCATCTCTGTATCACCTCCCAGCTCTCCCCCTGCCTCAGAACCGGGCATCTGGCTGTGTCTGCTCTGGGAAGCCTGTGGATTCAATGATATTGATTCAACACCCATTAAAAGCAGCTGCTACAGAGACAGGGCGAGCCGGTTGTCTGGCTCTGAGGTTTGGGTTTTTTAACGTGACCTAAGTGCAGCGTGAATGATAAAAACCCAGAGACAGATTTTGGGGTTCAACCCAAAGATCAGAAAAGCAAAGCAGCTGGCCACTGGCTCTTACCTCTGCCTCAGACCGAAATGGCAAGCCTGCATCCATGAATCTTCAAAATGAGACTGAGCTGAGACCTGTCTCCTCCTTTCCTATATTCCTCTCTAGTGTTGGGATTAAAAGTTTGTGCCACCACTTTCTGGTCTGTAAGGCTGACCAGTGGGGCTGTTTTACTCTCTGATCTTCAGGCAAGCTTTATTTATTAAACTACAAATGAAATATCACTACAGCTAAGGACTTGCTGATACATTTTACCATTTGCAAAAGAAAAAGAAAACTTAGTCACGACTCTAGTGGCACAGGAAAATGCTGGCAGTTTGGACAAACAAGATTGCCATCATCATTCCTCCTCACAGAGCCCTGTTGTTGCCATATCCTCCTGCCACCTCCAGTCTGCATAGACATCACTTCTTAATTAAGATCAATATCTGAGTCACGGAGCACTCTAAATGATGTGACTAGAGCTTGGGTATCTGACTGTGCCTCACTGAAAAACATTAACAGGTTCACAGACTACTGAACTTAGAGAATTTAAGCAAAAGCTTTTTTCTCACTGATTCAGAAGCCTGACATGTCCATTCTGGTAAGACAGAGAATGCAGCACTCAGAGCATAGGCCAAAGCAGTGTGTGGGAGAGGAGGTTGGAGCAAATTTGCCTGGTGACATGTCTACAAGATGCCCAAGGCAGTGGGGTGGGAAGTTTGGCTATGCTGTGAAATTACTTTGACTCTGGGTGAGCCCCACTGTGATGTGATGAGTTATGGTAGCCACACTTGCTAGTGGGCCCTCAGGGAGTCTTAGCTGTAGGGATAAGTCCAGCCCATTAGGGGGCGTGTTTGCCTCGGGCTAATGTTTACCTATAAATCTGGTGAGTGCTCCCAGAGCTCGCTTCTGCTTTCCTAGTCTCCACAGGAACGGTGGTTCTGTAAGTCTATTTCCCCATTAAAGCTGTATATATTTTTATAATCTGTCTGCATTCATTTATGCCATTACACTTAGCTCTTCTATCCATGCCTGTTAATCACCTCTGATTCTGAGCCTGGTTTGCCTCATGTGGTTGATAGGACAGAGCAGATGCAGAAGGGAATGATTTCTGAGCCCATGTGTTAGAAGCTCCTTGGTCCCTAGATTCTTCACTGCGTGGAAAAAACAATACCAAGTATGTGGGGACTCTCTTGGCAGAGGCTGCTCGTTCGTTCCTGGATGCTCAGACCTGAAATAATCACACAGAAACCATATTATTTGCAATACTGTTTGGCCAATAGTTTAAGCGTATTTCTAGCTAGCTCTTATAGCTAAACTAACCCATCTCCATTAATCTGTGCATCACCACGAGGTTGTGGCCTACCAGCTAAGTTTTGGCAGGCTTCAGCAAAGGCGCCTGTTTCCTGAAGCAGCTGCATGGTTTCTCCCTGACTCTGCCTTCTTTCCTCCTCTATCTGCTTGGAATTCCCACCTTGCTCTATTCTGCTAAGCCACTGGCCAAAACAAATTTATTCATTAGCCAATAAAAGCAACACACATACAGAAGGACTTCCCACACCATTTCCCCTTTTCTGTTCAAATAGAAGGAAGGTTTTAACTTTAACATAGTAAAATTACATACAACAAAATAGTTATCAAACAAGAGTTATAGTCACAATATTTATATCTACTTTATCTTTTATCATACTAAAGAAAAACTATAACTATTCTTCAACTCCATCAAAGATTCCAGAAGGATATAATATTATCTAAGTAAACAGGAAGTGCATTGTAAGCAACTTCCAAAACTCTAGAATTGACAGAGACATCTCACTGCCTAGACAGTCACCCAAAGTTGGGGTACCCATCTTCAGCCTACAGGCCTATAGTATCTGGCAGACTTTTCCATTAAGCAGGAAATTTGAAGATCTGTTCTGCCTTGTAATGGCAAAAGCCATCAGTTGCTTTCTTCTATGTCCGGCAGAATGTTTGGCAGTTTCTTCTGTGAAGCAGGAACCCTGAAAGATCATCCCATCTTTAGGCAAGTTCAGTAGTCACTTTTCTGTGGGCCCTGCATGTCCAGTTCATACAGCATACCATCAAGAAGTCCAGGCAAGAGCAATTTCTTGCCCAAATGGCTAATAAACTCCATAAGGAGCCTCTTCAATGCCTATCTTCCTCTTGAAGTAATTGGTGCTGCCAGAAGCAGATGAGTCTCATTGTCATGAAAAGTCTTAAGTTCTTAAAACATTTTAAATGTCATATTCCGTCAGTCCTTGAAAGGTTTGAAGATTATCTATCTATCTAACTGAAATATATCTCTATATAGCTAGAAAACCTAACTAACATGAGTATTATAGATGAGTATCTATTAACCTGTATTTCTTAATTATACGTTACATTTTTAAATGAGCTGCACAAACACAATACCTTAATCAAGAGCAGATATATATATATATATATATAGATAGATAGATATAGATATATCAAAATCAATCTTAAATTTGTATCAATAAACCAAGATCCATACCGATGCAAAGTATTCCTCTCTGCAGCAGGACTCCAGCACTATCACAGAATCACCCATGCGAATGGGCATAGACCTGACCTAATGCTCAATTCAGATGTGCACCTATGATCAATCCTCAAGTGTCCTCAGTCCTGGCTGACCCCTTCACTGTGGCATTTATGAGAGACACTGTTCTAGCGCATCTGAAAAACTATTCTCCCAATTCTGGGTCCATAGCACTGTGAGAAATTGCCTTAGAGAGAGGTGGTACCCCTGAAATCGTGCACTGTGGCACAAGACCATCTGAGTATTTGACTTGCACATCTTTTTCTTTTTGTTTTACAAGACAGGGTTTCTGTGTAGCGTTGAAGCCTGTCCTGGAACTAGCTCTGTAGACCAGGCTGGCCTTGAACGTACAAAGATCCACCTCTCTCTGCCTCATGAGTGCCGGGATAAAAGGAGTGCACCACCACTGCCCATCTTGGCTTACACATCGTTAGCTCAGAAAACAAGCAGGGACCGATTACCGTCTTAGACCCTCACTGATGTTCCTAGTGAGAAGCTGCGATCCTGCAGTTCCTGGCTTCATCACTCACTCAGCACAAACAGGGCTGCCATCGCAGAGTATGGAGGGTGTTCTCCAAGAGAGCAGTGTTGTCTGTGTCAAGATCCCTGTGTCTCTCACAGAAGCCACGAGTCTGGCTAAAACTGGAGCATCTCTTCATTTTCAGAACAACCCAACCAGATCAAAACACGGCTCTCAGTTAAAGCACTTCTGACCCACTGTGAGGCAGACAGCCTGCCTGGAACATTCTGCTGCTGCTTGTTTACTCCTGTCTGAATGTTCTGGGATGAATGAGACACCCATAACCTTAGCCCCAAGTGTTTGAAAAGATTTCTGGATGCCTTGGGACAACTCAGCGTGTGCATTGTAATTATAGTGATTAATTATTGCTTTAAATATGATCATATTTCATCTGAGTCAGAGACCAGAGGCCCGTATACAGCTCAATCCCATGGCCCTCTCCAGTCCAACCCAAGGGATGCCCCTCCTTCCTCCCCTCTTCCTGAGCATCCCAAAGAATTTGCTAAATGTCTGCTGTATAGATCATTCTGAGAATGAGTTCAAAGAACAAACAGAACTGGAGATCTAGCTCAATCTGCAGAGCACCTGCCTAACATGCATGAAGCCCAGGGTTTCATCACTATAAAATTGAGCAGGGTATTACATACACACCTGTAATCCCATAACTCAGGAGGTAGAGACAGGAGGATCATAAGTTCATAATTATCCTACTTTGAAATCCTACATACTGACTTTGAGGCCAACCTGGGCTACATGAAATCCTGTTCCAAAACAAAGCTTCTCACAGTCCCAAGGCCAGTAACAGAACAGCAGTGCACAGAAGTAGAAAGGAGGAGCCACCAAACAACCTCAAAATACCAGAGCTGGTCTGGAAGGCTTCTGAGGTTTCTGTGCATCTCTGAGCATCACTACAGCAAGAACTCAAGCATGGCAGAAACCTGGAGGCCGTGGAGGAGTACTGCCTACTGGCCGCCTGCTCAGCCTAAGTTTGTTTGTTTGTTCCTTTGTTGTATACAACCCAGGACCATATACTTAGGGGTGGTTCCTCCCACAATGGGCTGAGCCTTCCCACATCAACCATTCATCAAGAAAATGTTCCACAGGGTTGCCTGAGGAACAGTTTGATAGAAGCAATTCCTCTACTCAGATTACTCTAGCTATGTCAAGTACACCAAAAGAAAAGAAAAAAGAAAAAAAAGCTTTCCACAAATCAAAAAAGTATTAGATATGAGAGTGGGGCCTCTCAGATGATTTTAGTGGCTTTATAAGAAAGTAAATGTCGGGAGCAGTGAGACCCCAGATCCTGAATTTCTTGTAATCCCCTGATCTGAGTGCCTACAGCTGCTCTGAGCACGAGACCTTTAGGAGTTCCTGATGGCAGGAGAGTGGTTTCTGGTGGGTTTGGCTGGGGCATGGCTATCTCTATATAATCTGCCCCTGAACACAATAAAGGGGGCATTCTTGGGGAATTCAAGGATGACCTGTGTCGGTGTCTCTCTGTCTGTGTGAGCCCGAAGCTCAGTAACTGGGTGCCAGCACACAGAGTGCAGACACCGGGGCACTGGGCGCGGCAATTGGAGGTCTCCACAGAGATTTCGGCAAATAAACCTGAGCTGGCATGTTTCCTGGTCTCATGTAACGCCCTCTGATGCTCTATGGTATAGAATGAGCCCTCATCAATACCTCAGCTGTGTTCTTAGACTTCCCAGCTTTTCCAGAATCATGAGTCAAAGGCCTAGTCTTGGATATTTTGTTATAGCAACAGAAAGCAAACTAAAACAGAAAGCAAATGCTTCTACCTTGTTTTATCCAAGACACTCTGTAGAATGTGTAACCCTCTGCACTGGATGAGAAGGGAGGTCCAAGTTACACCGGTTTCCACAGCATGCCAGTGGGAGCTGAAGGGTAGCAACACATCCTATGTTCAACGCATTTTATTAAAGACAATGCTATGCGCGTGTGCCTTCCTGGCCCACACACAGAGGCACCTACTGAACCTGCCTTTGTTTGCTGAATTGTTCAGGGCCCCAGAACACAGAGAAGGGTAAAAATAATCCCTTTAAACATGGTAATTTATCGCCACAAGCAGCTTCTCTACATTGTTTGCTAAATTGCCCCTTTCAGGAACACGGGCAGCAGAACTGGCGGAGCCCACACCCTTCACTGAGCAGGCCCAGGTGGCCCTGCTTTGGGGTGTGCACACACCAGACCTTGACAGTAAATCAAAGCCAGCCTCCCTGACCTCAGCCCACACACTTTCTGGAACTGTCTGTGCAATGCAAGGAAATATTTCTCTCCTTGAAGCCCAGAGCTTTGAACTATGATTTAAGATGGGGGAAGAAGCTAGTTCGAATGGGCCTGGGTTCGATTCCTACACACTCTGCTTCCTGACACTGCTCCTTGAACAGGTGACTCTCCAGACAATGTCACAGAAATAAAGCCCTGAACAAGGAAGGTATAGGAATCAGGAAAGGCCACAGTAAGAAATTGCCCCCATTCCCCTGTGGCCTCATTATGTTGGAGACTTGGTTGCCAGCCAGGCTTTTGGGAAGTGACTGGCTCCTGATTAAATCTTCCAGCCTAAACAATTGATTAGTTCCTTGATGCATCCATAATATGATGCCTTTATCAAAAGGTGGTAAAGAGTAGTAGGTCTGCCCCCCCCCCCAGAGGAAGGAGGCCATTGGTGCTGTCTCCTCAGATATTTATATATTATATTTATATTTAACTCTGGTCCTTTTCTGTGTTCTCCTATCCGCTTCCTGACCTCTGTCACGTGAACTGCTCTGCTCCACCTTGCTCTTCCTGACGTGATAGACTGGCACCTCTCAAACCATGAGCCAAAATAAACCGTTCTTCCTTTCAGTTGCTCTTCTTGGGCTCTTGGTCGTGGTGACCCAGAAGCCTGACAAACAAAGGCAGGACACAGCAGCTAACATACAGCTTCAGTGGAGTGATGTCTTCTGTGGCTGCAATTTAGCAGTCCACCCCTTTATCACATAGTCGATGTTACCGTCCTTGCTGTGAGATTTTTATCAAAAAAAAAAAAGTCTGCCCCACCCCGATGCCAGCCATGAGGGCACCTGATTAGCAGTTATATTGCCTCGTTAACTTTCATTAAATGAACTCTGAATTTGGTTTATTCTTGCCAAAGAAGGTATGCGCCAGGGACTGGAAGGCCTAATTAGATCAGATGAAAGTGATGTGTGCATATTTTATGCTTCCTGTTAAGCTGCTGAGCCTCCTCTCCAATGCATAGGCTGTTTGCATACCCTAATGAGAAGGTCACCCTCATCCGCTGCCGCTGGGCCTAGTTTAATCAACACTTCCCCTTCTATCCTCAAGTTCCTTTAGACTGGACATCCTCGCCCAGACACTTTCACACCTGTCTTAGCAATTGTAGGAGAGATGCTCTGAAGTGTCTTTTCAAAATCCCCAGTTAACGATCCGGTAATTATTATGGTGACTCCTCAATGAAGTGTGAAGTGCTCAGGTAACTGTCAGCCAAGAGGATCCCGAGACACCTGGATGAGACACACAGAAGAGAAAGGGGGAAAGCCAAGCCCGGCCTGGCCTGCCTTTCAGGGCTCAATGGCAACCCCTCTGGCCTGAGAAATAGCCCTGACAGACGGTGGTTCTGCCACTAGGAGACCCTGATGATAGAAAGTGCTCTATGAAATCCTGAAATCCATCTGACTAGCCTCTGGCAACACTACATGTATTATAGGAAACCAATGACAGCAAAGCCATAGATCTTCTCCTGCACACAGCCAATGACATTGCCCTTTGGCCCCTCCCAGATAATCCTCTCTTATTTGTGTCGAGAAGAAATGTTTCAGTCCAGTGGTTCTCAAAGTGGGGACCCCAGTCTAGGAACACCAGCATCGCAGAGAGTCATCTGAGAACTGTTACAAACGGGGATGGGGCAGCATCTATGGGTCTAAGAAGTATCTCAGTGAAGAAGGTAACTTTGCAAAGGACACACTGTAGCAACAAAGCCCAGAACTCACACCCTATTATGGAGGAAGCATCTGGTTACTTTGATGGCTCTGGCCACAAAGGCCCAGGATACATTGTGAAGTAGGATATGACTGGAAACAGAATTGCTGCTCAGGATATCGCTGAGAATAGGAGTGATGGAAAGACTTGGAGATTCCTAAAGCAAATGAAGTGGGAGGAGAATGAAGATACGGTGGGAAACATTCAAGAAGACAAGAAAGTGACACCCACTACAGGCACTAGAGGGCACATGGACAACCCAGTGGATTAGATCATGGATTTTCAGTGGAATTGTTGCAGTACGGCCTCCTCCAATGTGACCTGTCTATCAGTAAAGACTGTCTGATCACCTATGTTCTGCCGTTCTATGTTCTATGTTATTCACACAGACACATAGTGGTTCCTGCGTGGTGTCAAGCCAAACACTGGCAATGCCCTTGTAATGGCCATACACCACTCCGTATCATGAACATGCCAATACACCTGCATTCTTCTTCCTTTATTTGTGAACATTTGGTTTGTTTCAGGGTCTGTCATCATAGGGCATATATGGGACACATCTTGGAACTAAGCCTGTTTCTTTATTCATGAATAGGATCTTGAGGCACGGATTCACAAAACATGAGGGATTGGGGTTCAAATGCTAAATACCTTAGAGAACAGGAATTTCACCTACACTTGGAGGAGCAAGGGAAATATAACTCAGAGAACTTATGAAGACTATTTCTTTCTTGCTGTTAGAGTTACAGGGTTCAAAGAGTAGAGTCAGGCAACCTTTGAGTGTGTGAACAGAGGAAGTAGATGGACTTCTCCATCAAGATTAAAACATTAGAAATGGCGTCTTTTTGAGTGATCACCACTGGGTCCAAAGATAGCTAACATTGCAGAGGCTCAATCATCTACCAGACACAACGGTGTTTATTGGATTGCATTTTGGGGAGCACAGATTCCAGTAGAAACCAGTTCTATTGCAGGAGGCAGAGGGTCACCTGAGGGGGTAAAAGGAAAACTAGAGAGATGCTCAGAGCTGAGTTTGCTGCTCTTCCAGGGGACCTGGTTCAGTTGCTGTAACACATGTCAGGCAACTCACAAACACCTGTAAGTCTAACCCCAGGGAATCTGACCTCCTCTTCAGAGCCCTACAAACACACATGTGGTACACATACACACAGAGAGACACACACATACCTATAATTAAAAACAAAAGATAAAATCATTTTTAGGGGGCAAAAGAAGGAAGTTTCAGTGAGTTACATGGGTTATTTGGAAAAATTATGATTAGGGCTGAAGATGAGCTCTGGGTTTCATCCCTAGCATTCTGATCGGAGGGCAAATTTACTTCAGTAACTCATATTCCTTCTTAGTGGTTTTTTTCTTGGCCTGTGACATGATCACTGAGTGGTCACCACAACATAAGACAGCGGAAGCCTCAAATACCTCACTGCTGCCCGCTTTCTGTCACATCCGTACTTAGGTCTAAAGCATCGAAGACTATGAAACTAAATTCGAAAGCCCACAGTCTAGCCACAGCTAGGGTGCCCAAGGCTCAGGTGCACTAGAACTAAAGTTCCAAATGTTGATGTTGGGTTTTTCTCCATCTCTCAGCTACGGTTGTTGGCTGTTGGTCTTCTTTCCTTCTGCTGTACCCTGGTTCTCTGTGGAGGGAAAGGGAAGGGTGGGCGGAGCTACGCCAAGAGTTCTCACTTCTGATTGGTTGGCTTGTGGAGCTAGACTTGTCCTCAAGGCAAATCTCTAAGACCACATAACTAAGGCACCATGATTAGTTCCCATGCCCGCCACTGAATCAAGGTAGAGATACTCTCATGGGTCACCCTGACAGAACCATGTGGACGGGTGAGCAGAATGTACTTAAGAAGAGTACTTTTGCCTGAGGAAAGTGCAGAAGGGACAAAGAGCTGATAAAATCACCACAGACCCATGTCCACCCCTGCCTGTTTCTTTATACTCTTTGAAGCTACCCTCATCACAACAGTTAAAGCTTTAGGATCCCCCCCCCCTCGTTTTTATGGCTTTGAGGAATAACTGATACACAGGTCATCTAGAATCCTTCATAGTCTGTAGGTAGAAGGCCATTCCTGGTAGCGTCTCCACTGTCCAGCATGGTGATGCTTCCCACTTGGACTAGACGTTTTGAGGCCTTGCCCATTTCTGCGGACTTTTTTGGAACCTGAAGCTGAGATCTGTCCAGTCTGAGCGACATTCTCACGGCTGTGACTCCGGCTGTAAATTCAGCTTCTCAGCACAGGAAGGAGCAAGGCTTAATTGCATCAGAAGGGAAGCTCATTTAGCATGCTTTCAGCCAGGGCAATCTATCCTTTACCTTGAAAACCAAGTTGGAAGTGTAACCCTGGCAGTTACCAAGCCTGTCGCTTCACTATTCTCTCCTAAATGAATTAGAAAAGCTCTTTGTTTTCACCTTGCAACAAGGACGCATTTTTTAGGTGCAGCTGTAAAAGCACAGAACATAACTAGGTTTAAAGAGGCCCGTGGCTGGCATCCATCTGGGCAGGAGACCAGGCTCAACCAGATGCTGTCTTCAACAAGGCCAGTACTCCACCCTGGGCCTCAGTTTCCACATACGTAAAACATGGAGTTCAGACAACAGGACTTCTGGTATCCCTTCCAGTTTCATGACTGCTGAATCCAGGTTTGTTTGGCCGGCAGAGATGGCTCCACGTGGACCTTCGTATAAGCCAGGAGCCTTCCCTCTCCATTACCCATGTGCAGTAATGAATGGTCTGGGTGAGCAGCCCGGCCAGCCTTGAACTTGTAGCCTCTGCCTCAAGCTTCCCCAGTACCCAGGTACAGTCGCACACCACCAGGCTCAGCTCGGCTGTGACCGTTTTCTTCAGGAGAAAGTACAGCAGCATAAGGACAGACTGAGCTACATCCAGGGCCGTGTCCCACGAAGGAGTACTTTTTGGAAGCAAAGGGGTTAGCCACACTCACCAAACACCCTGGCCTCTGAATTGATGGTGCTGCAGGAAATAGTGTATCCAATTCTTACCGTAGAGCAGCCATCAAGCCCATTTTAAAAGAAAACTGAGACATAAAAAGGCAAAGTACATCACAAGTCACGTTTGCCAGGTGTCAAAGGCCACGCCAAAAGTCACAATTCTTTCAAGTCATCCAAATCTGGGGATTATAACAGAGAAAGAGACTGGGGACATTGAGAAATGACCTCAACACAAAGAGCAAGCCAGGCAGGAACCCTCAAGAATGAGCATGCCCCAGCAATAGCACGCTTGCCTGAAATCACGTGACTGTCACTGAGTACAGAATGCAGGCTGAGTTCAGAAGGCCTGCGAGGCCGTAAAAACTGTGCTGCAATGTTCCCAGCTCCCCCAAATGGGCTTTTGCTCCCCCATCTCCTCTCCACCCCTACAAATGGAATGCCAGTTACTTGATTTGAGGGGGATGTGGTGTCGTTTAGACGCAGCACGAGGTAGTTGCTTATGACGCTTGCTAGATGCAGAGGGGAACATTCTGTTGCTTTGTCTTTGACAGCCGCTCTGTCTCCCAGGTGTGCCAAATTGAAGCCCTTCAAATTCACAGCCAATGGTGCAAAATGGCATTTAAGTTCACTCTGAAGCAGATGCAAGAGCCACAAAACATGATTTGTTTCAGGCAGCATACAAAACTGAGAGAAATGCATATTACTAATAACAAAATTGTCTTTAAAAACAGATTCTATATGACTCATCTGACAGACATTAACTCTTAAAAAATAGTGTTCATCAGCAAATGTCTCCAAGAAATACCCCCGCTGTCCCTGAGGTATGGTTCACGATATGACTCCAATCTTTTTTCTCTTCAATACCTCTAAGTAACATTAAAGTCATCATTTAAAGCCCATCAGAGGCTCATGGGAAAGCTTTTAGGTATGTAGGAAGCTCCAAGCTGGTTTGGTGGCAAGCTAAGCAGTCCCTGCTGAGTCCTGGGTGCTGACAAACATTGACCAAACATTGACAACTGTGTCCCGTGCTTAACTCTGTTCTTTTGCGTCTAGAATTCCTTTCTAAGCTCTCTCAGGTTTTATGTGGATGTAGTTGGCCCATGTTGGTGCCATTTTGTAAACAGACTGCTTGTTTGTTTCCTGAAAGCCCAGACCCGAATAATTACACAGAAACTATATTAATTACAACACTGTCTGGCCTATTAGCTCAGGCTTCTTATTAATTGACTCTTACATCTTAAGTTAACCAATTTCTATCAATCTGTGTATTGCCATGAGGCTGTGGCTTACTGATAAAGGTTCTGTGCATTTTTCTCCTCTGGCAGCTACATGGCATGACTCTACCAACTCTCTCTCTCTCTCTCTCTCTCTCTCTCTCTCTCTCTCTCTCGTGTGTGTGTGTGTGTGTTCAGATTTCCTGCCTGGCTTAACTCTGCTAAGCCATTGGCCCAAACAGCTTTATTCATCAACCAATAAAAGCAACACATCCCACATCAGTATTGTTTAATTTGGTTCACAGCTTTGTGTGTGTGTGTATGTGTAAAAAGGGGGGTTATTAGATAGGCTCATACCATAGGTGCTACATAGACCAATAGTGGCTGTATGCATACTGAAGAGGCCGAGAACCCAGTGGCTGCCCAACCCATGAGACTGGGTACTTCAGCAAATGTATAGCTCTCATTGTTTTAATAAAGAGCCGACTGGCCAATAGCTAGGCAGGAGGAGGTTAGGTGGAAAAGACAGACTGGGAAAACACTGGGAAGAAGAAAGACAGTTGCCAGTCAGATGCAAAGAAAGCCGGGCATGAACATGCTGCACTGAAAAAATGTACCACTACATGATAGAGCGTAGATAAGGATTGAGTTAATTTAAGTTGTAAGAGCTGGTTAGTAACAAGCCTAAACTATTGGTGCAACACTTATACTTAATAATAACTCTCTGTACTGTTTATTTGGGAGCCAGTGGTCCTGATGACTCCCCTGCCGTCCCACCCCATCAGCACCAATCTGTCAGTGTAAACCTGGAAGATACTCAGAGAGCTGCTGGCCTTAAATCCATGTTAGAATGACAAAAGAGCAGAGGCAGCAGGAGTAATGCATCCACCAGCAGGTAGCAAAGGTGGACAGGTGGGAAGCATCACTATTCCCCCAACAGACTATATATCAGTTGTGTTCGCTGTTGGGGTGGTAATCTTCCCTGGATAGCCTTAAAGACTCACCTGAAAGCGAGTCTCAGTTGATTCCAGATACAATCAAGTAGACAATCAAGATTAAACAGGCACATGCTAGATAGAAGTCTGTACCAGAAAAAATCCTCACATCTCATCCCTAGGAAGAAGAAGGAGCCAGGACCCCATAAGTCCCTTTAAAGGCTTAAGGGCCTCTCCTAGGTCAGAGATCCCACCATCTCACCTGGAAAATATAAGCTTCTAGCACACAGGTCTTTGGGGGGCACTTACCCAAAACACCACAGTGGTCCTGGAAACAGTGAGGACAGAGTTTGGGTCTCTGAGTTCAGGAGGCCAACCCGTTAGCTGTAAAATCATAACCCAGAACTTTATCATGATGTCTCAGACTGTGAAACCATCCTTAAGGATTTCAGTGTGGGTGGAATTCATGAATGAAGACCGAGTACACAGTAGATAGCTGGAAAGCTGAAGAGCTAGCTGTCCGTGGCCCCGTCCAAGAAAATGGGGGAATAGCTCCACCCCACGGGTTGTTGGTGCTGCTGAGGGCCACATGGCAGGACTGCATTTGAGAACAATGTCAAGGCAAGTTTTGCATTGTGGTCCTATTGCTACGTGCTGTACAAGGGGCACTGTCCTTCCAGCCCCAATTTACTTCATTTCTGATCTCTTCTTCATGAAACATGATATACTTCAAGTCCTTAATCCAGTAACAGACACACAGTGTTGGCTAGATCTTAGCTGGCATAGGCAACCCCACCATGGCCAGCACGAGCATATATTCCTTACCTCTTCAAGTTCCTTCCCGTAAGCTCCACTCAACACCGTGTTCCTTCTGGCTCTCTCTGAAGCACTCTCTGCCCTCCGGTTCAGCAGGAGCTGCAGAAAGTTCTTGCTAGAATCTTACTAGATGTTCAGCATGAAAAAAAAAATACAAGCAGTGGTCCTGCCCATCACAGGGGTAGAATATCTGCACACGGCCATGTAATAATATGCCAAGACAAATAAATCTAAGGAACCACTTAAACTGACAACAGTAGCTTTGCCCCTAGGAACCCATGATTAATTGCCAAATGAACTGTGCAGGCTGTAATTGCTGCCAGAATTCTTCAGAAGCCAGTGTCCCCAGAGACCACAGTAGTTGGAAGGACAAATGTGCCCACAGACCCTTGGAGATCTGGCTGAGGCCCCACGGGATCACTAGGCTAAACAGAAGCCAGGACAAGACACTGCCATAGTTTAGTCCCTCAAACCCCAGGGATTCCCAGGCCTGTTTCAACGGCCTGCTGGTGCTGAAACCATGGTCAGAGCCATCCTTTCTCTCTTTCTCCTTCTCCTTCTTTTTCCTATTTGAGGCAGAGTTTTTCTGTGTAGCTCTGGCTGTCCTGGAACTCACTCTGTACACCACCAGGCTGCCCTCGAACTCAAAGATCCACCTGTCTCTGCCTCCCGAGTGCTGGGATTAAAGGTGTGTGTCACCATGCCTGGCTAAGAAAAACATGATTTTTGTAATTTCCTTTTCCCGTCATGAGATTTGAACCCAGGTCCCCGTTCATGTGTGATCGGTGCTCTACCACTAAGCCACATTCCCAGTCTTTTTCCCCTCTTCTAAAGCCTTTCCCCAAACGTACATCCAGTGCTAAGACCACACTTCTGTAATGAATGGGCTTTGACGTAGCTTAGACCCTAGCTTCTACACTCTTCACTGCTCATCCGACTTTTCTCTGTGTTGTCGGTTTGGGATATTTCATGGTTCCTTCTTGTTTCTCAGTCGACACCTGCTAATCATAAGCCAGTGCCGCCCAGAATGAGGGAGAGCTGAGGCCTGACGGCACCTGCAGCACCCGGAGGTGGAACTCAGATAACCCAGATCACTTTTCCAAAGCTAGTGTTTCAATAGTCAATAGGAGAAAAAAAATAGCTAATACCAGAGAGGGACATAGGAAACTGTGGCTTATTTTTCCTAATTGCTTTTTTTTTTTAAGTATTTTCAGTTGTTTTATAACAATATGTTCCGTAAAGAGTTGCCCATCCCTGTTTTATTGACAAAACACCCACCACCTCCAGGATTCGAGATAATGGACAGGGTCTCATTAGCATTTTTGTTTGTTGAGACAGGGTTTCCCTGGCTGTCCTGGAACTCATTCTGTAGACTAGGCTAGCCTCAAAGTCACAGAGACCCTCCTGCTTCTGCTTTCCTCAGTGCTGAGATTAAAGGCGAGTGCCGCCGCCACCTGATATTTCACTAGCTTTTTTGTGCTAGAGACCTGAATTCAGGGCCTCATGGCTTTATCCACTTTATCTCCCTAGCTGTGCTCGTTCATTCAACCCCTACAGTGTACCGTGCCCAGTTCTGTTGAATGAAGCAAAGCCCTGCTTGGGGGAAGGGGCTTTCAAATGAGACCTGAAGCAAACCCGGAAGCATGCTGTGGGACAGCTCACATGAGGGGGTGGGGGTGGTGTGGAAATGGGAATGGTGGTATGGAGATCGGTACCTGCTGCAGCAGAAGGCCGGGAAAGATCTCTGAAGAGCCAACAGTGGGGCAGAGATGGAAAGGAAGTGAGTGGCAACCAAGACAGATTTCAGAAAAACGAGGAAACAACTCAGGTAAAGGCCTGAAGCTGGAGTGCACCCCGTGTTCCCAGGAGAGCAAGGAAGCCCGCATGCCACCAAGAGGAAAGGGACAGAAGTGACAAAAAGACCAGGGACCCATGGACAGCCCAGCTCAAGTCTTACCCAGTAGACAGGTCTCTGCAGCGACTGGGACCTGGGCAGTCTATACTCCTGGCTTGTGTCCCATGTCCCTCATGAACTGAAGAAACGCACAGTTCTCTTCATCACAGTTTATAGTGATGGCTATAAAGAGAGTGAGCCCCGCATGGTGGCACTCACCTGTAAATCCAGCACTGGGGAAACAGAGGCAAAACCTGTTTTCTCCTGCTGACACAGTATCACACCATGGTGCTGTTGTGAAGATGGGTGTCGTATGTAAGTAAAATGTCCCTCAAGAATGCTACACAAATAGTAGTTAGTCAGAGCTGTTTTACAGGCAAAATTGTCAGGCAACGAGTATTAACTGAGCCTCTGCCCTGTGCTGGCAGATAAGACAGAAAGCAACTAATCTCCTGTTCTCAGATCCCAGTTTTTCAAAAAGATTGCTATCCTTTTGTCCCGTTAGAATTGGAAGTCATGATTCTCTGGGTGGAAATCACACTTCTGGTTGGGCAGGGTAGCAGTCTCTGGCAGGTTCTGGGAATGTGGTCTGGATGAAGGAATGAACAACAATGATTGTTTGGCTCTCCAAACTGATTTTGTTTGCTTCTTTGCTTGTGATTGGTTGATTGGTTTTGGGGACAGGGTCTCGGGTAGTCCAGGCTAGACTTGAACTATGTCAAGCTGGCTTTGAACTCCTGATCCTACCTCAAATATCTGAGTGCTTTTACAGGTTTATGCCATCACATCCCTCTACAAATAGAGCTGCCTTTTTCCGTTCCAAGCTGCTCCTCCCTGTTGAACAGATCCAGTAACAGGAGCTGAGACTTTTCTGTCAGCTTAGCAGCTGCACAGGAATCCACTAATATTTTAATTATTGTCTGCAGCTAGCAGTCAGCGCCCTGCTGGCCGCTCAGGTTGTACCGGGTTGAGTAGCAACCAGCTGACCTTGCTTTTTGGCCAGAGACACTGCAAGAGATGCATCTCTCCCCTCATCCCAGAACCAAAAGGAGGTGCCAAACTCAAGTCCCTGCCCCTTTCTCCCTGTGCATCTTTTCTGTCCAAATTGCTGGCTTCTCTGTGGCCAACTGGGGTCAGCTAGTTGCTGACTCCACCCCCAATACAAGCAAGTCTCAAGACTAGAGGCTGTCAGAGTGCCGCAGTAGGGAGCCCTAGGAACTCAGCATGCTGAAGTCCCAGAAAATGTCACCGACAAGTATTTTTGAATCCTGTGTGTTTCTCCACCAATGCAGTAAGTCAGAGCAGGCAGAATTAAAAGTCCAGGTTTAATGAGCAAAGCAGTCCTAGGTGAGCTTGGGGAGATGGAGGGGAAGAAATAAAGTGGAGCTCTAGGGATCAGAGTGGAACTTTAAGTACTCCGTAGGCATGGTCTTGAGCAGCTACAGGGGAGGAGTCACGGCTTGGTGGGTTTTGAGGGCATGGTTTGGAATGGGAGGGGTGGGACCAGAGTGGAGATTCCCAACAGACACCTGCTGTCATGGATGAAGAAGGCCTGGCTCACTTCTTGATGACTAGGCCTGTTTCAGCCTCAGGGACCACCTAATACCCCTGTTTTGAGACACACGTCAGCCACAAGGCTCATAGTTAAACAGTTCTGCCACAACAGGCAGTATATTTTGTTCCTGATATGCAAGACTAAAAGGAGAAGTCATTTTTAATAAGAACGTGAAACTGCACATTCCCATCTGGTAACACAAAGTGTAAAAAAAAAAAATGAAAAATGGAGATAAATCCTGCCCTTAAGGGAGGTCAACCTTTTCTACAGAGACCAAGGGATACTCCAGTCATATTGGGCTGGACAGATAGGAACTATATAACCAACAAGGCAGCACTGAGAAGGCAGGACAAATGCTGGCTTGCAAGCACTCATTACCACAGTCCCTTGCAGAATGGGTGCCAGCACTACCCTGTTACACAGGGAACTGAGACCGGCAGAGAATGACTTGGTACTTTGGGGATCTCTATTGCGAGGCTGGCTCTCTCTCTCTCTCTCTCTCTCTCTCTCTCTCTCTCTCTCTGTCATTCCAATCTTACTCTTTGTTAGAAAATAATTTAGAAGCGGGGTGTAGTAGTGCACACCTTTAATCCCAGCACTCAGGAGTCAAAGGCAGGCGGATCTCTATGAGTCTGAGGTCAGCCTAGTATACGTAGTGAGTTCTAGGACAGCCAGGGCTCCAGAGCTACATAGTGAGACCCTGTCAGAAAAAAAAAAAAAAGACAAAGAAACAGTCTTAAGAAATTCAGCATCCTGTACCCTGTTGTGGGACTTTGATCCCTTTAGCCAATGGCTTTTGGAGGTTACGAATCCTAGGGTATGGTCTTGTCTGCAGGGGCAACAATTTATAAGCTTCGGAAGAGGTCTCTCCTAGGGCGTGGTCTTGTCTGCAGGGGCAACAATTTATAAGCTTAGGAAGAGGTCTCTCCTAGGGCGTGGTCTTGTCTGCAGGGGCAACAATTTATAAACTTCGGAAGAGGGTCTCTAACTCTCTTGCTCCACCTGGACCAGCCAAGAGATCAAAACCCCACAAGTCGGGCGGTGGTGGCTCACACCTTCAATCCCAGCACTCGGGAGGCAGAGGCAGCAGATCTCTGTGAGTTCTAGGCCAACCTGGTCTACAAGAGCTAGTTCCAAGACAGGCTCCAAAAACTACAGAGAAACCCTGTCTTGGGGGAAAAACAACAACAACAACAACCCCATAACAGTTCCCAGCAATGGCTATTATCCTTTCCTTTGCAGACCCTTGGGGAAGCTTAGCTGGTTTAGTGGGAGGGCCTCTCTTAGACTCAGGAAACACAGTTGGCTGCAGACCATTAGGGAGTGAGTTGACATTAGTCTCCAAGTGTGAGGCCCAAGGAAAGTTTGTTCTCTTTTGTTTAGGCAGCGCTGGGAACTGAACCCAGGACTTCAAGTACACAAAGATAATAGGCAAGCACTCCACCGACCGAGCTCTGTGTAGCCCAGGCTGGCCTCCAACTCATAATTCTCCTCACCATCTCAATACCAGGATTTGGCTTGTTTGAGAGGTTCTCACGTAGCCCAGGCTGGCCTCTCCAAGGACGTTGGACTCCAGATCCTCCCACCTCCACTTCCCAAGTACTGGGATTACAGACTTGCATCATCACACCCAGAACTCAGGTGGGCCTTTTAATATAAATTGTATCTTGATGAATTACTCTTGACAGCTCCCTCCCCTCGATATACATCCCAGACAACTCTGACATTCATGGGCTCTTAACATACAAACTGTGGTGTCTACATACTCACTATATTGCAGTGTCCTGCAACACGTGCCGCCTATGAGTGGGACTCTCAGTGGGGAGCCTCAAGCACCCAACCTCTGGGATTTCCATTCCCATAGTCCCACCCAACACCACGACTCCTCGGAGTTCTTGGAATTTTTAAGAGTTCTCTTTCTGTAAGAATACCAAGCACAGGAGACACAATAAAGCCAGCGAGAATCCAGATCTGAGTCTTTCTGAAGTCTGCAGAAAGGTACAGGGAGCTAGTGGCACAGAGCTCCTGAGGTTGCCTAGGGATATTCTCCTCACTCAGTTTCTTCTATGCAGTAACGGGGTACTGATGAGCCCTAAAGGGAGTCCTCGTAGGCTCTCCTCGGCATGACAAAGCGACTGTCTCGGGCTCCCAGGCGCCTTCTCTGCTTCCCGCCCCCGGGGCTCCCCCTCGCTCCGCCCCCACGCCCCGCTTCGTTCCGCAGGTCTCCAGTTCCCGCCCCTGCGCGTGGAGCCCCGCCCTCCCCAAGTCTCCGCACCCGGCGAGCCGGGGGCGGGGAGCGCGGAAGGCGGAGCCGAGCAGGGGAATCCTCTCCCGGTTCGCCACGGTCCCGCAGAGCCACCGGGCCGTCCAACTGCTCCTGCCCGGGGGGCGGCGGAACCTCGACGGGCCGAGTCTGCGGAGGTCCCCGTGGCCCGTGAGTCGGTGTCGCCCCTAGCACGCTGGCAGCGCCCCGCCTCGGCCCTCCAGGCCCCGCGATTCCCTCGCCGGACAGTCGCCCGCGCGCCATGCAGCCGCCGCCCGCCCCACGCGCGTAGGCGCCCGCCACAGGCCATGCTGCCCCTGCTCGCCGCGCTGCTGGCCGCCGCCTGCCCGCTGCCGCCGGCGCACGGCGGGGCCACGGGTGCGCCCGGCCTTTCCGGGACGCCCCCGAACGCCTCGGCCAACGCATCCTTCACCGGCGAACCCGCCGCCCCGCGCCTGCTGGCCTCGGCGGCACCCGCGCCCCCCGAGCGCGCGGGCCCAGAGGAGGCTCCGGCGGCGCCCTGCAACATCAGCGTGCAACGGCAGATGCTGAGCTCGCTGCTCGTGCGCTGGGGCCGCCCGCGGGGCTTGCAGTGCGACCTGCTGCTCTTCTCTACCAACGCGCACGGCCGCGCCTTCTTCGCCGCCGCCTTCCATCGTGTCGGGCCACCACTGCTCATCGAGCATCTGGGGCTGGCGGCCGGCGGCGCGCAGCAGGACCTGCGCTTGTGCGTGGGCTGCGGCTGGGTGCGTGGCCGCCTGCGGGCCCCAGCCGGGGCTCCCACAGCGCTGCCTGCCTACCCCGCGGCTGAACCCGGGCCGCTGTGGCTGCAGGGCGAGCCTCGTCACTTCTGCTGCCTGGACTTCAGCCTGGAGGAGCTGCAGGGCGAACCGGGCTGGCGGCTGAACCGCAAGCCCATCGAGTCGACGCTGGTGGCCTGCTTCATGACCCTGGTCATCGTGGTGTGGAGCGTGGCCGCCCTCATCTGGCCGGTGCCCATCATTGCCGGCTTCCTGCCCAACGGTATGGAGCAGCGCCGGACCACCGCCGGCGCCCCCGCGGCCGCTCCAGCCGCCGTACCGGCAGGGACCTCCACCGCCGCCGCCGCCGCTGCTGCTGCTGCAGCCGCCGCCGCCGCGGCCGTCACCTCGGGGGTAGCCCCCAAGTGACCCCCGCTGCCCTGCGTCCGCGCTGTGTCCGCGTTCACACGCGCCTTCCACGCGGGAGACGCGGCAGGTGCGCTTCGTGCTGTCCTTAATGTCCGTCCTTTTCCCGGGAGGGGACCGCGGAGAGGCCCCAAGGAGGTGGTAAAACGAGGTTTGTGCTGAGCTTCTGGTTCTGAAAAGCAGGGGCAAGCTGTCAGACTGAAGGGTGGGAGCCAAGCGTGGCTCGAGGACACAAGGAAAATGGGCTCTTCCCCCTGCGTTACCCCCTCCCAGCACCCACGTACCCTTTATTCATGGCAGAAAGTGACCTGAACCTGTGTATTTGTTTTATATATTTAATAACTGTTTTAAATGAAAGTTTTAGTAAAAAAAAATACAAAACAAAAAGATTCAACTGCTATCGCTGTAGTAACAGGAGCTCTTTGTATCTGAACATAGTTGTACTTGAAGCTTCTTTGTTTGTTTTCTTATTTATTTTAAAAAAAGGGTGGGGGGAGGGTGAGGGAAGGATTTGACACGGATTTATTGTTATTGCTTTAAAAAAAGAACTTTATGAATCTTTTCCAAGTCGATCTATTCAGTGACATGGCCTGGTGGGCGTTTCTTCTTGTATTAATGTGATTTTCTGGCTTTTAATACAGACATTTTCCTCCAGAAATGTGTATGCTTCCTTTATTCGCTTTTGGTAAAGGGCCCCAAGGTGCAAACGAAACACGAAGAAATTCCCAGAAAGAAGAGGCGCCATCTGTCTCCCTGGCTGGGACAGGTGAAATCACTTTCAGAATGGTTACAGTGGGAATTTCCTCTCGGCTCTCTGGCCCCCGAAACGCACACACAACCTTCCTAGGTCGCAGAGGCTCACGGCGCTTGGCATAGTTTGTTTTTACTTGGTGCTCCAGGAAAATCAGGAGTTCTGTGAGCCAAGTGTCTTTCACAGAACCTCCTCAGTGGGTGTGGTGTATACGCAGTATATAAGAGTGTGTGTGTGTGTGTGTGTGTGTGTGTGTGTGCGCGTGTGTGTGTGCGCGCGAGAGAGCACGCACGCTTGTGTGGGGAAGTCAATGACAAATGTCTTCCCCAGTCACTCTCCACTTATTTTTTTTATGCTGGTCTCTCACTGAACAGGAAGCTGGCAGACTGATCTAGACTGACTGGCTAGCAAATCCCTGGGATCCTCCTGTTTCCATCTTCCCCAGTACTCAGATTGCATGTATGCAACACTAAGTCCAGCTTTCCATAGGGATGCTGGGGCTCTGAACTGAGGTGCCTGAGTCTGGCCCCCCACTAAACCATCTTCCTAGCCCTGGAAATGGCCGGCTGTAAGATGTGCAGATTGCATTTTGATAGCTTAACTTAAGCAGATGGCATGCTAGTATCAGATCCTGAGATGTTTAGAGACTTGTGTTAAACTCTGGTGTTGACCAGTTGTCACACAGGGTTTGTTTCTTCACTCCTTGATTCTGTGGTAGTTTCAGATTCTTTGCATTTTCAGCAGAGCCAAGGTCCTTAAGCAACTTAATATCAAAGTAAATTTAAGAAGATTTTAAGACGGATGGGCTATCTCACACCTGTAATCCCATCACTTGGGAGGCTAACACAGTTGAAGGCTAACCTGGGTTACATAATGAGCCCCTGTCCAAAACAAAAAAATGCTTTCTCATATTCCATTTCATCGCTGCTTTTGAGGTACTGAATTTGTTCAGGAGCTATATATAGCTCTCAACATGTGGTACCTGGGCCAACAATACCAGCATCAACTGGATACGGGCCCACTTAAGGCCTCAGAAGCAGGAATCTAGTAAGTTGAAGCCCTAAGATTCCAAGCGTACATCAAGTCTGTGATGTGCTGTGTGCTTGCAGAAGGGAATCTTCATTTGCATGACATCTCTGTCCTCTTGAGATCTTTATCAATTGAGTGAGATGCTTTCTTCTTAGAAATCTGAGAGGCTCATCAGAGCCTTATGGCTTCACTGCCCCTCTGGCTCCCTGAGGTCTGGGAATGTCTCTAGCAGAAGTCAGGCCCTGGGGTAGAGGGGGATCTTCCTGTCTCCTGGTCTGGACAATGGAGATGACTGGTGGCCACTGTAATACGTATCCGCTCAGGTCACTGGGAATCTTTACATATCACACAGCCAGGTAGGTTGGGAACGTCCCTCCTTCCCAGGATCTGGTAACTAGCAGAGAACAGCGATGACTACTCTTCTTGGTCAGTCTTGACATCGCAGGACTTGTAATCCATGGGACAGAGATGGAAAGGAAGCAGGAGGCAACCAAGACAGATTTCAGGAAAACAGAGCAAACAGCCTGGGGTAAAGGCCTGAAGCTAGAGTGCGGGCAAGGAAGCCCGCGTGCCGGCCACAGGACAGGGACAGAGGTGACAAATCGGTGGCCAGGGACCCATGGACAGCCTATAGGCCAGGCCAAGTTCTTAACCAGCACACACACACAAACACACACAGTCTAAAAATTAACATCTGGGGTTGGAGAAACAGCTCACCAGTGAAAGGACCCAGGCTCAGTTCCCAGTACCCGTATGACAGCTCACAACCCTCAAACTCCAGTTCCAGGGGTTCTGACTGCAGGCACCAGGCATGCCCATCGTGTGTTGACATCTATGAAGCCAAAATACTCATTCACTATCAAATATAAATCTAAAATGAGAAAGAATGGAGAACTGCTAGTGGAGGAGAGAGAGAGAGAGAGAGAGAGAGAGAGAGAGAGAGAGAGAGAGAGAATTGACGGTCAAGGCAGTTCTAGAGAAAGAGGACAGAGCCTGCAAGCCCCTCTGTGTTTTGAGTAGAATCACCCACCGAGTAGAGGCATCAGGTCTTGACAAATTTAGCATGGGTTCTCCTTCCAGTGGGATGTTTCTGTAGCTCCCAGACAGGAAAGGAAGTAACAGCACTGTGGCCTATGGACATACGCACATGAAGCTTTCCAGTCTCCTGGGGACAGCTTGGGTGGCCAGTGATATAGTTAGGTCCTCAGGATAAACCACTGCTGTGTCTAGAGGCCGCTACATAGTTCTCTGTATTTACCAACAGAGCCATGCAGGCCCCAGTTGGCAGCACTGGTCTCTCCAGATGAAGACAGCTATCAGGCTCCAAGCTACTCTGCCTACTTCAGGAAACCCTACAATGAGTGACCAGCCCCAGGCTCTCTTGGGCTCGGATCCTCAAGACTGACTCCCCCACAGCATTTCCGTGGAGACTGCCTAGAAATGACTTCCACTCCTTCCCTTCCACAGGCCCTTCTCAAGGGCCTCCCTGAGAAGCCTCCTGCATGTGAGCTCTGTCTTCAGCCTGCTTCTAAAATCCAGCCTCAGCTAGCACTATGCTTATGACACGCAGGCCTCATCTACCCATGTCGTAATCGGGCATTCTTGGTTACTTCTCTCATGGCTGTGACCAACACTTGACAAGAAGCAACCTGAGATGGGGGGGGGGGGGGGGTCTGTTTTGAGATTCTGAGAGGTACAGGGACAAGGAAACGGAGGGTGGTGACAGATGCTAACGGCCCTGACCCCTCCAGGACTACAGAACTAGTAAACTTTAGCTAGACTCTGCATGGATGCCTAGTGGACCCTGTTCTGTCCCTGTCGTGACTCTCACTGCTGGATCCTCTGCTACCTCCACTCTGTTCTCTCCAGGGCTCTGGTCTTCAGATGGGTCTTTCCTAAGGGGTGGCCGCTTCTCCCGTCAACAGTTCTGGCATTTCCTTCCATCTATGGAGCAGAGCCTTCTGTCTCTGGATCGGAGCCTTCCATCGGTGGGGGGCAGCCTTCCGTCTGTGGGGGGCAGCCTTCCGTCTGTGGGGGGTAGCTTTCTGTGTGTGGAGGTAGCAGAGGAATTTTTGTGACGAGTACTACATAAAGATGTATTCTGACCAGGCAGTGATGGCACACACCTTTAATCCCAGAACTTGGGAGGGAGAGGCAGGTGGATCTGAGTTTGATGGCAACCTGCTCTGCATAGCAAGTTCCAGGGCTACCAGGGCTACATAGAGAAACCCTGTTTCAAAAAAAAAAAAAGAGTATTGTTTATTTTTTTAATCAAGGCCTCCATTAGTTATTTTCCTTACTGCTCTGAGGAAAATACCTGACAGAAGTGACTTACAATCATATTTATTTTATCTCACAGCTTCAGGGAATTTCAGTCCATTAGTGGTAGGGAAAGTCATGGCCACCAGTTCTGTGGTGGCTGCTCATGCTGTATCAGGCAGGATGCAGATATGGAAGGGAGCCATAATTGGGCTAGATTTTCATAATTCCAGGGCCTATTTCCACCCGTCAGGTCCCACCTCCTAAAGGCACCGTAACTCCCACCAAACAGCGCCTCTGATTGGGGTCTAAGCATTCAAACAAACAAACCCAGGTAAGTGAGTGGGGCCAGGCATTTTACATTCAACCCAGACAGTCTCTCAAGTAACTCAGGCTGGCCTGGAATTCGTTCTAGCGCCCAGGCTAACCTAGAACTGCTCCGTCAGCCTTAGCCTCCAGAGCCGAAATTACAGGCATGCATGATCAAACACAGTTTTAAATGTTCTGCATCTGCCATGTAGGTCGGACATCAGCCTCACTAAGCGCTGAAACCTATGGAAAGTTGAAGACCCAGAGGAAATGGAGGGGAGAGAATGAACATCTTTCACACCCTTCATGTTTCTTTGTCGGTCACATCGAGCCCAGAGTGGTTCCCCCTCCTCCTGCCAGACACTTGCTCTGTGAGCTTTCAGATGAGGCTATAGTGATAAATCATTTGTATTTTAATAAATAAAGCTTGCTTGAAGATCAGAGAGTAAAACATCCACGCTGGTCAGCCATATAGACCAGACAATGGTGGCACACACCTCTAAACCCAGTAGCCACACTAGTTAGCCATAGAAGCCAGGCAGTGGTGGTGCACGCCTTTAATCCCAGCCCTAGAGAGGAATATAAAAAGGGAGGAGACAGCTCTCAGACACAATCTCAGTCTGAGGCTTCGAGGAGGCAGGATCGCCATTTCAGTCTGAGGTAGAGGTAAGAGCCAGTGGCTGCTTTGCGTTTCTGATCTTCAGATTGAACCCCAATATCTGTCTCTAGATTTTATTATTCATGCTACATGAGGCCGATAAGGAATAGAACACAACTCTAGAGAATGAACGGTGTGATTCATCCCCTTAAGCAATAACCACAGAAAAGCTTGTATTGTCTGAGTTTATCTGATTGCCGTGGGTATGAAAATGAATTCTAAGATACAATACACAAGAGGGACATTGCATCCAAAGTCCTGCCTCTGCTCCTTCGGGCTGGGTAAAAGCTGTGGTCCTGAGACCCAGCAGTTGGGGTGGGGGCTACAGACGAGACACTCAGAAGCTCTCCTACAATGGGGGCAGATTCAAGCCAGACTTGGGGATTACCAAAGATGGAGCCCATGATGGGTCCAAGCTATTCACCACAATCCAAAAGTCATCTGTAATGGACCCTTGCTTAGCTTCAGCCCCTTAGATGGAGTGTCCTATACACAGAACAGGACTGTCAGCAGAAAGGGGGTGAAGGAAAAAGGACCCTGCAGCCGTGGTGAGTCGGAGCTGCCTCTCAGCTACTGTGGATCCAGCCTGAGCGTGGATCGTGGCACATTGCATTGCAAATACAAAATTCGTATTCTCACCTTTTGTATTCTCTGTGGTCACACCTTTGCCACTGCAGGGCCCTCCCCAGAGAAGGGGGCAACTCGATGACATCAGGACTGGCTGCGAGCATGAGAGGCAATGCTCCTCTGTACTCTGTTGACACGTCATCCCCATCCATCCGATTGTCAGCCTCAGGTGGTGAGCTTGCTCTTGTCCTACTGAGATTCCGCTGACCCCGCTATACCAGCTGTCCCCAGTGACATCAGAAGGCCCAGTCATTTGCCTCCAGTAGAAACCCTGGCTCTCCAATAGTGGCCTGATAAACGGAGCACCACAGTGTGTGGGGGTTTGCCAAAGCCACCAGCAGCCTGGTAATGAGATGAGACGGGCACCGGAACACCTGCTCTGCACCTGCCTTGCCATTCGTGAGTCAAGGGCAAAGCACTCCTCTGTCTGTCCCCAAAAAGGAGGGTTCCATCTATCTTGGGCTGGTGCCTACACTTCTCCGTACTCTTTCAGGAACGTGGACTCCGGGTGAAGTTCACGGCCATGCTGTGAGATGACCTGCTACCAAGAAGTGTAGAGCTTCTGCCTGGGGAATGGGAAGGCTCTAGAGAACAGAGTGCTGATGGTTTCGTGGCATCGTTAAAGTAATTAATGTCACCAAATTGTGAGATGAAGTAATAAGAGCGGCGGGGCTGCGTCCCCAGCACCCCGGCTTCCCGCTCGGCTAGTTTATGCCCCAAAATAATTACACAGACACTGTATTCTTTTAAGCACTGCTTGGCCCTTCTGCCCTAGCCCTTACTGGCTAATTCTCACATCCCGATCAACCCATCTCTAATAATCTGTGAGAACCGGTCTTACCGGGAAGATTCTAGCCTAGTCCATCCTGGGTCGGAGCTTCATGCCCGGAGCGGGGCATGGCGTCTCTCTCAGGTGTCTGCTCCGGAGAGCAGAGCTGTGGGGTCTCTGAGCTCACTTCCTCTTCCTCCCAGAGTTCTGTCCTGTTTTCTCCTCCCACCTATCCTCTAACCAATAAAATGGGCCAGGGCAGTGCCTTTATTAGCCAATGACCTTCCTCCATCAGTGAGATTACCTTTAAAAGCTAAGTAGAAGGGCTAGAGAGATGGCTTTCTAGAGGACTGAGTTTTGTTTCCCAGTAACCATGTTGGGTTTGATGAACACCCAGTCTTAAGGTGGCGGTAAAAGGTACTGAGCGCCCAAGGCCCTGGGACAACACCGTTGCTGAGTTACCCTCCCTGTGTTCTCTCCCCTGCTCCCATCTCCCACCCCTCCTCCTAAGAGAGTTTCTCCAGGGGTTGCTTCTTCCATCTGAATTTCCAATAATCTTTCAGGACCCCAAACTCACATCATGCAGAAACTCATTTATTCCTCGTACAAGGACGTAGAAATAAAAGCTTAGAGACCTTTAGCAACTTAATTAAGACTAGGCAACCCCAGAAAGCAGCGGTGGAACTCTGACCTTTGGCAGCCCAGCCTTAGGAAAGATAGGAAATGTCACACTCTTGGTAGTGGCTTTGCTGGAACCTCAGAAGCAGAAGTAACTAACTTCCACGCCCGCTGAGAGGGGCCAACCCGCAAAGTCTACCAGGTTCTACCACCAGGTGGCGCCCTTCCAAGAGGGTCAGGCTGCTCTCACCCCTACTCTGGAGCAAATTGCTCTCTTGCTTGGAAGAGCAAGCCGAAGTGTGGGCCTTATGCTGTGTGCGGTTCTCCAGTTCCAGGCATAGAGGGGACACCAGCCGTCTGTGCTGTTGACACTATGCTCACCTGCCCTTTCACGGCTTGCTACTCCGAAGCTTGACTGCCGCCCAGGGCAGCAAACAGAACATCACAGCTACAATTCAATCCCTCACTGGGACTCAAGCACCCACTCCTGCCCAGGCTCATGACTCACGGGCAGGGTGGTTGCCCTGGCGACCCAATGAATGTGCAATAGGGCTGAGCCCCTGCGCAAGTCTCTAGTGAGGCCCCAGATATTCAAGAAGACAGGCCTGCAAGGAGAGTTCTCTGGTCACTTCCCAGCAGGAGACCCTTAAGAACTGGACCGCCTGTAACAGAGCATGCAAAACCCTCCGTACATACCTAGGAATTTATCCATTTCATTCATGTTTTCTAGTGTTTTGACATATAGATTTTCAAAGTATTCCCTAATGATCCTTCAAATTTCAGTGATATCTGTTTTAATGTCCCCCTTTTCATCTAAAATTTTATTTCTTTAGGAATTTCTTTTTTTGATCAGTTTGAGTAAGGACTTTTCAATCTTGTTGATCTTTTTAAAGAACCAACTTTTTGTTGACTGACTTTGGGTATTGTTCTTTAAGTCTCCATATTCTTCATTCATGCCTTTATCTTTATTATTCTTTCTATCCGCTTATTTGATGTTTTGTCTAAGGCCATGAGATGTATCACTAAGTTATTAGAGTATTTTGAGATTCTTTAACATGTGCTCATAGTTATAATCTTCCCTCTTAGAACTGCTTTTGGTGGATCCCAAGATTCCAATAGGCTGTGTCTTCATTTTCTTTCAAGTATGGGCATTCTCAAATCTCCTCCTTCATTGTGATCAAGCACCATGTACTTACATAGTTTCTGTAGTTTTCTTGTTGACCTGTATTTTTTATTCCATTATGATCTGATAAGATAAAACAAACTAAAAAACAAAAATTGGCTTGAAATAGGAGGTCGATACTTAAGGAGACCGGGAACCAGCAGTAGGAGGGAAATGAGAGAGGGGATGGGGGGCAAGCATGATCAAAACACATTATAAACATATGACCTTGTCAAAGAACAAGTTAGAAGTGTTCTAGAAGACATAAGGAACTATTTCAATATTTTTAAGACTTGTTTTATTAGAATGTGCTCTATTTTACAGAAAGTTCATGTGCACTGCTGAGAAAAACTGGTTATTCGGCAGCTGTGGTTAGAATATTCTCTATCTAAAAATCCATTTTATCTATTGAGCACAGTTTAACTCTGGAGTTTCTGCTGATTTGGAGAGGAGTGGCTTTGGATAATCTATGTACAGGAGAGAAAGAGTGAGTGCTGAGGTCACTGATAGAAAACAAAGTAGACAAAAACTCACACATCGATAGTGAAGTAGCTCTTAGGGCGTCCTTTCCGGTATCAGACAGCTATTAAAATGATGGCGTTGCATTTGTATTTCCTAGATTACAGCAGTTTCACACTAAATTCCTTGTAATGTACAGAGGTTCCAGTAAATTCCTGCAAGGCCTCCTCTACAGCCCATAGCAAACTAGAGAGAGAGCTTTATGGTCCTTCTTAGACAGGGGCATCCTTCCTTGTCAGCATAGAGTAGGTAGAGTATAGAAAACAAACATCCGTCAGCTCACAAAAGGATTCCTGGGACCATACGAGAGTTGAGGCCATAGAGTACGACAGAGAGCAAGGCGTATGGGAGCTGTATCGTCCTTGGATTTAAAATAAATAAACAAACAGTTGGCAGAGAGAAGACGGGAAGCCTTCCTGACAAAGGCCAAAATGTAACAGATGGAACATGCTGGGGAGAAGCTGGTGCTAGGTGAGGGTGTGAGAAAATTCACAAAAGTCAGTCCTTTGGGCACATTACACCGATCTTTCAACTTCCCAACTCCGGCCCATTTCCCCCTCCTTGGAAGTATGATATGATACTTCCTAATACACAATATCTGGTTCTGCACTAAAATTCATAAATAACAGCCCTGAGGGAAATGACTCACAGAATGCCCATGAAATGCTGTAAAGAGAAATGTGTCAGCCTGACAGGTCAAAACAGTCATCAGAAAACTGCAGGGCTGAGGATGTGGGTCAGGAGTGGTGGAGTTGCCTAATGTGTCCGAGGCCCTGAGTTCCCTTCCCAGAATGAACCACAGAAAGGAAAACTTAGGTGTGTGGTGCAGATCTGTTATCCTAGCACCTGGGTGGTAGATACTGGAGAATCAAGAGTTCAAAGCCAGTCTCAGTTAACACAGTAGTGCAAGGCCAGCCTGCGACCTTGTCTCAAAGAAAAAAAAAGTGACAGAGACAGAGAAAAGGACAGTGTGTGTATGTGGGGGATGTGTAGGAAAAGGAGAAAAGACAAGGAAAGAGATTTTCCCACTCCCTAAATAAGAGCAGTGTCTCCTTCGACTAGCAAAGTGGGAATCTAGACAACTGCACACAAAGTGAAGAGTATCCAGAACAAGTGTCACTTGGGGCAAAAGACAAGGGCTTTAAAAAAACATCAGATCATAACTGAACAGTCAAACGCTCATCCAAACATTTCCTGGGTCATTGCTCACCTCAGTAGCCACAGTCAGCAGAGTCCTCTGGCTCAGCCTCAGAGAGAAATGAAGTCCTGACTAAGAACAAGAGGATGGAGACTTGGACCTACTCTGGGGACATTTGCTGGTGTTTCTGCCTGGGACTGCTCAGTTTGGAAACCACTATTATAGTGTCGGCATTCTCAGACATTTAAGGAGCATGAGATATTTAGGGAGCACAGGAAAATGTATTAGAGATTAGTAATTGTTTAGGGAGGTCTAATGATCACATTCAGTGTGTAAACAAGCGGAGGAGATCTGCCAACTTCTTATATTTTCCATTTATTGGCCGTGAGTACTGTTAATATTTACAATTGTTGGTTATTAAAAATGAAGTAACATGAAGTGTGAAGAGGCTAATCCTCTCCACAAAGTGCTTTAAATATGAAATAATCTTGCCATTAAACAAGATCTATGATGTAAAATTATAACATCAGAAAGGAAGAGAGAAGAAATAGTAAAAAAAAAAAAAACAAAAAAAAACTAGAGGGAAATAAAGCAAGAATTTTTTGTTTGTGTAGCCCTGGCTGTCCTGGAACTCTCTATGTAGATCAGGATGGCCTCAAACTCACAGAGATCTGCCTGCCTCTGCGTCTGTCATGCTGGGATTAAAGGCATGGACCACTACACCCAGTTAACAAGAATATTAATAGTGGTTATGGCTGGCAAGATGTCACACGTGATCTTTTTTACACCCTCCTTCATGGTATTCCCTCCACCCTACATTTCCTAAATTAGATTAAATCATGTTATGTTATAAGTTATTATAGGGATCATGGGTACCCATGAGGATCAAGCTTTCTCAGATGAACCAGCACGGCTGTTGGTAGGCTCAAACGCCTCTTGAGCTCCGTTTCCACGGCAGCCAACAAAATGTTGACTTGGCCATTTCTCTTCTTCATCCCAAGATGGCAGCCTACACAGGGGAGAGTGTCTTGGCCGTGGGTAGCAGTGTCAGGCTCTCACTGAGGCCACAGGTCCTCGAGGCTGGCATGGGAAAGCCATCTGAACGCTATCTTGCAGCTGCCGTGGTCATATCCTGGTGAACTCACCAGCCAGCACCCCGCAGGTGGTGGGGTCTCCAGTAGCACACAGATATTTCTCCATGGCTCACTCAATATCGCACGCAACCCTGTACATTACTAACCAGCGGTATTGCGTCAGCTCTACCGTGCTTTTCAGGGCACTGGGCGCAGCAGACACAATGTGACCCAAACATCTCTGAAAGAGTTGAAGACCCCAGGGGAAGAGGGCGACCAGCCTGGGCTTCGTGGGTGTGTCTCTCTTCCCTCGCCCCTGGGATGTTGACTTTGATGGACAGACAGGAAAACACAGCGTTTACATGCGTCCCTGACCTGCCTCCTCTTTCCCATTTCCAGTCTCAGAATCTGCTCTCCTTCCTGTGAGGTAGAAACTTCTCTCTGTCACATCTCCCATTTCCCCTTTCTGCAGTGATTCATTAGTGGTGATTCAATTTCTCCGAGCTTTGATTTTCGATGTGCGAAAGCCCCAGCCTTGGGGTTTTAAGCGCATGCTCTCTTTGGAAAGGCTGACCCTTGAAACTGTTGTCTTTCTGTAAGGTATTTTGTTTGGTTGTTTTTGTTTGTTTTGAGACAGGATTTCTCTGTGTCACAACCCTAGTTGTCCTGGATCTTATCTGTAGACCAGGCTAGCCTCAAACTCACAGAGATCCATCTGCCTCTGCCTCTCAAGTGCTGGGATTAAAGGCGTGTACCACCACCACCCAGCTTTTGCTGAAAGATTTTAAGTTGACTTCAAAACACAAAACAAGCAACATCTTTGATTAACACTACCTCCCTGACAGAGGCTTATCTCTGCTCCTTGCCCTGGCTTCTTGGCACAAAGACCACAAAGAAGAAAAAGGATGAACTATAGAGAAAAAAATGTTTGTCAGATGATATTGAAAGTGTATCCTGTTGTTTTATTAAATAGATATAAATATAAATTTAACGAGAAACATAGATTTGTTTTTGTCAAATTAGCAAGTTTTAAAATCCTAGTACCTGACCCCATACTGGTGAGCAAATGCATTCATAAAAAGCACTGTGGAATGTGGTTCAGCAGTGCATCCCACAAGCTCCTCCAAAAGGAGACAATTGAGCTAGGATGGGCACTCCTGGGAATTGAGCCCCTGCACCCTTCACTGTAAGGGCGAATGGACACTTGGAAAAGGTTGTTCTGGACCACGTCTTGCATCTGAAGAGTGGGCAGGTATGAGTGCAGAGTTGCCATGTCATTTGAGGCTGCAGAGAGTCCTAGAGAGTCCTGTTACTCCCCGCTTGACAATGGTCCTTAGGAGAACCTTCGCTCTGCTCACAGAGATGATTCTTGGGACAGGAGATGCTTGGGGGACCTAGGAGATCTTCCCTGGGTCTGTAACCCATTGTGAGTTTCTGTGACCTCCCTGCCTCTTTCCGCTGGTGCCTCACCCTGCAAAGGTGTTCAGACCACCAGAGCATCCTGAGTGAGACAAGCTCCCCAAAATTCTCTAAGCTGCTCCTGAAATGTTCTGCTTCTATAAACATATGGATCAACAAATTCTAGACCAATACAGGAAAAGCATAGAAAACTGGGCCCATCCCTAAAACTCATGGCATAGTCTACTTTCCTGGAAAATGCCTGTGTCTGTGCCTGGCCCTTCTGAGAGTTCCCAGAAATGCATCACCAACCCCGTAACACAAACCAACACTCCCAGGTGAGTTCTGGGCAGAAGTGTTGCTCCTGAGCCTACCTGGTTTCATCTGGCAAGGTGAGCACACACGTGTTTGTGGAGCACTTGCTGGACTAACAAGGTGAGGGCTAGATGATCAGGGATCTGGGTTTATAAGCAAAGGCTGAACTTGCCTTACAAGGCTGTTTTGTGCTGTGTGGGCCCAGACTTCACAGCAATTCCCACCTCCAAACAACCCCTTTTCTACACCTGTGATAACAGGCAGCCAGCTGGAGTATCTAGGATGCTGGATCCCAGAACTGAGTCAGGGGGTCCATGAGCTGCACCCCCCCCCCAACAATAGCATTGTGTTGCTTATTTCTGCTATTTGGGAGTGGTGGGTGGTTTCCAAACTGCCTGAAGAAGGTCTCTGAGAAAAAAAAAATGGTTTGAAAGGCTTAGATGGGAGAGGAAAGCTGAGGAAATAAAAGGAACAGTTCTGGCCAAACCCTCCGGAGAGTGACAGTTACTGGCCAGTGTGGTCCACGCTTAATTCTAAACACAGTTCAGTGGTAAATGTTTTGTTCGTCTTGTTGCCTGAGTCTGGGGTCTCAGGTAGACCAGGCTAGCCCGTAACTTGCAATGTAGCCAAGGATGACTCTGAATATCTGCTCCTCTCTCAACCATCCAAGGGTATAGTCACGTACCACCACACCCGTCTCAGATCATACACAAAAAATATAACCTCAGACTTAATTCCAAAAAAAAAAAAAAAGTGATCAGGGAGAAATCTGGGAACAGAAAGAGAAAGGTGTGACAAAGCCCAGGGATGTCTGACAGCGGTGCTCAGCCTCCTCCTCACTCAACACAGAGGTGGGTGTGATAGCCCGGTGCACAGCCCCGGTGCACAGTCCTGGTGCACAGCCCCGGTGCACAGCCCCAGTGAGTAAGCAAAGCTCAGGAAGGTAAGCAGTCTGCCCAAAGCCACACTGCTGTATGGTCACAGGTCAGAATTCATACTAGGATCTAAGCTTTAGCTGCTTGGTTTCTACGAAGATGCCAGTGTGCCTGATACCATGTAAAAAGGACGAGACAAGGTGCTTACGCAGATGAAGTGCCCTGGTTTGGAAAGGAGGCAGACACAGGGGTAGGTCCCTCCTGACCAGAGCACCCCATCCCCCAGGAGCCTCCTGCTTCCTAAGGGTCACATCCTGCTGCCCTGCCTCCGACCCTCCCACCACCTTGTTCCTTTCTTGTAGAACCTTCTCCAGCGTAGTCTCTTCTGTTGATAAAAAGGCAAAATTAGATTAGAAAAGCTTCGATTCTGTGCCTGTTGCCCACGATTACCCCAAACTGAGCAGCATGATGACAGGTGCTGACTCACTGCCTGGCCACGCGGGAGTGTCCTTAGGCGCCTGCAGGCTGGGAAAATCCTGTCTATTTATCTTCCGGTTATATTCCAGCTTCCCTCCCAGCCTTATACCTCCCGGCCCTCCCTGTCCGCCCACCCCAGTGCAATAAAGGATCTCTCAGAGTGTTTGATACTCAAAGAACTGAGATGTTTTAATCAGCCACTCTGCTTTGTCGGGTTTTGATGGATCTCCATGCCCTCTTTGCCCAGGAGATGGTTAGCTTAGTTCCGTGCCTTTTTAGGAAAGGAGCACCCTGCAGGAATGCTGGAGGTTTTGTCTGCATATTAAACAGGCATCACAAAATGACACCAGATGGAGGGGTTTGGCTCGGGGAAGAGTGGGATTCAAGCAGGTAGAAGAATTGGGGGAATGAGGAGCTGGAAGGCCCAGTGAAAAACAGGACCTCTCCAAGGAAAGCTGAAAGAAAGATTTCTCCATGTTTCAGAAGGGCGGTTGCTGTTGTGTTTTCTAAACACCAATAGGGCACCATCTCCCCAGCTCATCCTCCACCCCTTGTTCTTCCATAGATTTAGCCTTTTGTTTTGTTTTTTGCTATTTCAAGACAGGGTTTCTCAGCGTAGTTTTAAAGCCTGTCCTGGAACTCACTCTGTAGACCAGGCTGACCTGGAACTCACAGAGATCTATGATGGAGGAAGGTCATTGGTTAAATAAAAAGAAACTGCTTGGCCCTCATTGGTTAGAAGATAGGTGGGAGGAGTAAACAGAACAGAACGCTGGGAGGAAGAGGAAGTGAGCTCAGACTCCACAGCTCTCCTCTCGGGAGCAGATGCCTAAGAGAGGCCATGCCCCGCTCCCGGGCAGACACACGCTATGAAGCTCCGACCCAGGATGGACTAGGCTAGAATCTTCCCGGTAAGACCGGTTCTCACAGATTATTAGAGATGGGTTGATCGGGATATCAGAATTAGCCAGTAAGGGCTAGAGCTAAAGGGCCAAGCAGTGTTTAAATGAATACAGTTTGTGTGTTGTTATTTCGGGGCATAAGCTAGCCAGGCGGCTGGGGTGCCAGGGACGCAGCCCCACCACCCTTATTACTACAGATCTATCTGCCTCTGCCTCCCGAGTGCTGAGATTAACGGTGTGTGCCAACACTGCCTGGCCCCAATCATAACCATAATCATCCAACCAGCAGTCTTGTATCCATGGTGTGTCTCTGAGGAGCTAAGAATTAAGAAAGGGGCTCTTTAAACTATGTTTCAATCTGATGATGGTGGTCCGTGACTATAACCCCAGCACTCAGGAGGTGGAGAAAAGAGCCTCACAAGTCTAAGATCATCCTTGGCTACAGGGTGAGTCCCAGAGAGGCTCAGCTACAAAGTATGACTCTGTCAAGAAGAAACCAAAAAGCAAAACCAAAAAATCAAAAGCAAAACCAAACAAAACAGCTGGGCTTGGTGGTAGATGTCTCTAGTACTAGAATTTAAGAAGCTGAGGTGGGAAGGTATTGAATTTAAGGCCAGCCTGGGCTACATAGTGGACCTTGTCTTGGAAAAGAAAAAAAAGGTGAGGCTAGGTTTGTAGCTCAGCTGGCCTTAAAGTGTTTGATTTGCATGCAAGAAGCCCCGAGTTCTGATAAACAGGGAGCGGTGGCTGCTGGGTGACCAAACTTCCCAGGGAGGCTCTATCTACTTTAGGACAGACCAGAGCAAGGATAAAACCAAGCCCAACATGGTATACCAATGAGCGTATGAGAGAGGGGTTACACACAGCAGCAGAAATGAATCAAAGGCAGCCGCATCACCAAAACCCACCCCTGCACAAAAACTGGGAGCCTGGAGCACAGGGCACAGGCAAAGGAAGCTCAACAGCGTGGAGAGTGTTCTTTCCAAGGGACTCCAATCTTACCCCTCTTCCAGGAAGCTCAGATGGTATCTGCTTCTCCCAGGAAACTGATCTGGTCTCAAGAGCCTTCAGAGGTTCATTCTGGGAGAGGATTCTATTGGATCTTGCCAGCTTCAGGGACTTCCTGAAGTTATTTTGAGTTATCTCCCAGCTTAAAGAGCTTCCCTGAAGAAAGGATGGAATATTTCAACCCCAAAGGAAAATTTTACACAGCTACGCAAATTCCCTCCAGAGGCAGGAGGATCAGAAGTTCAAAGTCATCCTCAGCTTGAGGCCAGCCTGGACTATAAAGGACCTTATCTCAAGAAAAGGGGAAAAGGGGCTGAAGGGATGGCTCATTGGCAGCTCTTCCAGAGTCCTGAGTTCAACTCTCAGCAACCACGTGGTGGCTCACAAGCATCTATAATGAGATCTGGTGCCCTCTATGCAGGCAGAACGATATATATATATATATATATATATATATATATATATATATATATAATCGTGTGTGTGTGTGACAGAGAGAGAGAGAGAGAGAGAGAGAGAGAGAGAGGGAGAGAGAGAGAGAAGAGGGAGGAAGAGAGAAATAGAGAACAAAACTATTTGGCAACAAATCTTTTCAGAGATAGAAATCTTCCCTGGTGGGCACTATGACATGCCATTGTAAGTTTCACTGCACTTGGGCCGACAATGTCCCCATTATGGGAACAAATAAGAAGTCAAGGCAATTTGCAAGCCTCGTTGCTTTTAAAGTTGCATTTAAAATTATATCCTGCTGACTGGAATGTCTTTACACCGTGGCCCCGAAACCAGCAAAGAGCAAAGGGCACTTCCATCAAGGCACTGGGAGTCTGAAGGGAGAGCTATGGCTGTGTGGAATGTTCCTGCAGCCACACAGAGCAGAACCGGAGCTGAAAACCCCAGCTGTTGCCGGATTTTAGAGTCTAAACAGGATCCTGAGGACAAGGAAATTATTTGCTAAGACCCTGTGAAAATCAGATGTGGGAAAGGAGTGGAAAGCATAGAGATAGTTTTTAAATGTCTAGGACAAGAAAGGACGTGCTTGGTGTTAGAGTTGGATGCAAAGGAATTCAGAGCGGGAAAGACACAGAGCCTCTGTGATGGTTGATAGATAGCCATCACCTGCCAGGAGCTTTCTGAGGAAATCATTAAAACACCCTCACTAACACCAGTCCTTCCCCATCTCAGTGCCTGTCTGGCCCCATATCCCTTGCTTCCCTTTCAGGGGACCGGTGGACATTATGCCTCTGCCCTTGCTCTTCTTCTCCCTGGCCTCCACAACACCCAGATCAGCGATTCTGACTATGGCAGACAGTGCTTGTCAGCAAAGCCCTGCTTTGTTCTCTCTCTCTACCCTCCTCCACCGCCCAGCTGGGAGCTGGAGTAAGAGTAGGAGCTCTCCCTCTTTTCCCTGTCCTTTTCACTTCTTTGGGGACCCCAGAGATAGCACTATAATTACCGATAGGATTACGAAACTTAGCATTGTATCATAGACATGGAGGATCCTAAGTTTTTAAATAGAAAGAGAGCCAGAAAATGGCTCAGCAGTTAGGAGTGCATAACGTTTTACCATTGGGTCAGCGCTCACATCAAGTGGTTCACAAAAGCCTGTGACCCCAAGGGATCTGATACCCTCTTCTGGCTTTTGAGGGCACCTACATAAGCACACACAAAACAAATCTTTTAAAAAACTGGAAAGGGATCAGATTCAAAGTGGTGGCTCTGATGTTCAAGGTTGCAGATCTGATGTTCAGGGCCAGAGTCCAGTGATCAGATCTGAGCATCCTCTCGTCTCACCAGCAGAGGAATGCCAAGCAAATGGGAAATAAAATGCTGTTGTGAAGGCCGGTGTGGTGGCGCAGGCCTTTAATCCCAGCACTCAGGAGGCAGAGGCAGGCAGATCTCTGTGAGTCTGAGGCCAGCCTGGTCAACAGAGCAAGATCCAGGACAGACAGGGCCACACAGAGAAACTTTGTCTCGAGAAACCATTTAAAAAGTACTGCTGTAAAATACAAAGGACAAACCTGCAGACACACCAGGCACATGTCCCAGTATGTTCCTGATTTCCCAGCATCTGTCTTTACTTCTCAAGACGCTTGGATGGTGAATTACATGCTGTCTCTTTGGAGTTGAGGCACGAGCTTGTTTCGTTTGGGTTTTGCTGTTGTTTTTGAGATAGGGTCTCCAGTAGTTCAGGCTGGCCATGAATTTGAAATGTAACCACGGCAGGCCTCGGACTCTTGATCTTCCCTACCTGTGCCTCCTAAGTGCTGGCATTACAGGCATGCACCCCAACACCCAGCTTGCACAAGCGTGTACAGAGAAGGTAACTCAGGTTAGAAATAAGCAGGTGTTTGATTTTCACTCACAAGATAGACTTCTCTGAACCTCCGTAGGTAAGGAAGGAGACTTAGAAGAGAGGTAGGTCTTGCCAGGCATGTGCACAGCGCGGGACTGACAGTGAAAGAGAGAAGGTTGGCTGACTGGCAAAGCAGACTTTGCTCGTCACACTTCTCACCACGTGCACCGAGCGCTGGAACAGTTCCTATGAACTCAAAATCTAACCGTGCGGTTCTTGGGAGTAGTTGAATCAGGAGGTAGCCTGAAAAGACCCCTCCCCACAGCAGACACCGAATCCTGGGAGGGTCCCCCCCACCACGAGCCACAAGATAGGGTTCACAGATACCAGGAGCACCTGTGATATGGACCATTATTTGTTCACGTTAAGTGGAATAAGCCAGGCTCAGAAAAACAAAGTCTGCATTTTTCTCTCATATGAAGGATTTAGGTGTGTGTGTGTGTGTGTGTGTGTGTGTGTGTGTGTGTGTGTGATACCAACACTCTGGTGCTGAGATGGGAAATGGTAACAGATGAATCCTCCGGTAGCTCACAGCCCGGCTCAGAGTGCACCAGGCAATAGCAAAGAACAGAAAGATCCTGTCTTAAACAAGGTGGAAGGTGAGGACCTCCACACATGGGCTAAGGCATCCCTTCACATACACTGTGTAAACACACACATACTCAAGCACAGGTAAATCTTTTAAAAAGAACAAAACATGATAAACTATATATATGAAAATGTCATAATAAAACCTATCCCTTTGTGTGCTAACTTAATTTTAAAAGTAATAAAAATAGGAACTCTGAAAGAAAGACTAAAGGCATAAATGAAGGAACGAAAGAGAATGTTTTCCTACAGAGAAGCACAAAGCACACAGGCTGAGCTGCAATGGGAGGACAGATGTTTGCAGCCTCCTGCTTGTCTTCCCTTGACAGATTTTCCCCTGGTTCCCACTCTGCCGTGGAGAATGGCATTTTGTTTTGTTTTTCTAGATAAGATCGCCAAAACCAGGTCTCCAGACAAGACTCCCATAATAAAACCGTCACAGTTGTGATCAAGGAAGATCAAGATGACCAAGAATAAGCAGAAGTTTGATGTCAGGGAGGAGACAGAGAGAAATTCCAGGGCTCAGCTCACTTTCTCCTTTCCTTCCATCCTTCTGGGCAAGGGTGCAATGTGACCAGCTGCTGCCAACTCTTGCTGCCTTCCCCGACATGAGGATGGTACCCTTCAAACTGGGAGCCAGAATTAGACTTTTCTTCTTTTATTGCTTTTATTTTTTTTAAATTATTTAATTACATTTACTCATTTTATTTGGGGACAGTGCACGGGGGCTACACGCACGCCTATGAGGTCAGAGACAATCTGCTGGAATCAATTCTTTCTCTCATACAGATCCTGGAATCAAATTGAGGCCCTGTCAGGTTTGGCAGCAAGCATTTTACCTGATGACCCTCTTCGGAGGCCCTACTGCACTGCTTTGTCTAGTAACTACTACACGCCCCGCTCCCCCTGCCCTCTGTAGGCCATGGGAGCCCTCATGAGCCCACACTCTTTCCTTACTGGTTGACGTCATATTTCTCTACAGTCACAGGTATGCATCTACATCATTAAGACAAAGATTGTTGGGGCTCATTTGAAAAGATCAGGATTGAGCCATTAGAAAGGGAATGTGTCCCCAGGACAAGTCAGGTCCAGGAAGCATGTCCCCCAAACAACAACAGAAACAAAAACTGACTCTTCCATCCAAACAGCAGAATGTCCTGGCCAGTCAGTTAGCCACGGTGAGCGGATGCAGGCACAAGCTGGAGAGAATTGTTCTGGAAATGCATGGGTAGCATTTTACCCTAACCCAATGAGGATAACTCCACAATGAAGGATGCTGGAATTGTTTTAAGAAGCGGCGGAAGGGGGGGAGTTGATTGGGGGAGGGAGGAATGGGAGGCGGTGGCAGGGAGGAGACAGAAATCTTTAATAAATAAATAAATAACCAAATAAAAAAAGAAGAAGAAGAAGAAGCAGCGGAAGAGAGAAAGACACCATGAGCCAAAGCTCATGTGAAAGGGTTTTTACTGGGGGAAAGTCAGTGGGAAACGGGGAGGGGAGACCAGCCTTGGGCAACAGGAGTGGTGGAAGAGAAGAGGAGGGGAGGTGAGAGGAGGGGAGGGAAGGGGAGGGGAGGAAAGAAGAGAGAAGAGGAGGGAAGAGAAGAGGAGGAGAGAGAAGGGAAGGGGAGGGAGAGGGAGAGAGAGAGAGAGAGAGAGAGAGAGAGAGAGAGAGAGAGAGATGGGAGGTGGGCAAGGTCTACCTTTTAAAAAGTAAGGTAGCCAGGGTGCACAGAAGGTGCTCTCAGTGGCTGCAGCTGAAGACACATCCTGCCAGGACCTCAAGGGCAGGCCAGCACAGATCCTGAATACTAACAGAGAGCCCACATTGTTGTATTATTCTATTATTGCCAGGGCTGCTCTTTTTTCATCTCTTATCTAAACTGAATTCTTTCGCTGGCTCACTAAGTTCCCCAACACAGTCTTGGCAATCCAGGTCATTTTTTCTGCTGCTATTCTTAACAAAACCTGATGGGCCTCAACCCCAGTGAGAGCTTGCCTGGGGGTCCTCTCTCCTGCTATAATGGCCAAACCTCTTCACGCTCCCATTTATTTCTTCCCTATAAACAAGAGCAAGACTTAGGTGCTTCTGTGGACATGGGCCAATTTGTGAGCTGAAGTAATCAGGGCTTGGCAGTAATTACAGACCTCTGTGTTCAGCAGAGACCTACCCATGGCGGGTCACTGTATTAAAGAAAGAAAAGGACAGAAAATTATATCTGCCTTCCAGGGATGGGGCTGTGTCTGGAAACGTACACACTGTGGGCTCTTTAATTTTAGCATGTTCTGAAACAATAGCTTTTAAAGTACTCTTGCATCTGTGACTTAGTTTCCCAAAGTGCCCTTAGATGGGGCCCCACCCACACTCCCTTGAAATAATAGAGTTTCAAGCTCCTGATCTTCATTTCCTGGAGGCAGACGGAAGCTGGCAGCAATGAGAGCCACAGGGTCTGGAACACTCATCCAGGTCATCCCAGGTTCTCTGGACAATACCACAGCTAGAATCTTCTCTGTGCACTGGGAGACTGGCCAGGGACGTGAGCACAACACCCAGGGCCCTGTCCCTCTTGCCTCTCCTCACAGGCTTCCCGCTAAGCCCCTTGTGGCAGCTCTCCACCCGAAGAGAAACTGAAACACGCCTGAGTCTGTGCTTTCCCTCCGGCTGACTCACCTAGCTACCTGCTTTCAGCTGGAACCCGTCCCAGGAATCTGTCTGTACCTCACATCTGTGTTTCCCTCTGCCCCATCCACTGGGCCCACTCCTTCAAGGGTTGCTTAGCCTCTCTGCTGCCAAGCCCACCACTCTCCTGCTTCCAACAGAAGCACAGAAGTAAAAGAGCTCTCAGGCCTGGTGAAGGATTCCTCAGGCAAACACTTGGAGCAGTGTTTTCACTGGCCTTCTTCAGAACCTGGGTCTCTGGAAGGAGGGATCAGGGACCAGCTTTCCCTTGTGACCCCATGGACTGCTGCATGCCCTGGAAAGAGAGAACTGGTTCAGATTGTCCCCACACTTGGAAGGGGAGGGGACCTTCCAAGTTGGAGCCCACAGATAACTCTCCTTCCCTTCCTGATGTGAGTCCCAGCAGCCAAAGAGGCCACTTCCAGGAACTTGCCAGCTCCAGGACATTCAGCGTTTGCAAGTCAGGCATGCCCACACCCTGCTTCTGACTCCTCCTCATGTTAGTCCAACTCCCACAAAACCAGCAGCCAGGGAGAGATCAGACACGATCACGAAAAATGCATGGGTGTCAGCAAACCAAGCAGAGAGTGAACAAGGCCCTAGAGTGTGACTCTGACCCATCCAGCGTCACTAGATTTAACAAATGTGCAGCCCAGACACCCAAATAAAAATGAGCCTCAGATAAACAATTGTTTTCATGTATAGGACATGCACAGTTTGAGACAAACTTACTGATTGTTTGTGGCTTCTGTCTGCTGTGTGGCAGTTCTGACTTCAAGAACAGTCAGAGCCAACCAGGAAGCTCAGGAAAGCCACCAGATTGTAAAGAAAGACACAAAAGAAGATGTGTTAAAAACACTTATACTATCAGGCTAATGAGATAATGCACCCCTAGGGATTAAAATTTCCCTCAGGAATCTCATGCTAGGGGAAGGAGGAACTTCCTCTCAGGAAGAGATTTCATATAGTTTTGACAACTGGTCAGACGGGAGATGAGCAGGGGCCACATCTTAACTGATGGAGGAAGGTCATTGGTTAAATAAAAAGAAACTGCTTGGCCCTCATTGGTTAGAAGATAGGTGGGAGGAGTAAACAGAACAGAACGCTGGGAGGAAGAGGAAGTGAGCTAAGACCGGTGCTCACAGATTATTAGAGATGGGTTGATCGGGATGTGAGAATTAGCCTGTAAGGGTTAGAGCTAAAGGGCCAAGCAGTGTTTAAATGAATACAGTTTGTGTGTTGTTATTTCGGGCATAAGCTAGCCGGGCAGGCGGCCGGGGTGCTGGGAACGCAGCCCCGTCGCCCCTATTTACTACACTTAACCAGAACTGTTTAGCTATAAATGGTCTCTGGCCCTCTATTTAATCTGACTTCATGTTAGGACTATGAAGATAGACTTGGTTTGGGGGGGGGGGAGTGTGTTCACTAGCTTCTATTTCTCTCCTCTGTGACCACACTGTAAATCTGTTTCTCAATATTACTTACTTTAATTAGCATGTTGGTGACAAATGGTTGAGCCTGGCTTATTGGGACTACACGACTCCAGACTTTGACCCTAAACACTGCAGTAACGGGTGAGTCCTGGAGCCGAAGGAGCATCTGCCTGCCCCAAGGTCTAAGAGTGGATTAAGAGCAGGGTTTGGGTCCTGCCAGGTGAGCTGCCTGCAGGTGGAAGCCTGTGAGGAGCCCACTCACACCAATCCCGACAAGGTCACTCCAGAAGTGGCAGATGACCCACAATAGCTGCCACAGGACACCCGTGTTCTGGCATCACATGAAACTTCTCTGGCCACTTCTTCACCTCAGCGACACTGTGAAGATCTGGAGATCTGCTGAGCTGAGTGTAAGGAGACTCTCAGCAAAGGTGATATGGGTCTAGTCTAACGAAGCCTCTAGAGGAATGTAAGGGGTTATTGCCTTCGATCCACGCAGCCCTGCCAAACTCCCTTCCCCCAGATGTAAGAATCTGAGAGACTGCTACCACAGGTGTTGAAGCATCCCCGAGAAACAGGAACTAAGATGCCCAGAGAAGCAAAGACAACGGTGAGCAGAGCTTCCGACTGTCTACAGAAGGGTTCTCGTCGCAGTCCATATGTGGGAAACAGGGGCACGCTATCGGAATCGAGAAAACAGTCAAGTGCTACAGCAAAAGAGGGAGATGGGGATGGAGCTGGATTTGCTTGCAAGCCACAGGTTTGGACAGAACAGATCCTGGCTACTCTGTTAGCTAGGAGTGTCTTCTTGCTTCCCTCTTTAACCCAGAAACACAGACATACTTTTCCCATTACAACTCTGACCCCATTCATTCCAAATGAGAGGCAGCCCCAGACAGGGCAGTTGGTCACACCTGATTAGAAGTGACCAACAGAGTTGGTAGAGGAGACCGGATGCAGCCACATCCAAAGGAAACCACACAGGTTCCAATTCATATACTTCTAGCAGGCGCCGCCCTAACTTGCTCATCCCACAGACAGACCGCGTGCCCTGGCCTCCCTCAGACTGCCCTCCCACCCTGGACGTAGTAGCTGCACCACGGTCCTCTTTGCTGGGGCTGTTCCAATGACCTTCCATGCCTTGTCCTTCCTTCGTTGTGTAATAGTCCCTAAACCATTGCGGACGTGGCAGGCAGTGCAACAGGCTGCTAGCAGCTGGAAACCAGGATCTCAAGCCCTGGGTCCTGGGTCCAACCCTGTGGTGCCTGAACTATGGCTGTACACAAGCCAGAAACTAGGCTGGAGACTTAAAAACACACGCACATAGACAGACAGGGACACTGGTCATCCTTGATGCAAGAATGCCCACTTTATTGTGCTCGGGGCAGCTTATATAAGGCTCTGGTCATGCCCCGGTTCTCGGGATCTTTCAGCTGCAGACTCATCAGAACCCACTCCTCTGCCATCAAGGTCTCGTGCTCAGAGCAGCTGCAGGCACAGGTAAACAAGGTGTTTTGCTCAGTTCACTCCAGCAGACAAAGGGTCTGAGACAGGCAAAGTCAAGGGGCCAGGGGTCTGCAGCCCCCAAGACAGCCCCAACTCTGCTACTGAATAAGTTTATGAACACGGTCAAGTTAATCAACTTTCCCTGGTGCTCTTATATATAAAATGGAGCCGTTAACTCCTTGGGTTTTTCAAGATAGGGTTTCTCTGTGTGACTCTGGCTGCCCTGGAACTCAGAGAGCCACCCTGCCTCTGCCTTCCTAGTGCTGGGATTAAAGTCACGCGCCACCATCACCCAACTCAGAAATGAAAACTATCAATAGAAGAGTTGCTTGTGCAAAAGATTTAATTTCAAGTTTTTCCTAGACTCGTGAATGGGATGACAATAACTGGTTGTGGGTTTTGCTTCCTCGAATTTTTTGGTAACTAGAGGAAACCCAGAGAGAATCCTAGCCCCTGACTCTTGTTGTAATTTACTTAAAAACGCTGCCAAGAGAAGTCATGCCATGCATCAAGGCTCACATGGGAGTTTTATTGGAAGAGAAAAGAGAAAGGGCAGAGAAGGGGTGGAGGGCAGAGACGGATTCCTGGGGGAAAGAGTTGGGGGGGGGGGAATGGGAGTTGGGCAAGGCCCACTTTTTAAAATGAACCATAGTTAATGTGCAAAGGGGATTACTCTCAGTGGCTGCAGCTGAGGACCTACCCTGCCAGGACCCCAAGGGCCGGCCAGCACAGACGCCTGAATACTAACAGTGAGCACCTGGTTCACTCCTTTAAGAGAGCTCTGATTTTCACTGTGTGGCCACAGGCAAGTCACACAGCCTAGATCGAAACTTTTTAAGCTGCAGGCTGTGACCCACATAGGGTAAAGTAACAGTGGGGTGCGGGTGCTGGAGGTTGGTAACACCAAAAGATTTCTGAACATAAAATAGACAAAGATTAATTAAAAAGCATAAATGTCCGGTGGCACCCACTAATATTAACTCTGAAAACTTCATTGCCGCCTTGGTTATGGATAACCAAAGTGCACACTTTGCAATAAGCAGGCTATCTCATAAAATGACTTAATTATGGAAAACAAAAAGTTCATATTTTCCTGCCTTTATTCCTCAATGCATAAGTATCAAATTAATGTAACCTTTGGGTTGTATTCTGTGAGATAAACAAACACATCCATCTCATTAGCATGTAACGATTTAATGTTTAATAGGATCCTGATAAAAAGGGAGTCTCAAGTGAAAAGTTTCAAACCAGATGGTATGGGCCCTGGTGCAACAGGCCTCCTGGCTACTTCCTTACACTGGCCCACACCCTGTAAACAGCTTTCTCAAGGCACTGCTCACAAGTCTCTCTTAAACTGCCACCTGGTAGCTGCCCTAACTGCTGGGTGCCCCACCTGACTCAAGTTCTTCCTGAGGCATCTGAGGTGTGCAGAGGAGCAGACAGGGTGCTTCCCCAGGAGTGGATCAAAACAGGTGGCGCTGCTTCCCACGCGTGCACACGGAAAGAAAAGTGCAGGCTTCCTACACTGGAAAACAAAACCACCACCAAACAAGCAAAATACCCCAGGAGCTAAAGGAAGTTCTGTGCTGCCCTCTGAGTGATAGAATAGAAAGCCCAAACCACAAAAATCAAAAGAAAAATAAAGGAAGGAAAGGTGAGCTGAAGAGAGAGGGATAAAGAAAACTCAGGTTTGGGAAAGGCAGCAAAGGGCCAGTCACTGTGGGCAATCACATGCCTACTTCCCTTGGCTCACTGCAGTCAGCGGGTAAGTGATGTAGGCTGGGTGGTGTTACAGTAACACAGAAAAGCAGCATCCCTCAATCCAGGAAAGTTGACACTTTCTCTTTAAAAATAAGGTTTGTTAGGAGAAAGGATTTCAACACCATAATAGGACCTCAAGGTGGGAGGGAGAAAATTCGATGAAAAATGTTACACACCCACAAGTCACACCTGACTTGAAGGAAGGAAAGACTTACTTTTAAAATCTAGAGGTTTATTAGTGTAAGACTTTAAGACAATTCTGAAGCCATTTCTGACAATTCTGAATCCTCTCAGCCTCTGTGCCATAGTGCTTCCCCTCCTCCCCTGGGAACCAAGGACCTAACAGCTACACTCGCATGTACTCAGTTCCTGAACAATTACCCATATATGTATGTTTTGGTTCGGTCCCCTGGGAAACGGGGTCAAAATAACCTCTTACCTCATCTGATCTGGCAACAGCTCTCCAGTCAATTATTGGTAATAGCCCTTTCGAATAAGCCGATCAGAATAGTCAAAGAACAACCCCCCTTGCTTCTGTGGCCCCTTTAAAAGTAGACTGTACCAGCTGTTCGAGGTCTCTCAGCTTCCCGAATGCTGGGGGACCCTGTCATGACAGAATTAATAAAATCCTCATGCTTTTGCATCGGCTGTGGTGTGTGAGGTGGTCTCTGGGGGCGACTCCTTCTCCGTGTTTGGACTCTAGAGTCCAACATTAGGAGTGAGAACAAAAGAGAGAGGAAGAAAGAACAGTAGTCTTTAAGGGATGGGGTGAAGCCAGAGGAGCCTCTTCAGAGAAAATACAAGAATAAAATCCCAGGAACAAAGTCATTATTAGACCTTTATGGGGTTTGGAGGAGCAGGGACTAGAAGTTTCATGTCATGTGATTTAGTTCAGCACAACCTGGATAGCAAAGATCACGGAAGAGTCAGATAACATAAACTAAGCTCAGACTGCTTCCTAACTTCCAGAGAGAGCTGCTGGGGGTGTGGCCTGATCTCTTCAGCTGCAGAGTAAGCCTTTTAACAGTGGCTGCTGCCTTAGAGGGGCAGACCTGTGTCTAACATGAGGAAGAAAGCCAGCTGCCCCCATGGCCTTCCAAGCCCTCAGACTAGCCGTGGCTGTGATATTGAACCATCTGGTCTAGATCCACCAAGGGGTTGCTGAACTTACAAGCTCAGGCATGACACAGGAAAGAAGGCTGGAGAAGAGCAGAAGGGACGGGGAAACCCGCCATCTTTGGGACACCCAGAAAGATCCTGGGGTGTCATCTTGAAATCTCACTTTTTAAGATGGCAGCCTAACTTTCAGAACCTTCTTTTGGCTTTACAGCTATGGCCTGGCTTCCCACTGCAGCTTAGCAGCCTCTGCTTGGACTGGGTTTTCTTGACAGTGGGTACCCAAGACCCCAAGACTTGAGCTGGACTCTGCAGTAGAGCTTCCCTGATTCACCCCCTGGAGTGCAGGGCTCTGGCTCCTGACCAGGCCTTGGAGCAGAACCATGCAGTCTCTGGGGGATTCGACATGGCAGGTTCATAGTTTCCAGATGTCACTTTTTCTGTCAGGATTCACTTTCAGTGACAGAACTTTTATACTAGCCAGAACACTCAGAAGAAAGAAAGACGAATAACAAGGAGAGACCAGTGGATGGAAAATCCTGTTCAGTGGCCATTTATATGACAGGAGAAGCTCAGCCTCAGAAGACCAGTCAGTCTCCGGGGCCTGAACTCTTTTTCCAAGTCACAGGGGTTGTGATTCTTTTGCTCCATCTGGGTGACAATAGCTTTCTTGAGACCCACAGGTGATTTCAGCTCTGGGTCACAGTTGCTGGTGTCCTCCCCGGCTCCCACAGCCCACTAATTATTTAGGACTTGTGACAGGTGCTGTCCTTGTTGGTGTCAGGCAGTGGCCAGCGTTATGGTTCTCATAAGATTGGGTGTGGATACCCTAGCAGCAGCCACAGCGTTAACAGGGCTTGGCTACCAGGACTCTCAGCTCTTAAGGGGTAGCAACAGAACAAAGACGAGACAGGCACAGAAACAGCTAGGGTCGAGTGGGATGCGGGAAGCTCAGTATGTTTTTTATATACAGCTGAGGAGAAAGGCAGGGTAACTGCATACAGCTGAAAAAGGAGTGGGGTTATTAAATACAAACAGGTGGTAGGGGTTAGGGCACATAGCTGGATCAAGGATATAGGATTAGCTAATCTCAGTAGGAGCAGTCCCTGTAGGGGAGTCATCGTTAGACAATATCTGGGAAGAGAAAACTATGATGGACATTATTTTGCTCACACTATCAACATCTATCTACACAGGGGTCTCTGAGGAGGCTTTGTCATTTTCTGATCGGCCTGAGGCTAGGGTCCTTGGCATGGTTGTGCCTATGTCAGTAACACACATTCACTTGGGGCTTCCTCAGCTCCCTTCACCAGTCTTTGGCTCCTCACAACCTCCCACATTCCTTGGTCATAGTTCCCCATCTGCTCTTGCTTTCTTGGGCTTCTCCCCCTTATCTCAGCAGCCTCCCCGTTTCTGCCTCCAGTCACTCTGCAATTCTGCAGAACCTTGATGCCTCTAATGCAATTTCTGCTGTGTGCTGTCTCTGCCGCCATTGTCTCCTCTTCATGTTACCAACGCATCCAGCTCTACCTGTGGTGAAGATCTCAAGTAGGCAAGAAAAGACCGTTCAGGAGATGCCTCTTATTGGTGGTGTGGGAGGTCCTTCTGTTTATGTGTTGCTTTCATTGGTTAATGAATAAAGAAACTGCCTTGGCCTGAAGAGGAGATTATTTACCTAATGGGGGAGGAAGAAATGACAGTAAATCTGATAGGACTGAGGAGCCCCCATCCTGACATGGGCCTCTGTGGTTCAGATAAAACCTCTGAGCCATCAGAAGTTCATGGAGAACAACAGACTGAAAGTCACTGTGTGACCCCAAAATTATACAGGTGCTCCCCCAAACAAAAGCATTTCAAATGAGGGCTCTTATAGAAAACCTGTGACTGACAGTTGGATGTTTTTCCTGTTCAAACGGAAAGGTGAACCAATGACAGAAGCCATGGACAGAGGAGCCAACTCTCCCAGAACCACAGATCGCAGTTAACATCTGAGAAGAGGAACGCCTTGCGATTCTATATACTTATTCCTGCCAGACCCTGCCCCTGGTAAATGTGCACAAAACACCCATGACTGACTGCTGGCTTCCTTTCTACAACGTCAGACATCCCTCAGCATCCAAGGGACACGGGTTCAACATCCGTTGGTGATCAAGTCCCTCCTGTTAAGTGGCAGTGTCCACATTTGTCCTGTGTGCTCCTTTCAACATGTTAACTTTCTCTAGATTAGTTATGATATTGAATTAAGAAATAAGATTTGTGAGGAGGCCTTGTGTATTGGCACATGCTTTTAGTACCAGCAGAGAAAGCAGAGGCAGAAGTTCTCTGAGTTTGAGGCCAGCCTGATCGAGCTCTCAGACAGCCAAGATTGCATGAGACTTCAAGGTGAGATTCTGCTTCAAAAATTTTTATGTGGGGTGTTGGGTGGGGGAGGTCATGCCTTCAATCCCAGCTTTTGGGAGGCCGAGTCAGTTTGATCGACATTGAGTTCCAGACCAGTCAAGGTTTGATAGTGAGAGCTTGTCTGAAAAGAAAAACAGAAGGAAAAATATGGTTCATTTTCAAAATAAAAACACTTTAATGAGTCAGATTAGGTTCAAATACAAATAAACAAACAAAAAAAAAATACTGAACCCCTGTTAGTGCCTGCTAGTCTAGCTGTTATCCCTGCACACAAACTGCTCAGCTACCCCCCTTACCGAAACCAGAAGTTTAAAGTAGACAATTACAACAAAACATGCCTGCAAGTCACACATCCAGAAAGCTTTAAAACAAGCAGGGTAGAAAACATAGAGATAAACCTACTAGTGGTTTTCGTTGAGAAAAAATAAATAAATAAATGTGACCGGGTGAGTGACGTGGGCGGGGGTGGGGGATAAGACCTAGATGGAGCATAAGATCGCATTGTTCTGTATCGTTAAGGTAGTAAAGATAAGGGTGGTGACCACCATGCTGTTACCCCGATGGACAGAGAGTCCATGTGCACGAGACTGGGCAGAGGTACATCCAAGCCATCCTAAGACACAGACTGGGGTTCAGTAAGCAGCTGCAGGGTAGGAGGCCATTCAGGCAAAGGAAGCCTTGTTTGTGTCCATCCCGACTGCCCTCAGCCCCACCCTTATACAGTTCCCAGGAGCAATTCTCACCACCTCACCCTTCTGTCTTCTCCCATGGTCCTCCTCCCTCTGATGTCACCTTCTTATCACCAGCCTCCATACCGAGGTAACTAAGGCAATGAGGGTCTTTGGCCAGTCTGGGGAGAAAGGTTGAAATAGAGCTCGGTTTAGAAGCCAGGATGTGCAATGCTGTCAGTAGAGACAGCAGGGAATGAGAGAATGGGGTGGACACGGGATGCTGGCCAGCTAGATGTGCCAGCTGATTTAGGACCTGGCTGTTTCAGGAAAGAACGCTGGACAACTGCTGGAGGACCAACACCTGGGTTCTCCTCAGAAGGCCATCTGCTACGTGACCCAACTTTGCCACATACCCTCTCCAGAGCCACGTCCATCAGGAAGGTGACACCTGGATGAGACCCAAGCCCTGTGGCTATAATACTCTCTACCGGGAGGAAAATCCCTGGAAGTCCCCCACACTCACTCAGAAGCTATCTTCCTTCCAAATGCAAAGGAACGGCAGCAAAGGAAAAAGTGAGGTTGGCAGGCTGGGGCTTGACAAGGCTGTGGGTCATATCCGAGGGCGGGCGTTGTGGTCTCCAGAACTAACAGGCCTGGTCCCCTCTCCCCCACGGGCAGGTGACTGAGGGAGCCAGTTGCACAAGCGTGGAGGAGCTGCCTCCCATTCTGTGCTCTCTGCTCTGCCCCTGGCTTGTTACAGACCTCTTAAATGGTGCAATTCGGGGAGGAGTGTGCATCTCTGGGCTTTGGGTCACTCAGGTGACCACAGAAGGTACTCCCTGCTTGCTGCCGAGCTCCTGAGTCACATGGATGAGTTTACTCAGACCCCAGCCCGTGACAATGCATTCAAGGCTCAGGGAAGATTTTCCTTACCCTGTCTTACTCATCCTAACACTAAAATTGTACCACATGGTTTCCCTGGGGCAAATTACCTGCAAAGTTAATGCCATGAACTCCTCCTGTCTCATCCCAAGATGCACAAATCCCTCTGTGTCGGGCTCACAAAGGGGCCCTCATCCAAACTGTGACCCGTTCTTCACAAACCGCACTGCCCACTCGCAACATGAAGAAAAACTATTTATCCCCTGACAGAATCTCTCTCTGCTTACCAGACCGAGCCACTTCACTCAGAGAAGCTTCCTGACGCAGACTGATGTGCCCTCTCCTCTTTCTCCCATCTGGATTAAGTACTGGCCTAATTGCCACCAACCAATCCAACAGGTCAGGGTGCAGAGTGGACCACCATGGCCTTGTTGTGGAAGCCAGGGGCTCTATTACCCTTCTTTTCTTTCCTAGGGGGAAAGGAATACAGACAGAAAATCCAGTGTTTCTACTGACTAAATTCCAGATTGTGTGGTGTGTGTGTGTGTGTGTGTGTGTGTGTGTGTGTGTGTGTGTATACACATGCCCTTGAAGCCTAAAGAAGCCAGGGTATCAGGTCCCCTGGAGCTGGAGTTATAGGCAGTTGTAAGCTCTCCAGTATGGGTGTTGGGAATGGAACTCAGTCCTCTAGAGGGAACAGGAAATACTCAACACAGAGCCATCTCTCCAGCCCCAGCCCCTCTCCTCTTTAAAAATGGAAGCTATGTTCGCTTTTTTAGGGTTGCAAAGTTCACACAGCTCCTGAGGGCAGTGGTGGGGTAACAGAGCGATCCACACATTCTTGCCCAGGTTGGTTCACTGATCTTCTGTTTGTTCAGGACTATAACCAAGCACAGTTTTGAGCTTAGGAACATAAAGAAGAATAAGAAGAAAACAGACAGCTTCCAGTCTGATAGTTGACACTTACAGGTGTGAATGCAACCTTAAAGAAGTTCCTCCCCAAGGTCTCTTTCCAACCCACGTGTAAGCCCGGACTTGGGAGGAGGCTGAGGTAGGAGGAATGTATGAGTTTGAAACATAGTGAATCCCAGAACAGTGTGAGTTACAGTGTTTCAAAAATCCCCAAAAGGGTGCAGGGAGCAGAGCTCTTATTCAGAGTGCCACACACCTAGTTTCTGTATCCACATATGTGACAGCTACCATGGCAACAGTAACCTTTGTCAGCTGCACCGTGTGCCTTTGTACACGCACTTCGTTAAGTAAGGGACATACACTAATCGCATTCATCTGTCTAGCACCCTACAAAGGGTATCCTCCCGTAGCATGGGTTCGTAAATGAAGAAACTGAGACATAGGGTGAAGGAGTTCACGCAGCCAGGAAGTTGCAGATGCAGCTAAGTGCAAGAACCTACCTGGAACAGTCATGTCAGCAGCTGCTGAGTCATCCCGTCTCATGCCCATCAAATCCGTTCCCGATATGATGACTAGGATCTGTTCTCCCAGCACCAGCAGCGTCTCCTGTGCTTGTTTTAAGATGAGGTTTAATCCCAAAAGACCGTAGGGTTGGTTTTTGTTTGCTTGTTTTTGTGTTTTGTTTTGTTTTTTGAGCTTCCCCGAGTGCTGGGATAAATTTTTAAGGAGATGCAAGGGGATAGGGGTAGGGGTGGGGGAACTGGAGTGGCTCAGTGCTCAAGATTCCTTCCCACTCTTGCAAAGGACCAGGGTTCAGTTCCCAGCATCCATATGGTGTCTCACAAGCATCTATATCTCCAGTTCCAGGTGATATGACAGCTCTTCTGATAACAGGCTCCCGTGTATATATAGGGGCAGAGATACACACTCAGGCACACATAAAATTAAATTAAATAAATATATTTTTAGAAAAGAGACCCAAGGCTTTAAAGGAGCTAGCTCAGTCGTAAAGCACTTGCTTTGCAAGTGCAAAGACTTGCGTTCCGCCCCCAGAATCCAGACAAAACTAAATAAAAACCAGGCATGGTGGTGCCCACATGCAATACCGGTGCTGAAGAGGCAAAGACAAGCAGATCCCCAGGGCTCACTGCCAGACAGCCTAACCCACCTGAAGAGTTCCAAATCAGTGAGAGACCCTGGCTAATGGAGGAGGAGAAAGAGAAAGAGAGAAGGAAAGAAAGAAGGAAGGAGGGTGAGGGAAGGAAGAATAAAGGAAAGAATGATCAAGGCAAGGCAAGAAAAACACCTAAGGAATGACACCCAAGGCTGTCTTCTGGATTCCATACATGCACACAAACATGCACACACACGCACACACACACAAGGGGGGGAGGTATTGCTCTCACCTAATATTCAGGTGGGTAGGCTGAGCAGTCTCAATTGTTGTGGAATATTAACTATGCACAGATGTGTCACGTTTGTTTATGCTGCATTTGTTTAATGACGTAAGGACGTGTGTTTAATTCTGTAAAGATGTGTTGCCTCTGTTTCCTTTACCGGCCTAAGGGACCTGACTAATAAAAAGCTGAATAGTCAATAGATAGGCAGGCGAGGGATAGGTGGGGCTGCTGGGCAGAGAGAATAAATAGGAGGAGAAATCCAGGAATGAGGAAAGAACAAGAGGAGAGAGGAGAGAATGAGGGAGATGCATAGAAATAGCAGAAAAGTAAGATATACAGAAAGAAAAGGTAAAAGGCCCTGAGATAAAATGTAGATAAAGAGAAACACATTTAGTCCTAAGAGGTAGCAAGAAGAGAGCATAAGATAAAGCCGAGCATTCAGAACTAATATTAAGTCTCTGTATCATGATTTGGTGGCCCAAAAGAAAAAGCCCAGTACCCTCAATACTGACTCCTTCCCTGGGAGGCTCAGCTATGCCCGGAGAGGACCAGGATGCTGGGTTGTGAGCACACCATTATAATCTAAGGAGCTCATCACTGCAGCAGTGCTCTGTAGGGAAGAGTAGATACAGAATTTAGAGGGCCGGTTACCATTGGCTGCACATTATCCCGGGTACCCCTCGCCTCCCCTCTCCCTTGGGTGGGGCTTCTGCTTCCTTGAAACTGGAAACGCATTCCTGGGCAGCACCTTCTATAGTTGGGGACCCCTGGCTGGCTGGCTGCCTCTGTAACACTTGAAAAGGAGCATATTTTAACTACACACCCCCTCTCTGTCTCTCTCTGTCTGCCCCCCTTTCCCATCTCCCCCCCCTGCACCGTCACTCAGTTCCATATGGAATATAGTATCATTGGGTGGCTTCAGGAACTTTAGGACCTGACTAAAGGGATGTAAATTCCTGAAGATACATTTCACTGAGGTTTGGCAAGACGTATTTACCTAATTCAGCCACGTTATAGTTCGATTGTCATTTGACCTACTGTCATGGTAATAACCTCATCGAGCCCTCCATCCACCCACTGGGCTGAGTCACAGGAACAAGCCCACAGCGGCATCCCCTTATGAACCTGCCCAGCCCTGGCCGACATCAGAAGTCTGTGGGTCGTTCCGGAAGATGAATACAACTCAAAGTGGGCAGAGCCAGAAACAGTCAGACCATGAGTTTTTTTCCAATTAAAACATGGTTAGTTGGAAGTACTCACGAGGCAGAGGCAGGCAGGTATCTGTGAGTCTGAGGCCAGTCTGGTCTCCATAGCAATCTCCAGGACAACCCAGACTGCACAGTGAAACCCTTCTAGAAAAGTAAATAACTAGCCAGTAAAGCAACTCAGTGGGAAAAGGCTCTTACCACCAAAGCTGGCAGCCTGAGCTCAATCCCTAGGACCCACGTGGTAGGAAGAGAAACCATGGGTCAGCTTTGTCACAGGTATCCCCCACACAAATTAAATAAATGTAAAAAGGAATAAAACTAAGCAGTAAAAACCTAAGCATAATACTCGGTTCTCACTATGCCTTATCAAAGTTTTTCTTTTACAAGTAAATCGATAATTTCCAGATCATTGCAACATAGATAATTATGAATATGCCACACGACTTTAGTCTCTCCACACACACACACACACACACACACACACACACTCACGCATGGTGGGTTGGGGTATTGAGATGAAGTCTCATGAGAGCCAGGTTGTCTTCAAACTCACGATACAGCTGAGTCTGGCCTTAAATTCCTGACCCTACTGTGCTCACCTCCCAAGCACTGGGACCGCAGGTATGCACCATCTAGCTTTGATGTTTATATTTAACAGGAATCACAGAAACAGAATTCGTAAGAATTCCTAAATTTGCAAGGCCCATGATTGTAGTGGCTGTAGGAAACGCAAGTCACATTTTGTGACCTTCACAAATCAATGGTCTCCTATGAGATGTACCTTAAACAATGACCTAAAAAATGATATATCAAGCAGGTATGGTAAAGATATTGTATTACTTTTCTGAATTTTGAGACATTTGTGATCTTCTTAAGTGTGTATTTTGCTGTAATTTCTTTCCTTATTCTAAGTAAGTACTTTTTATACCTGATTTTAAAATTTGTAACCTTATATTCTTAAGCTGGTCATGTTTTTCTGTTTGTTGTTGTTCTTGTTTTCTGGTTTGGCTTACCAGTTTTAACTTCTAGAAACTTATGTCCACCCTGCCTGTGTTTCAAGTGTTTCTTTTTTCTTCTCTTCATTTTCCAAGGCAGGGTTTCTTTGTGTGTAGCCTTGGCTGTCCAAGAACTAGCCTCATAGACTAGGCTGGCCTTAAACTGAGAAATTCACCTGGCTCTGCCTTCTGAGTGCTGGGACTAAAGGTGTGTGTCACCACTGCTTGTCTCTCACGTGTGTGTGTGTGTGTGTGTGCGCGCGCGCGCGCGCGCGCTCGCGTGCACATGTGGAGGTCAGAAGATGACTTTAGGGAGTTGGTTATCTCCCCACCATGGGTCCTAGAGAGTCAACTCAGATTGTCTGAGCTGGCAACAAGCACCTTTACTTACTTACTTGCCAGCCCTTATGTATTTCTTATTGTAATGGAATGTATCCCCCAGTATTTTCCTATGAAAAGGTGTGTGGGACACATCCCCTCCCTGTCCCAGTATTTTTCTGTCCTACCCTTCTGGTAGTTTTGCTGGGCCTATAATTTTATGGGTTTTTTTTGTTTGTTTGTTTGTTTTTTTTTTTTTTTTTTTTTTGTTTTTCGAGACAGGGTTTCTCTGTGGTTTTGGAGCCTGTCCTGGAACTAGCTCTTGTAGACCAGGCTGGTCTCGAACTCACAGAGATCCGCCTGCCTCTGCCTCCCGAGTGCTGGGATTAAAGGCGTGCGCCACCACCACCCGGCTGGGCCTATAATTTTAAAAAAGTTAGCCTTCTTCAGGTGTTTTTTTTTTTTTTTTTTTTTTTTTAAAGTACCGTCTTCCAGCTTCCAGAGTTGCTCTTGACAAGTAAATCCAAGCCATCCTCATGACTGTTCTTTTCGGTAAGGCCCACTTCTTGCCTCCGGAAGTTACAGGGTCAGTTTGTCAGAGGTTTCTGAAGTCTCACCACAGTGTGTCATGATGAGAGTCCATGATTCCATGATATTTGTTCAGGACATTCCATAGGCTGTCATGTCTGGAGACTCATGTCACTCTTCCCTGGGCGGGATTGAATGACGTCGGTAACCTCTTGTTTTATCTGCTCTTTGCTGGGAACCTACTGGAGTTCATCAGTTGCAGCTCAATATTCTTCCCTCGGGGGTCCTGTGTATGCTAAGCAGGCCTCTACCACCGAGCTATACCTCCAGGCTCTCTGCTTGTTTTTAAAAACATCTACTACTGCTGAGTATTTTCTCCAGAAGTTTTTGTTCTTGTTTTTCGAGATGGGGTTTTTCTGTGTAGCTCTGGCTGCCCTGGAACTTACACTGTAGACCAGGGTGGCCTCTAACTCAGAGATCCACCTGTGTCTGCCCCTCGGGTACCTACGTCTCTCTGAGTTAGCAACTACTTTTGTCTGGCTTTGCTTTTTTCTTCTCCTGTACAGTCTTTCCCCTACCATGTTACTTTTTCTAGTTTAGTTAGGTGAGTTTTCAAAGTTTCCCTTGAAAGTGAGGGCTGCACTGTGGGCTCTTACTTGTAACTAGGCTAACAAGCTAGGAGTCTCAATGGTGGAGCTGGCCAGTCCATTGAGGGATCAGCAGGCATCTTTGGCCTGCTCAGATTCCTGGAAGATCCTTTCACATCTAGCAGGGAGGATGAGCAGTTGGCAGGCCATGGACTCCCGGCATTCTGGATACATACATTTTCTGAATCTATCTTTAGAATACTTCCCAGGCCCTCAGCTACGCCAGCAGCTCCGAGCACAGATCTCCAGGAGTCTGTGTCTCCAGAAGTAGTTTCTCAGCCAGGAAGGCAGGAAGCGGCTCCTGGAGCTAACTATAGGACATCTCTGCAGCCCTCTCCCAGCCTTCCCTGTGTTAGCAGCTCCAACTAGAAACACCCCCTCACCCCCAGTTTTGGAATTGGAGCTGCCATTTCCTAGGTGCTGTGGATTCCTTCCTTTTGAGGATTTCACAGTGTAAATCCTGTCATCGGCCTCCCCCTTGCTAGAGCAGGGTTCTACTTTCTCTTGGCTTCCAAAGGCATTTATAGCCTGATCATTCTCTTTCCAGCCACCAGGATCAACTTTGCTGCTGTCTTTTCTTCTCCACATCTATGCAAACTTCTGTGCTTTTAAAATCTCTGTTCTTTTAGCCTTTGTAAAAGAGCTTCAAGAGAAGTCAAAATGTGGTGGGATAGTTAAATGAAAAAAAAAAGAGAGAGAAGTAAAAATGAAAGGACATGACTGCTTCTAGGCACGGAGGAGGAAGTTTATTGTAGATAAAACGGGAAGTAGAGGTAGAAACAGGGACATCTGGAAGAGTCCAGAGTGGACGTGACCAGGCTGAGCTCCACCACGTGAGAGAGAGAAGGATGGGAGGAGAGGAGAGGAGAGGGGAGGGGAGGGGAGGGGAGGGGAGGATAATCCAAAATGTCTAGTTTATACAGGGAAGAGCCTCTGGGGGAAGGGCAGCCCAGCCCCTGGGCTGGAGAGTTCTGGGTAGCGGGCGGGGCATACTGCGATCCATTGTTGTAACAGGTAAGAACCTAACAGGTAAGAGCAGAGGGATGCCAGGGGAACCTAGCGGCCAGATCTGCAGTCCTGGGTTTGAAACTTAACAATAGTCTATGCTTTCTATCCCTTGTTTATTTTGTTACTTGAAACAGGGTCTCTATGTATAGTCTAGGAGGGCCTATTTTAAATTTTTCAAAATTATACATGTATTTATTTATCTTGTGTGGCACATACGTCATAGCATATGTAAAAAGGTCAGAGGACAATTACAGGGATCAGTTCTTGAAAAGTTTCTGTACCCCATAAGCCCCTCTGCCGATGCTATAATCTGAATCAGACCAAATCAAACCAAATTAGAAAAAGCCCAGGTTTAATGGATACCAGCGCTCCCCAGTGGCTTTCCAGTCCCTCAGAGAGGAGCCGGAAAAGGAAGACCATAAAACCATATGTTTGTTCTGAGGGGGGGACAGTTTAAATACCCTGTGGGAGTGGTCTTGAGCATCTCTGGGGAGGGGTCATTGTTTGTCGGGGTGGAGTCTGGACTGAGGCAACTCCCAGGGGAGGGGTCTTGGAATGGAACTTCCACCGAAGAGTTTTCTCTCTCCATCATGTGGGCCTGGGGATCAAACTCTCATCAGGCCTGGTACCAAGTGCCTTGACCAGCATGCAGGATCGATTTTAAAACTCACCGCTAAGCCTGCTATTTCACTTAGCGGCAAGCAGATTTAGCTGCCTGAATTTCCTTGACTCTTCCCAGGGCTCCTAGCTGGTCAGTAATCACCCCCACCCTCACCCCCCAGAATCAAAATGTCTTCTCAGGACATGTTGGCCAGTGGTAGACTTTGGTCACCAAACAAATGTCTCCTTGCTTTCCTCAGCTCGTCCTTGCTGCTATTGTCTGGGCTAGCATTAATCTGAATTATTCATTTTCATAAAGTCAGTGTCAACTGTTCCAACCATGAAGTCGGTTAACCAAATGCTGGAGACATGAGTTCTAAATAAAATAATTTGTTCCTTGGGCTCGACTTGTCAAGTAGCTTTGTTGATAGTTCTTTCCCCTTTGTTACCTTCCCTGGAAAACAATGCGTTTGCTAAGTGATGTGTTTAGTCTGCCTGGAATGAGGAAAAGACGAAAATCTGCTTTTACAGTTTGGTCAGCATAAACATTTTTTTAAAGTTTAGCTTTTTCCTCCAGATTTTGTTTTCTTGCTGGACGTGGTAGCTCACGCCTTTATTCCCAGCTCTATGAAGGCAGAGACTGGCAGATCTATTTAAATTGAGATCTATGTAAATTTAAATTAAGGCTGGTCTATACAGTGAGCTCCCAGCCAACCAGGACTTCGTTGAGAGACTCTGACTCAAAACAAAACAATAACAAAAAGGTTTCTTTCTATTAACGAAACTGGTACTCAGTTCAGCAGGGAGAACCAAGAATTGTCAGCAAGGGGAGTGAATTTAGAACCCAAAGTCTGAGAACCACCCCCACCCCCCAGTTTACAGGCCTTCTGCAGACGGAGCTGTGATGGAGTTCTGCCTCCGCTGCTCAAGGCTGGAGAGCATCTGCCTCCGATTGTCCAACTGAAACTGAGAAGGGAGGGAGGGAGGGACAGCTCTGGAGAAGCGACTTCTTCTCATTTCTGTTGCTCACCAGCCAAGGCTGGGGAGTTATCATAGACTCAGCTTCTCCAGGAGCTAAAGAGAAGGTGGGGATCACACCTGGACAGATGCTGAGGCATGAGGAGTATGAGGCTTTTCTGTTCCTGTCCTAGGTTCCTTGAGAGGTCTGAGTGACCCTGGCCCATGGGCACGTGGACCCATAGGGCCATGGAGTCCTTTGGGCTGAATCCTGGCCTGCCAGCCAAGAGCTCCGGAAGCATCTGCCATCACTCTGTGATCCTTCATGATATGGCCTAGGGCAATGGTTCTCAAAATGTTAGACCCATTTTGGGCGGGGGGGGGGGGGGGTCTAACGACCTTTTCATAGCTGTTGTCTAAGACTATCGAAAAAACACAAATATCTGCATTATGATTCATAACAGTAGTAAAATTACAGTTATGAGGTAGCAGCAAAAATAATTTTATGGCTGGGGGTCACCACGATATGAGGAACGGTACTAAAGGGTTGCAGCTATTAGGAAGGTTGAGAACCACTGGCCTAGAGGACCGAAGGAGACCCCACAGGACCTCTGAAACCAGAAATAGGTGGCCCAGCTGCATCTGAAAAGGAACTGGATGCCAGGAACACCGGTAGAACTGACCAACTTCTGGTTTGAATCTTCACAACCACTCACAGCTCAACAGTACTGTGCACGCAGCACCAAAGGAAGGTCTCCCTTCTAAACGTGCACTCCGGACGGCGGCGAAGGGAGGAGAAGCTGGTCACCAAGGTCCTTTGGACTTTGAGGAAGGAATCGAAGCCTGAGAGGCGGGGATAAATCTGCCTTCAGGCTACCGGGCTCGGGAGGGTAGTACCTGAGCAGAAGCAGGAAGGGGAGGAGGCCAGAGAGGAAACCCGGGTCACCCAGGCTCCTGCTGAGCCGGCGGGGCGGGGTCCTGCGTGCAGGTGAGCGGCTGGGCAGGGCGGGGCGCAGCTGCGTTTCGGTGCCTGGGCGCAGACACAGGCCTTGGTCGCACTCTGCGGAGGCCGAGGCGCCTCCAGAGCCATGGCCCGCTCGGTCTGCGGGTTCTCAGTCGTACTGCTGGGCGCTCTGCTGCTGGGTGCAACCCACCTGCTACACGGGACAGGTAAGCAAGCTGTGGCCAGGAAAGCGCCTGGACGTGGCGCACGCGATCCGACCCGGTGGCACGGACGGAGAGCTCTGGAGAGCTCTGGTGGCGCGACGGGCCTGGGACGCTGGCCCTGCGCGCAGGCCGCGGCACGTGGGAGTCCTGAGCCTGGGTGAGCTCCGCGCTGGCCAGGAGCAAATACGCGCGGGGAACAGGACTTAGGGGTATGCACTTAAGGTGACACGTTGTGCCCTGGGGACTTTGCTGAGGCTCTTAGAGATACCCATTAGGGCATGAGAGAGCTTTCCTCTTTGGGTCACCCTCCACCTGAGCCAGAGAATTGCAAGAAGGCCATGGTTTGACGTGCCACTGGGTATCTCATGACCTGTCCACGGGCCCCGTTCTCCTGAGGTCCTAGAGCATTAAGTCAAAAGGACAGCTCTAAGTGGACAATCACAGGCCGAGGGGACAGCCGTGGGCGTCCAGCTGTGGAGCCCCACAGGTGCCCCGCCCCTTTCTTGGGCGGAAGGCTGGACAGTTGTTCCATTGAGCCTGTGAATTGTCGAGTAGGTTGGGAGCAAGGACTGCCCTGATCCGGAGATTTGCTCCGGGAAAGAACCGGAACTGTGGGCCCTGGGAGTAGAATACGGTGAACAACTAGCTTCGTTCAAGCCAGAACTTGGTGTGAAGGCTCCTTCTCAGACTCCTACAGGGTTGTTTTGCTTTTTTTTTTTTAAAAAAAGTTCTTTGCAAACCGCGATTGAGATCTGTGATAGCTTTCGCAAAGCCCAAGGAGGTTTTTGTGTTTGACAGGTAAATAAATTAGCATAAATTAAAGAATAAAACTGAAATTGTGGGGCGAATTTGGGCGTAAACCTCAGGGAAACTTCCTGGTTTCTTTTTCCAGCATTAGGTGACACATTACTGCATAGCAGATAGAAAAATTTAAGACCTCATTTGAAATTACACACACACACACACACACACACACACACACATTGTGATATTACTTTGTTGTTGCTAGAGTTTGGTTTGTGTTTTTCTGAGGCAGGGTCTCCCTGTGTAGCCCAAGTTGGCCTTGAAATCACCAAGTTTCATGCCTCTGCCTCCAGACTGCTAGAATTCATTACAGATGTGGACGGCTACTGCGCTTTCTTAGGACTAAATTTTCAGTCAGTTAAAGGGGCAGAGTGTGTAGTCCAGCGTGTAGAGTGCTTGCCTAGCATGTACAGTGCCCCGGGTTCAATTCCCCGTGCTTTATAAACTGTGAACGGTAGCTCAGAGTTGTGATCCTAGCATTCTGGAGGTGGAGGCGGAGAATCAGGAATTCAAGGTCATCCTCAGCTACATAGTAAGTGCTTGGCAGACCTGGGCTGTATGAAATTTTGTCTTAAAAATATGTTTTAGAATAAAAAAAATAGGGAGGGAAGATATGTGTGCATGAGAGAGGGGTGGGGTGGGGTGTGCCAGCTCTGTTGGAGGCTGACGACACTAAGGATTGTCTTGAGATGTTTCTGACTTTCTATGATAATAGTTGAAAACTTCTCCAGTAAGAACACGGTGTAAGCCTGGTCATCACTGAATGCAAGATCTGCAGTCTGCTCTGCACTGGCTTCTGTCAGTCTACACCACATGGAAGTAGACAGTTTATTCTTAGACCCATAGGAGTCTACACAGCCTGGGAACACGGATTCTGGAAGAGGTTGCGTGAACTTTCATGGTCACAGAACAAAAGGAAGTTACAAATCAAGGCCTCGTCTAAATGCCTTGGTGGGGGGACATCAGTAGGTGGGCTACTTCAAGTGGTGAACCCCCTGGGCTTGGTCTCAGATGTCCAATGACATTCTTGGCTGTTGGGATCACAGAAGCTCATGATCTCCTAAATTAATATAATCAAAGAGTTTGTACCTGACAGTAAGAAAGATGTTAGTTCATATGCCACAGTGAAGGCCGTTGGGGGAACTAAAGATTGTCCAAGATCACTTTAGCTCAATCTGCAACATTCTGACACTCCACAGTTAGGAGGTCAGGTGAGCCTGCCTGTCTGCTGGACCTTCAGCGTAGATGTGGGTCTTCAAAGTGCCTCACTTTGCACATCACGCGTCCGACAGACTCGAGGAGGCTATCCTTTAGTTCCCAGAAGCTCCACTCAAGTTCTTCCTTCCCGGAAAGTCTGGGGAACCTGCGCTGTGTAAATACCAGGAATTTTACCCAATTCACTTTCTTCCTCTGTGACCTCAGGAGCGGGGCCCCATGAAGTCATATAACAGGTTGACTCAGCGGTGCACGGTTTTCCTGAAGTCAGGCTCCATCTTAACTGGCGGAGGCCTCTGAGGAGCTGGCACAGTGACTGGTTTGACACACCCCTGACCTCTCAACAAAGAGTGGGAGTAAGCGTGGAGAAGGGTAAAGGCAAGCTTGGGATCGGAGGAGGCACACTCGGTCTCCTACCAGCTCCTTCCTGGCCAGGAGGGGAGCACTGGTTGGATCAGAATGAAAACCTTTTAAAACACCATGCTGCTTGCTCCCAAGAACTCCCAGATACCAGAGTCCATGTCAGTCACCATGTATGCTACCATTGTCCTTCCAAAACTGCAGAAGACACAAATTCAAATGAGGACGCTAGCTGTTGTCTGGAGGTGTCGCTAGTTAGCAGGAGGTGGAGTTCCAGGGCCCTCCCCCACACTCACAAATAGTCCCGGGGTGAGTCACAGGAGATGGTCAGGATTTCGTGTTATTCACGGGCTCTCCTCACAGTCACCTTTGCTCACAGATAATGTTTTGTTCCACTCTAGAATAATTTTTTTCTAGAATAATTGTGATACTTAACATTTTTTTAGAACTGGGGAATGTAACTCTTGTCTGGCCTGTAGAAACCCCTGTTTCGTTTTTGTTTGGTTTTTGTTTGTTTTTTTTTTGAGACAGGGTTTCTTTGTGTAGCTTTGGCTGTCCCAGAATTAGCTCACAGAGACCCACCTGCCTCTGCCCCCTGAGCACTGGGATCAAAGGTGTGCATTGTTGCTGTCCCCACCGGATGGTCAAAGCCCTGGGTTTAAACCTCAGTACAACATAAACAAGGCACGGTCTGCACAAGTGTAATCCCAGCACTCAGGAGACGGAGGTAAGAGGGTTAGAAGTTCGAGGTCATCGTATATAACAAGTCCCAGGTTCTACTGGGCTTCATGAGTGAACACGCACACCACAGTTTTCATTCTGATAGGTCTATGTAGTAGACAGCTGTTAAGAATTACATAGCACAGGGCAGGAAAAGTGGCTCAGTGGGCTAATAAATAAGGCATTTGCCATCAAGCCTGACAACTTGAGTTCAGACCCAGGACCCACATAGTAATAAAGAGGCTACTCCCCAAGTTGTCCTTTAACTTACACACACACACACACACACACACACACACACACACTCGCTTATGGCACAAACCTCAACTCTTCTACCCAGCAGTGCTAATGAGGATGGTAAGGAAGGGTGAGCTCACTGTGTGAGGTGGTAGAGAGTACCCAGACCCCTGATGGGGGCGGGGGACTTGTAGCTGAAGCCCTCAGCTTTGTCAATTAAGAAAAGTTCACACCTTTTAATTGTTACTCCAAACTGTAAAAATTATCTCTGCAATCAAATTATTTCAAGCCACTCACCACAACCTTGTAATTAGCCCGTCACCTTCTTCTGAGAGACTGCAAACCCTCTAGACAGCCTGACCAGAGGAACCCAGTTCCAGCTCATCCCTTCACAGCCTTATGTTTGTATTTTGTTGGGGTTTTTTTTACAAGCTTTAATTATCAGCATTGCTCTGAGGCCCCGCCTTTGTGAAACAGATCCCTTGTTTGTAATTTCTAGAATTACTGGCTACTGCCGCTTCTCCCAGCAGCCAAAGCATATGAAGATTTTCTGTGAAAGCAGCTGTAGTACTTTGTGTTGATGTCTCCGCTTGACATCTATCCTGAAAGTGAATCATCGTGATGCCCTAAATCATTATTTCATGGTGGGTGCAGTTATTAACCTGTTGTTCAGCCACACAGAACCCTCAGCAGGTTCCGAATGTGTAGTGAAACACAAATGTTTTTAATTACACATGCAATTAAAAACCAGTGCTATATCACCAAGCAGTGGTGGTACACGTCTTTAATCCCAGCACTTGGGAGGCAGAGGCAGGCGGCTCTCTGTGAGTTCGAGGCCAGCCTGGTCTACAGAGTGAGTTCCAGGACAGGCTCCAAAGCTACAGAAAAACCCTGTGTCGAAAAAAACAAAACTAAAAAATCAACCAGCCAAACAAACAAACAAAAACCAACGTTATTAAAAGTGAAGTCCATACAGTGGTGACTGAAGACTGCCAGGCCATATATGCAGTTTGTCCCAGATGGTTTCTTGGCATAGGGTAACCCACTTCACCTCCCTCTGTGGGCACTCTGGGGTCTCTACCGGCTCCTGACCTCCTCAGTTCCTGGTACACGGAACACAAGCAGAGACTCTCAGCACATCTTTTTTAAGTGTTGTTTGGAGCTACAAACGTATGTTTCCAGAACAGACATTGGTCAGAGTAACTTTGATGGAGGAAATAGAAGTCATAGTGTTTGAACAATTGAAAATGAGGCTCTTTTTCTCCTGAGAAAGTATAGGCAGAGAGGCATGGGCGGGCCTTCGTGTTCCCAAGCAAGAAGGCAGGCACCGAGAGCTGAAGTAACTTGCCTGAGGTAACCTGGCTGGGCTGAGGGACGCTGAGGTGAATCTCGGGACTTTTGGTCAGCTTTGAGGTATTGTCTGCATTCTAGAAACTCCCCTTGATTTAAAACAACAACAAAACCCCACATAGGACTTGGTGCTATGTTTGCATTTTGTCCTAGGAATATGTGCTCTCTCTCTCTCTCTCTCTCTCTCTCTCTCTCCCTTTCTCTCTCTCTCTCTCTCTCTCTCTCTCTCTCTCTTTCTCTCTCTCTCTTGTTAAGAATTTTTTTTATTTTTATTGAATTTTATCTTTTTTTTTTTTCAGACAGGGTCTCTGTGTGTAGCCCTTGCTGTCCTAGAACTCACTAGACCAGGCTGGCCTCAGACTCACAGAGATCCATCTGCCTCTGCGTCCTGAGTGCTGAGATTAAAGGTGTGCGCCATGATCTCCCAAGTACAGGTTTGCAGGTGTGCACTGCCGTGATAAGCGGAGGTGACTGATTTGTGAGTCACCCTCATCTTACCTTTCCCAGCAGAACTCCTTCCCTAAATCCCACTGAGTCTCAAAGCATGTCAGGAAAGTTCTGAAAGCAGGAACATCTCCCGATGGTTTTTTTGAGACAGCGTATAATTTATTCCATTGCTTTAAGAACCATGGTGCTCCATGTTGCTACTGGGGCTTCAGAAACATCGGGTTGAAGGGCTAGCCTGAAATGGAGCCACTGTGATGGAAATATGCAACTTCCCCATCTCTCCTGGTGCACAGACTTCTAGTCTTCTGCCAATGGGCATTGTGTGTATTGTGTTATTGGTGGTGCACTTTTTGAGACGGGATCTCACTATGTTTGCCTAGGTGGCCTGGAACTCTTATGTCACCCAGGCTGGCCTCAAACTTGCAGTGATCTTTCTAATCTGCCTCCTAAGTATTAGGCTTACAGATGTGTGACACATACCTGTTGTGTCTGGGTGGGAGGAGGCACTGTTCCTTTTTGTGTTGTTCATATTTAAGAATTTTAAAGCTGTTTAGAAACAGGGTTGGTTCACTCACAGGCTGTGTAAACAGTAGCTACTTCCTGAGATCACAGTGCAGATGAAGTTGCTACTGTCACTCAGACGGTAGAGGCAGGAGACTGGGTGCAAGACCCTGTCTCAAGCCAAGGCAAAAATTTCTATTACATGGTGATGTCACAGCTGTCTCCACAAAGGGTGCCAGGTATCTGTCACTCATGTTTGTGCTAACTTGGTAAATTTCACTTACATGCCGTGTATACGTATATAGCATGGGTGACCTCGAAGATGAATACAGTGGTAAACAAAGAGGCAAGAACTTGTGTGCTAATAATACATCTGTTGTTAGTTTAGAGTAGCAATTCATTTTCCTGCACAGCGATATTCCACGTTATAACCATGATATATAACTGTCAGTTATTCCCGACATCATGTCCCTTGACTTCATCAAGAACCAGGTCTAGCCGTGGTTCTATACCTTCTAGGTTTGTGTTAATACATTCAGTGATGTTTGCACCTCAGCGAAATGACCAGTGTCGCATTTTACATAACGTATCCCACTAAGTGATGTGACCACAGTGCAAAATACGGGCGGAAGGGCTCAACCTCATTGTAGCCGGGAAGGCAACAGGCAGGGAAAGTATGGTGTCAGGAGCAGAAAGCGGACTGATCACATTTTCATCCATACCTAGGAACCAGAGGGACAAAGAACAGGGAGTGGGTCCAGGATATAAATCCTCAAAGCCTGCCCCCAAGTGAGGTACTTCCTCCAGCAAGGCTCCACCTCCTAGAGGTTCCATAAACTCTCCCAACAGTACCTTCAGCTGTGGACCAAGTGCCTAAAAACATGAGCCTGTGGGGGGCATTTCTCATTCATAACATCACGGTCCTTCACCCCCAACCCCTGGCTGTTTGCTCTCTGATACGCTTCTCTTGTTACACCATGAACTGGTGCCCCTATGAGCCGGCCTCTTCTTATCCCCCTAACAAGTGTCTAAGAAGAGTGTTTGAACTTGGTCTTCACTCTCTCAGTTCCCTAGCTCCTCCTGGGTGCTTTATTGTCCTTCATGGCCACACTTTGTGTGTCCTTCATCTTTCTGGACTGTTTCAGGATATCATTATGTATCAGGAGGTTGTGCTCAGGCCTGGGGCTCTAGTGGCTTAGAATTTCCATCCATGCTCAGTTAACTTTCAGCTAAAGCTCACAACGCCAAGTACACATCCTGGCTCGCATATTTCTTTCTTTGGGAATGGGGGATCTGTATGTTTCTGCAGGTCCAGTTTGCATTTGTGCATATGTGTGGAGGTCAGAGGTCAGCCTCAGGTGTCATTCCTTAGGAGTCATTCACCTTGAGACAGGGTCTCTTACTGGTCTGGAACTCACCAAGTAGGCAAGGCTGGCTAGCCAGCAAGACCCAGGAATCTACACCCATCTCCGCCTCCCCAATGCTGGGATTCCAAGCATGTGCCACCATGCCTGGCTTTTTTTTTTTTTTTATGTGAGTTCTGGAGAATGAAACCCAGATCTCATGCATACAAGGCCGGCATTTTATCTTCTGAGCTATTTCACCAGACACGGATATTTCTTTCTTGCTCACAGAAAATGCAAAATGGAGGCTGTCCTCTAGGCAGGGATAAGGGGACCCAGGCCTCTTCTCCCATCTTCGACATATGGCTTCTGTGTTCACCTGCTTCAAGCATCAGGAGGGATCTCGTCCACTGCCTCGCCATCTACCATGTCATAAAACCCTGGGACAGGGAGAGTACCTCTGGCTCTTGGCACCATGTGCTCCTTTGGGGGGGGGGGCTGTGAACAGGAGAGGACGGGTCTATCCATGAACGGCCTAATCCATCTCAACAGGCTCCAGAATAGCTTATACACACTTGGCCCCAAGCCACCATGGCATGCACAGGCCAGGAGATGGGCCCCTGGACTTTGGGCCTATGGAGCAGGGAAAATCCTGACTCTGGGCAAATTGGTCTAACAGTCAGAGTGGAGAGTTACTCTTCAGTTGCAGCCTCTGCATGCTGGAAGTCTATCCTGCTGGAGACTGTAGGCCACAGAGGCTATGGTGGGAGGTTCAGCCTGAAGCAAACTGGCCTGTCAACTGGACCATGGAGAGCAGAATTGATTCCGCTCAAGTCTCACTTAGGGAGCCAATGAGTTTATTGGGGTTACTTAAAGGAACATAAAGACTCGGGCAGGTGCTTCACTGGGAAGCCCACCCCAGCATGGGAAAGTTCATGAAAGCTGTGTCCATGGAGCTCTCTACAGTCCTAGGGACACTGAAGAGCTTCTCCAAGCAATGTTTACTGCTTTACAACCTTGGGGTGAGGGCTTGTGAACGTTGTGGCTGCCAGAGTTCCTGGAGCCTAGTAAGGTTTCTGGGTCTTCGCTCCGGGACAGAAGGTCTCATCTACATAGTAACTGAGCAACGTTGGGTTCAAATCGTAACACCAGTGCTTATCAACTAGGCCAGCTGGACAGACAGCCTAACCTTAGACTGACCTGGGGTACAGCATAGGAATAGCAATACCTGGAAGCCAGCCAAGGTCCCATTGGGAGGGTGTGTGTAAGACACTCACACTGCCCTGCTGACCTAGAGCAGATTCCTCCATTGCTCCAAATGGTGACAGTTTAGGTCATCGTAACCAGTTCAGCTTGTGAGATTCAGTACTGCAGCATGGGCCTCAGCCCCACTGGAACTCACTTTGGGCATGAATGGGGGGAGGGCTCCTAGGGGAGATTCCTAGAAGTGAACTTATTCAATCAGAAGCTCTAAGTTGTTTCCCATGACACTCAGAACACGTTCGTAAACATTGTTAGTGTCTACTCACACATGAATTTCCTGTTAGCCAAGGAACTGACCAGGCAGGTTCTGTTTGGCTCAGTCAGCACACTCAGTCTCCCGGGACTGCAGCTCCCCATCCATATGACCAAGTGCTACAGACCCAAACTGGACTGAGCAAGCTGCAGGAGAAACCAGAGCTGGCTGTCCCTTGGAGCCCTGGCCTTTAATCCCTCCCTGCTGAGAGACGGGGTGTTAGTCCGGAACCAGCCTGGACTGCTGACAGTCTTATCAGACACTTCGGCCTTTGGGTGAAACTTCAGGAGCAAGCCCTTATCTTGTCAGAACAAGACAACATGATTTATATAATAAACAGTACTTGGGTTATCTTGCAGAAGCCAGCACAGGGGCTAGCAATGTAACTCAGAGACAGAGCCCCTTGCCTAGCAAGCCTGAAGACCTGGGTTCCAAGCTTTGATTTATGTGGTATCTTTATGCTATGAAGGGTGTTGTAATTAAAAAAAAAAAAGAACAAAAAATACCCAGCAGCGTGAGAGGGAAAGATGCCTTTCGACAGAGTTCACATTTCTTGTGGAGTGGAAGAGAGGGGAGGGAGGCCAGCCTCTGGGGACAGGAGCAGCATAAGAGAAGAGAGAGGCAGAGAGAGAGAGTGAGAGAGAGAGAAGGGGAAGAGACAGAGAAACAGGCAGAGAGAGAGAGAGAGATGGGAGGTGGGCAGGGCCCTTTTAAGAGGGAACTTAGTGAATGTGTACAGGAGGTGCTCTTAGTGGCTACAGCTGAGGACGTATCCTGTCAGAACCTCAAGGACAGACCAGTACAGGTGCCTGAATACTAACAGGAGGTTGTTTATTCAGGGTAGGGTCTCTTCTAGTTGAAATTGGTCTCAAATTCTTTTTGTAGCCGAAAATGACCTTGAATTTTGGATTCTCCTGCCTCTGCTTCCCCCATGCTAAGATGGCAGACTTGTGCTTTGTGCGGTTCTGGAGACTGAACGCTTGGCTTTGTGAGTGTTAGTTAGGTCAGCCCTCTCCCAGCTGATCTACATCCCCAGCCCCTTTAGCTGAGTCTTGAATTAACATCTTCTAGACTCGGGTCTCTGCTCTATTGCAGCTCCTTCCAGCAATGAGCCAGGGAAACTGGGGAAATGTGTCCCATTGGAACCTTCCAACTCTACGTAGGCATCTTATCCTTGCCCAGTGCCTGGAGATTAGAAACAACCTCCAGGTCCATTATTTGAAGGGAAATAGTTGGATTCTGCAGGAGGGGGCTGCTTGTTCGTCCTGGCTGCCCAGAACCAAAATAACAATACAGAAACTGTATTAATTAAATCACTGCTTGGCCCATTAGCTCTAGCTTCTTATTGGCTAACTCTTACATATTAATTTAACCCATTTCTATTTATCTGTGTATGGCTACATGGCTGTGGCTTACCAGCTAAAGTTCCGGTGCCTGTATCCGGAGGGGCTACATGGCATCTCCCTGACTCCTTCTCTTTTCTCCCAGCATTCAATTTAGTTTTCCCCACTTAGCTAAGTTCTGCCCTGCTATAGGTCCAAAGCAGTTTCTTTATTCATTAATGATAATCACAACATACAGAGGGAAATCTCACATCACCTCCCCCTCTCTGTTTAAATAAAAAAGGAAGTTTTTAACTTTAACATAGTAAAATTACATATAACAAAACAGGTATCAAACAAGAATTACAGTTACACTATTTATATCTACTTTATCTCTTATAACTAAGGAAAACTATATTATTACTATCTACTCTTCAACTCCATCAAAGACTACAGAAGGATATAATATTACCTAAGTAAACAGGAAATGCATTGTAAGCAACTTCCCAAACTCTAGAATTGATGGAGACATCTTGCTGCCTGAACAGTCACCCAAAGTTCTTCTGTACTGTTGGGGCATCCATCTTCCGCCTATAGGCCTATAGTATCCAGTAGACTTTTCCATGAAGCAGGAAATTTTAAAGAGAGGTTCGCCTATGTTGGCAGTTTGTCAGTCACTTTCTTTTGTATCCTGTAGAATGTCTAACAGACTCTTTCATGAAGCAGGAACCTCAAAGGATCATCTCACCTTTAGGCAAATTTAGTCATTTCTCTGTGGGTCCTGCATGTCCAGTTCATCAAGCAGTCCAGGCAAGAGCAGTTTCTTGCCCAAATGGCTAACCAATTCCATAAGGAGTATCTTCAATGCCCTCCTTCCTCTTGAAGTAATGGTGCTGCCAGGAGCAGATGTGTCTCATTGTCATGAAAAGTCCTAACTTCTTAAAACATTTTAAATGCCATAATCTGTAGTCTTTAAAAGGTTTGAAGAATCCCTATCCATCTGAAATGCATCTCTGTGCATCTAGAAAATCTAACTAATATGACTACAAGCTTGACTATTATAGATGATTATCTATTAACCTATCTTTCTTAGTTATACATTACATTTTTAAATGAGCTGCACAAACACAATACCTTAATCAAGATCAGAAATACGTATACACAGTATAACAAAATTGGCCTTAACTTTGTATCAATAGACCAAGATCCATACCCATGCCAATCTCTACAGCAGGATTCTGCTCTGCTAAACCCGATGCAGTGCCAGGCAGCCTTAGAAAGAATGAGGTGCCACTGTGTAAATGCTGTGGAGCAATGCCCAGGCAGGAAACAAAGGCCCCAAAAGAGCTGTGGCATGCAGCCTCTGGCAGCAGAAAACAGAAGGATGGGGGATAGGTGTGCAAACATGAGCTCAGGAAGATCACGCCTGGCTGCCATGGTTGCCTCTGGGACAAGAAGCAGATACAAGTATGAGAGATGTTTGGTGGTCAATCCTCCCACTTAACACTTTATGTTTTATTTTTCTAAATGTAAAAGATGGTTTTTGTTGTTGTTTGGACACTACTGAGGAATCAAGCCATAAAATTCGTCAATGTTAATGCCTTGTTTGTCCAGGTCCTGCTGAGTGTGTTATATTGAAAAACTCTCCCCCCCCCCCAAAGTTCTTCCTCACCCCTTTGCAGTCAGTTTCTGTCTAGCAACCACTGATTAGTCTACCCATCGAGTTACAGGTCAGCCAGGGCTATACAGAGAAACCTTGTCTCAAAAAAACAAAACAAGCCAGGCAGTGGTGGCGCACACCTTTGATCCCAGCAACACTTAGGAGGCAGAAGCAGGCAGATCTCTGTGAGTCTGAGGTCAGCCTGATCTACAAAACAAATTCCAACACACTTTACGCAGAGAAACCCTGTCTCGAAAAACCTAAATACATACATGCATGCATACATATACATACATAAAATTTGGTTGTGGCGCCCAGTAGTATGGTGGTGCAATGCCTATAATTCCAGCCCTCTTGAGGCAGAAAGGAAGGTCCAGAGTCGAGGACAGCCTGAACAACATAGACCCTGTCTCAAAACATGAACTAATAAGCAAAAAAGAATTTGCTTGTGTATAAAGGATAGAGTATTACATTACTAGGAATTGAGAAAGGATGGCCAGACCTGGAGCAATTTACTCTAAAGAACAACTATGGAATATCATTTGGGTTTGGTTTTAGCTTTTATCTGCTTTTATAAGGCCTAGCACTAAGCCAATTCAGTGAGTTTGATCTTACTAGGAATGTCTTGAAAAGATCTAGCCCAGCCCCAGGTCATTTTGGTAACAAGGCCCATTCAGCCTACAGTCTAGAGTTTCTCTGTGTGCTCGCTCTGGCCTCTTGCCTCCCACAGTTCATCATCCAGATGGGCACAAATACATAAATTGGTGGTGAGGGGTGGGGGATGGGGTGTGGTTAGGGACTATTGATGTGTTTTAGAAAGAATGTCAGGCTTGCAAATTACCTAATAGAGCATGCCCTGTCTGTTCAACAAGTATAGCTCTTTCCTGCTCTGCCTTTTGTATTGGAGCTTGTGACTCTGCCCAGTGTGGTGAGTACAGTAAAAGATACGTGCTTAAGAGTAACAGTTATTGGGTGGAGAGTTGGCGCAGCAGTTAACAGCATGTACCACTCTTTTAAGTGACCTGAGTTCAATTCCCAGCACCTACAGCAGGCAGCTTACAACTGCCTATAACTGTTTCCAGGGGACAGATATCTTCTGGACTCCTCGAGCACCTGTATTCATGCGCACATACCTATACACACACACACACTTGCTCATACACACACACATATACGAGCACGCACACATACATGCACACACACACACATATATATACATATATATGTATATGTATATATATATATATATATTAAAATGTGTTCTTCAAAATAAAACAAAAGAGGAAGACAAGGTATTCTGCTTTCTGAGGCCTATAGGAAACCACTGATAAGACCCTGAGACTAACCGTAGAATAGCTCTGTTACTGGTCACCAGTAGTCCTAAAGTGTTTTGATGTTTAAAAGATTTATCTTCTGTTAGGTCTGATGGCCCAACGTTCAGCCACATATAAAGTAAACCAAGTTCAGGATCAGCTTGATTTGGTCACAAGACCCTGTTTCAAAAAAATACAAGGAGAAAAGGAAATGGAATAGGAAACCAGAAGCCTCTAAATACCTAAGCAGGTGGGGAAGGGGCGCTTCCATAAAAGGTTTCTCTGTCTTGCCCCATCCCACAGTCGCTTTTAAATAAAAGACTTAGAGGCCTAATATTAGCTACAATATGCCTGGCCGAACAGCTCAGACTTGTTACTAACTAGCTCTTACTTTTAAATTAATCCTTTTCTAACAATCTATGTTTTGCCACATGTCTCACGGCTTTATCTGTGCTCTAATAAATCTTGTTCCTCAGGCATCTGCCTGGCATGTCTTTCTCCTGTTTGTATCTCCATTTGGTTTCCCCACCTAGCTGTATTCTGCCTGACTACAGGACCAATTCAGCTTTTATTATCAACCAATGAGAGCTACATATTCACGGAAGGGTTATCCCACGGCACAGTTCAGGCGTGTTTGACACACCATCCCTGTGTATCAAACAACTGATAAGTTGTCTTAGTCTGCTTGATATTGTGGTTTTCAGTGACTTTGATGACCCACGCTTTTGAGGTGTGACAGAATAAATCTTTCTAACATTTCTTGGAATGTTGCAATGTCTTGAAGTAGCCTGTCATCACTAATTACTTCAGAAACCGAGCTGTTTGTTGTTTAACCTGTAGTCCCCATGTTGCTGGTTCTTTTATCACGTGGTTTTTAAACTTCAGCTGTCCTCTTTGATCTCTTCTCCACCCAATGTGATTTGATTCCATCTGGAGTCTTGGTGATGTCTTATCTGGGCTGTGTGTCCATCTGTTGCAGACTCATTCAGCCCTTGTCATAGGATACCATTCAGTCACCATAGTATGTGCCCTGTGTCCTTGGCAATAAATACTACAGAAGGGTCTGGATGACTCCACACAAACCTGTCGCCACTTTGGGAGATGAATTAAATCACAAGCCCTTTCACCACTGGCCTCTAGTACTGCTTTTGGAAGATGGTTCAGTAACTTTGTAAGGTTAGATAATTTACTAAGAGTTCAGGAATGAAGACAGGAATACATAGATGCCCCTGACAGTCTTCATTAGCTGTCTCTCTGAGCTGGATTGAGTGGGCTTACACAATGGGATCTTAACATCAGTTACAGAACTTTATCTTTTTATCCCCTATTGTTGCTCTGAGGGTTATGGAAATAGTAGGTTATTTTAGAGACAGCTGTGAGTCTGTGTTCTGGGAAGATAGGGTAGAACTGTGGGTCTCTTTCGGCACATAGTGTCCCTTAAGCCCAGAGGTTGTCGAATGTGATTCTTGGATGCTGAAATGACTTGATGTAGTCGTTTAACCTGAGGTCCCCATGTTCCTGGTCCTATTATCAAACTTTTTTAAAAACTTAAGTTATCCCCTTTGATCTCTCTTCTCCACCTGGTGTGTTTGATTCCATCTGGAGCTTTAAGGAGACTGAGAGGTTTGACCTGCTCTCCCCAGGCGGCCCCAGGGAATAAGGTGAGGGACCAGGGCAGGGTGATTAGTCTGGTTTGTCAGGTCCGGCTGGACCCCACCCAAAGTGGCTTCATAGTCCAAATACCCAGGATAGATGGGGGGTCTCTGATCTTGGAAGAAGCATTTCCTGCCAGGCCACATCAGAGGCTGGACTGAGTGTTTATCACCATCTTAAAAACAAGAAGAGAAAGAGAAACTATTGCCTGGGGACTGGGGATATTTTCCTATCCTCAGAAGTGTTTCATGATGCCTTGATTTACCATGTTAGTGGGAACAAACCGTTCTCATCAGAAAGTTCCTGGCTGCGTGATGGAATCCCTAGTGCAGAATTAGATCCAGGAGTTCTCCCAGCATGCCCTGGGCTCCCGTATCCGACCTCTCTGGCATTGACCTGGCCTTGCCTCTTCTTAGTCATAGAGGAGAGAACTGGGTGTCTTCCTTGACTTGTCTGAGCCTCAGTCCTCAGGCTGGAGACTGACCAGATAGTCACTCCCTCCCAGAGCAGGTCCTGTCACAATGGGTCGTGTTGGTGGTAACCCCAGCTCTTGGCTTCCCAATGATGCCAGCAGCACCCCTTTGCTGGGGTAGCTTGGCAGCATGCAGAGGGCATCCCATCCGTGGTTCCTTAGTAGGGTAGGTAGGCCAGTCCACTGACTCCAGAGCTCAGCACAAGTGGGAAGTAAAGTCATGTCTCAGAGTCCCAAGGGGTACTGGAGTCACGTGAGTCAACAGGTATGAGAAAGCCTTTACAGCCAGTGAAGATCAGGAAGGCTGGCAGAATGTGAGGCTTGGCTTGCACTTGGCACAGCCTCAGAAGGAGAGTGTGCTAGGAGTTTGTCCTGAAGGTGCTATCCTGGCCTCCACCAGCCCCCACTAGCCAGGATTCTGGGCTCTGGGCTCAGGCAAACTGGTGGTGATGGATTATACTGGACTATACTGGACACCACTCCTTAGTGCCCCTCACCCACACTGGCAGTGAAAGGCTCCCTTGTAAACATGGTAACATTGACTCCTAAGTGCTTTATGAATACCTAACTCATTCAGACCTCAAAACGGTTCCCTTTTTATCCCTAAGCAGTTTGCCCAAGCAGACACAGCAGACAGACAGTAGAGCAACCCAATTCTAAATCTCTTCACCCCAACACACAGCTGGGAAGACATTCTGGTCCCAACAAGTGAAGCCCAAACTCCATGGCCAGCACCATGCACTCCCCAGACAATAGCTGGTGGCTCACCCCCGTTTCTTCAGAGTATTTTGAACTTTCTTGGTGGCCTCAGCTCACTGACTCCACTGAGGTCTGATAGCTAAGATCACACTGAATCATCCCTCTGTGTAGGGGATGAAGGTGGGAGAAGTCACTGATGAGGTGTGAAGAGTGTTCCTTTGTGGTGCCGCCCCCCCTGGGCCCCCCTAGTGTGAGCCTCTCATCCTCTGAGCAAGCCACCAGCTAGTGAGGTGTGTTTCGCACACCCAGTCCTAGAAGCAAATCACTCACATACCTGGTACTCAACCAAGAAAGTTGGACCTGAGGCATGGCAGCAGGAAACACTAGCTGGTGAGCCCGTTGAGTGAAGAGGTTGCTCCACAGAGTGGGATCTTCTGTCTAGAGAGGGTGGCGTCTCCAGGGCGGCATCCATCCGCATCACCCTCTCACGTACTGGCGACTCCCACACAAGCTGTGACTGATCACCCGTGCTGATTCACATGTAACACGCCATGTCTGTCTCCCTTGATATTCTGGGTATTCCTCCAGAGCTCCAGGCCTGAGGGTGCCCAGGCTTAGCCTTGTCCCTGGCTGGGCTCTGCCCAATGCATTGTGATTGGATAGAGAAAGTGAATGTGAGCCAAGCCCCAGAGGAAACCACACCAAGCATGAAGGCAACGAGTTCTGACACATCTGAAAGTGTTTAAATTGTGTGTGTCTGTCAGTCTTAGAATCTGTCTGACGGATATGGAGGAAATAGCACCTTAGCGTTTAAATCCCCGTCGTAGAGAGTTGAAATGAAACAGGACAGCGGGGGAAAGGAATAACCGTGAAGGATCCTGTGGTAATATGTGAATAATGAGCAATGAGTAGGAACGTCAGAAATTCCCACCTGAGAGGCACAGGCAAGGTGGGCTGAGTGAAGATCTCCTAATAAGGAGAACTAGGGCAGCCGGGAGCTAAGGAACTGTGACTCAGGAGCTGATCTGGGGCCTCAGAAGCTTCCCCAGGGCCCACACCTATTCCCAAGAAGGTTGATTTGGATTTCTTTCAGCCCAGAAGACCTCAAAATCGCACCAGTATTGGGAGTGTCTTCTGTATTTCTATGGGCTAGCTAGGGTCACAAACCTGAACTTTCCACCCATGAAGTGTAAAATCCTTACAGAGATGAAAGAAATGCAGAAGAAGAAAATTTTTCTCCCTCTCCTCCAAACTGCAGTAATTCCGACAAGGGCTCTGGTGTGCCAGGCGCAACAGAGGAGTGGGCGGGAAAGGCTGAGGTTTCACTTCCCAGGGTTGGTTTTTCCAATTTCAAGGTATGATAAATGGTTGAGTGGGTGCAAAAGAAAAAGCCACGTAAACAAAGTGTTCTCAAATTCCAGGTATCTGTGACCAAATGAGCTCCTGATTTATTTTATGCAAGCAGTACTGTTCCCATGATCCCTCATTCTAGTGAAGTACTGGCCTTTAGAGTGTTGACGTGGGAATAGGGAGCCCTGGGTGGAATCCTTACCTCCTCGTTTCCTCTCTGCCCATTCTGTTGTCTTACACATCATTCAGAGTGAGGAGGGCAGATACACATGGCAGCCGTGAGAGTCCTTGCTTGTGACCCTGGAAATCAGCCTGTGAATTAAACTCCCCGCTCCTGCAGCAAGTGTGCATGGGGAATGGCTATGCTGAACACGAGTCTGTAACTCAGTATTTCCTTTGGATGCTCAGTGGGATCGATCACTAGGGTCACCGAAGGATAATGAACTGGTTGCCTTTCCCACTGCTAAAACACCTGAGAAAACAATTTAAGGGAAGAAAGATTTATTTTGTCTCAGTCCCAGAGGGTCAGGTCATGGCTGCTTAACCTTGTGTATTTGGGCGGACCATCACATGCTTGGCCCTGTGTATTTGGGTGGACCATCACATGCTTGGCCCTGTGTGTTTGGGTGGACCATCACATGCTTGGCCCTGTGTGTTTGGGTGGACCATCACATGCTTGGCCCTGTGTGTTTGGGCGGACCATCACAGCAGCAGAAGGATGTGTGTGGTGATGGCTTCTTCACTTCATGGTGGACAGGAAGCAAATGGACCCAGGAAGGGGCCAGGGACAAGACACTTTCACTTCCTCCAGCTAGGTCCTACCTCCTGAAGTTTCCAAAGCAGTATCCCTCAGGGACTAAGCCACATACACCTTTGAGAATATTCCATATTCAAACTAACAAAAACACAATTGCCAGGCAGTACAGTGTACCAGAATCACTTGTTTCGTTCCGGCTGCTCAACCTGAAATAATCACATAGAAACTGTATTAATTAAATCACTGCTTGGTCCATTAGCTCTAACTTCTTACTGGCTAACTCTTACATCTTAATTTAACCCATTTCTAGTAATCTGTGTATTGCCACATGGCTGTGGCTTACCAGTAAGATTCCAACTGGCGTCTGTCTCTGGCAGGGCTACATGGCTTCTCCCTGACTCCACCTTCTTTCTCCCAGCATTCAGTTTAGTTCCCCCCCCCCCCAGCTCTGTTCCCCTATAGCTCTGCTATAGGCCCAAAGCAATTCCTTTATTAACCAATGGTATTCACAGCATACAGAGAGGAATCCCACATCACCGGAGAGTGGAACTCAGTTGGGTGGTGGTCTGTTGGGAGTCAGATCATAATGAATTCGTGTGAAAATCTGAGTTGTTTAGACCCATAATAGAAATATGCTTAGTGAATCACTGCTGTGCTCTAGTTAGATGGGAGTAGTCAGCTCCTCACGTGGAAAAATAAGTAACTAAAAGTGAATCCCAAAGTGCTAGAAAATAAAACAAACAAACTTCCAGGGGCAGGATCAATGGTTGTTTTTATAAACAGTACAGATAAACAGATTTTATGTCAGGCTCACCAGGTCTGGGAGTGTTGCTATTTTTAAAATTGACAAAGTATGCTATTAGCTCCCTGGGGGCAGATACTCTGATTAGTCCTATTAATTAACTAATTAATTAATTTTTAGAGCAAGGTCTCACTGTTTAACCTTGGTTGGCCTGAGCTTGCTGTGTAGACCAGGCTAGCCTTGAACTCACAGAGATCGGCTTGCCTCTGTCTCCCAAGCGCTGGGATTATAGACATATGCTACCATGCCTGGCCAGTCAGTAAATTATTTGTGCCAAGTGTGGCCCTTGGAACATATTACACACCCAGAAAATGCTTGTTGAATAAATATCTGATTTCAAAATAATTCTAAAAAGCCTGAATTTCTAAAAGACATCACGTGTTTTTCTTTGGCTGTTGTTAATAACAGAATGCATGGTAATTGCCAAAATTACTTAGGGTCCTTGTTTGCTCGCAAAGAGGAACTACCTGAGAGGAAGATTTTGGTGAACTCTGCTTTGATCTTCTGAATCTAATTTAAAGAGATTTGAAATGTTTATGCACATACTGAAAGACGGTAACCCCCACAAAACATTATAGTGTATTCTAGATGTATTTGTGACTTTTTATGAACACTTATTTTTATGCATGAAGGTATAACATTTGAACTCATTTTTAATGTATTAAGGTATATAACATTTGAACTCATTTTTTAATGTATTAATCTATAACACAAAATGCCATCACATCTCGGGGACAGACCGATAGATATTGGTATCTGTACAACACAGGCCAACACTACCATAGTCAAGACCTGCAGCAGCTTCTGCAACCTTTCATAGTCTCTTGGGCCTCTTGGTACCCTCCTTCTCCGCTACACCAGATCCACAACTGCTGATCTAGCTGCTTTGTATCTAATAATAAAAATAATACTAATGGCCAGACTGTGGTGGCCACGCCTTTAGTCCCAGCACTCCAGCAGAGGCAGGCGGATCTCTGCATTCTGGCCAGCCTGGTCTACAGAGCAAGTTCCAGGACAGCCAGGACTACACAGAGAAGCCCCGTCTTGAAATACAAAAGAAAAAGAAAAAAAAAAGATACTAATTAACAGTAATAACCATTTTCAATTATGGCTTGGCTAAAAGATGAAAAAAACAGAAGAAGGAAATTGACAGCATCACAACCTGATTGCCCTTGATGTCGAATTAGCTTGACTTGGCCACCCAGGGTTGGAGGCTATTGTGAAGGGCGGACCAAACCTAGAGAGAGGATTCACTGAAAGCCTTTTATAGTCAGTGTAGAAGACATTTTTACAACTACCGAAACAACACAAGGGCTGTGATACCACAGCTCAGATATAAAACTGACCACCACAGTTCTGAATGTGAATCAGTTTGATCTGATGTCGTAAAGAGTTCCTTGGATTCTGAGTCTGTTTTGGAAGGTTCAAATGTCGCATTATTTCAGGACAAAGCATTTGAGAAAACACATTCCTGTCTCAGAAAACAGAAACACACTCTCTCTCTCTCTCTCTCTCTCTCTCTCTCTCTCTCTCTCTCTCGTGTGTGTGTGTGTGTGTACACCCCTGGCTCCCCAAGGAAGATTTATTGGCCCTTACTGCAGTAAGGTAGTGGTCATAATATTTGTGAGCAATTAAATGCAAGAAAAGACAAGACCGTGAGGTCTGTACCTATACATAAAATTATTTGAGGGCTTGTCTGTTTTTTTCTCTGTATCTGGTGGGTACCTGGTGCCAGCTGAGTCCTGAGGCTACTGCTGAACAAGATGGTGAATTCTGCTGTCCTACTGTGGGAGCTTTCCTGCTGGTAGCGAGAGGAGGCACCTTGGGCAGAGGGCAGGGTGCCTTCGGGCTGGACTAAAGCCAGAGGAACAGAGAGAGCCCAGGACCAGCTGGGTGAGGCAGGTGGTATGCTGTCGAAAGTTGATCAGAGAAGGCTGCTGTATCTGAATGGGATTCTATTAGTTACTTTTCAGTTGTCACAACCAAATACCTGGCGTGAAGTATCTTGAGGAAGGAAGAGGAATTGAATAAGAGCTATATATAGCCCACCATGTAGGGAAGGCGTGACAGCAAGAGCATCAAGTAGCTGGTGACGTTGATCCTCCTAACTCAGCTTACCAAGGAGCTGAGATAAGGCTGGGCCTGCGTGTTTTGCCTCTAATTTTAGCAAATGTCCTGTCCCCTGTGGTACAATTGTATGCTCTTGGCCTGTAAAGCGTTTGTGGAAAGCGGCAGCTGCAGCAGCTGCAGCAGGTCTTTGCAAATGAGTGAGTGTCCCAGCAGATAGATGGTGTCTGCCTAGGCCTCTATCCCCCACTGCTGCCACCCCTGCTGCAATGGCAGTCACAAGGGAAAGAGACAGGACAGTGCCTATCTGCTTGTCGTTAACGCTGCATGTGCAGGGATCTGAAAACACGCTACCTAGGAGATCAGCAGTGTGGCTTTTATTTTTTATTAGAGTTAACAGCCCAGGGGTTGGAGAGATGGCTCAGAGGTTAAGAGCATTGGCTGTCCTTCCAGAGGATCTGGGTTCAATTCCCAGCACCTGATGTGGGATTCCTCTCTCTAGGCTATGAATATGTTTTATTACCATTGGTTAATAAAGAAGCTGTTTTGGCCAATGGCTTAGCAGAGTAAAGCCAGGCAGGAAATACGAACAGAGAGATATAAAGAGATAGTAGGCGGAGTCAAGGGGACACCATGTAGCTGCCGAAGGAGACAGATGCCAGAACCTTACCCGGAAAGCCATAGCCTTGTGGTGATAAACAGAATAATAGAAATGGGTTAATTGAAGATATAAGAGCTAGCTAGAAAGACGCTTAAGCTATTGGGCAAACAATGTTGTAATTAATATAGTTTCTATGTGATTATTCACATTTGGATGGCCGGGAAACAAACGGGCAGTCTCCTTCTACAAGCACCCACATGGCAGCTAACAACTGTCTGTAACTCCAGGTCCAGGGACTCCAACAGCCTCACACAGATGTATGTGCAGGCAAAACACCAATGCACAGAAAATAAAAATAAATTAATTTTTAAAAAAGTTAACAACCAAAACAAGAGGTGGTTTTCCTACCCAGACAGCAGGGCCAGGACCTTCGCCATCAGGAAAGTCATCTCTGTCACTTCATGCTGTCCCCTTCCCAGGCCAGGGGAACCACGGTAAGTTACAGACCTTATACCTCATGCTGATGTTTTGTTCTTGTTCCTGCTTCTTCCTTCAGAAGCATCGGAAATTGCTCTGCCCCAAGGAAGTGGCATTACAGTACACATCAGGCTGGCGAGCCCAGCCCTGCCTGTGAAACCCTGCGACATGATTGTGTCTAGACAGTATGTGACTGAGTTGCTTGTCAAACCTGGAGATAAAAAGTCTTTTACCTTCAGCTGCAAAAATCCAGAGAAGCACTTTATCTTGGAGATCGAGAAGAGTATCGGTGAGTTAGCCATCACGAGCCGCTGCCTCGTCCCTGCCCTTGCTGCTTTTTCACAGGCTGTGCCAGACTCTGGTGCTAGAGAGAGGTCCACTTGAAAGTCTCAGCTCTCCAGCCTGATTCTTATGTGGCCTTTCATAGGCTCATGTGCTTCCCATGGGCTCACAGTTAATCTTCAAGAGAACCCGGACAGACCAGAGTGGAGCTGGTCTGAGCTAGCTCATGAGAAGCAGAGTAGGCCAGGAGCAAGAGGTTGTGGCTTGCTTTCTTTCTTTCTTTCTTTCTTTCTTTCTTGCTTGCTTGCTTTTTGAGGCAGGGTCTTTCATACCCTTAGCTGTCCTGAAGCTCACTCTGTAGACCAGGCTAACCTAAAACTCACAGAGATCCACCTGCCTTTGCCTCCCAAGTGCTGGGAGTAAAGGTGTGCACCACAACACCCAACTTTAATCATTTTCTCTTAACCACTTAGCCACACAGTCTCACAGAGCACAGGAGAGACCCACAAGCCTCAGGTCTGTAGGTCTGTGAGGCTCTGGTTCATGTGCTTGAAAGATCTAAAGCATAAGGATCTCACCATAGGACGTTTTTGATATAAAACACAATATCTGAAGTTAGATATTTAAAAGCCCAGAGGTGTATTTTTCTCACAGTTTTGGAGACTGGCGAGCCCAAGATAAAGGCACAGAAGGTGGTAGCCTTTCCACTTGAGCCTTTTTGTAAAGGTCCTAATGCTATCCACCTGTTGACTTAATTCCCTCTTTTTGGCACCATCTCTTGGTGTTGCCATGCTAGGAACTGGGTTTTTACCTGTGGATCTTAGAGAGTGCACAAACATCCAAACTGCAGCTGAGTGGAAGACTGAATCACCCAGAGGAAAGTGTGATTCCCTAGGCCTTCTGTTCAGTTCATCTCTACTGCCCTTTTTGTTGTTACCATTTTAAGTGCATGTGCTACTTTATAACCAAATAAGCCAATAAAGTGGCCTTAATTTTGAAAAAGGACTAAGGAGCATTTGAGTACATTTAGTCATTCAGTATTAGGATGCCGGAATCATCCGATGGGTAGTGAAAATGCATGCTTACAACTTGTCAAGGTGATGCTAACAAAGTATCAGTTCTAAAAGTAATAGATACAGACCTGGGATTGGGTCCAGGGGTGTGCCGGTCCTCATTTCCTTTCTCAACAAACATCTGGAAGCTTTAGTGGAGTCTGAGATCCTCGTACTCATTCTAGATCAGTTCCACGAAGGTTTGTGAAGGTAGAGTTCTTCTGGGAAGAATAAGCTAAGACTCACTTCCGAGTGACATGTCCCCCTCTGGAGAGGAAGTGTTTGGCTTGCTTGAGTTTTTGCACTGGGCAGAAGGCGGGAGGTTTATAGCCAGGCCTGAACCACTTCCATCTCTGTGGCTAAGACTTTTGGTGACAAAGGACAGTCACATTCATGTGCGACTCTCTCAGTGTTGTGTCTAGCAACAGAGCTGAGCCTAGAGACTGGGCTTCTTGACAAAGTTCTTGATATAGAATCAAACCAGAAACTGTTGAGTAGTCCAGGCTATGGGTAAATCCAGCGCTCCAGGTCTCAGAGCTGTGCCTCGGTAGGGACTCATCCCACAGTGGAGAGAACTAGCTGCTGCCCTGACGCTGGGATGGCTCCGTGGGTAAAGAGGCTTGCTACCAAGTCTGATGACCTGAGTTTGATCCCTGGAACCCACATGGTAAAGGAGAGAATTAATTCCTATAAGTTGTCCTCTGACTTCCATATGTACAACAGCACATACACATGCGCACGCACACACACACACACACACACACACACACACACGTGGGAAGCTTAAGAGCTGCTCCGTGCACACAGTGATGTTTCTATGAGCTCCTAAAATAGCTGTGATCTTTATCGACACCCAGTCTAATTTTAGCAACATTAATCACCATTTTATCTGATCCCGTTTTATTGGTTTGGCTGGGCAGTGCCCTGACGTGAATGCAGGTTGACCACAGACAGCAGAGCTTCAGTGCTGGGCCAGCTGCATCTGCAAGTGGCCAAATACGAGTCATCCAAACTCTAGGGCTGCTTCGCAATAATGAGAGGTTTGATGTGGATGATCTCAGAGGTCTTAGACTGCTCTTGAGTTCTCCTAGGTCTATTTGGAGTTGACAGAGAGGTGTGTGTGTGTGTGTGTGTGTACAGGCACGTCCATGTCCATGCATATGAAAGCCAGAGAGTGATGTCCATTGTCTTCCTCTACTGCCCTCCGCTGTGTTTTTGAGACAGGATCTCTCACTGAACCCGGGAACTCAGCAGTTAGCTAGGTTAGCTGGCCGTCAAGACCCCAGAATCTTCCCACCTCTGCCTCTCAGCTCTGTGACTGCAGGCATGCACTGCCCCACCCTGCTTTTGTATGTGGATAAGAGGTACATGCACCTTGATGTGCAGGCACACAGACCCACGCATACACATGCAGAGGCCAGAACACTGGGTGTCTTTCTCCATTGCTCGTATTGTCTTGAAACAGGGTCTCTCACTGAGCTTTTTTTTTTCCTTTTTTTTTTTTCTCCCCTTCAGTTTTTGAGGCAGGGTTTCTATGTAGCTTTCAAGACTGTCTTAGAACTCACTCTGTACACCAGGCTGGCCTTGAACTCACAGAGATCTGCTTGCCTCTGCCTCCCAGAGTGCTGGGATTAAAGGAGTGCACTACCACCACCACAGGTGGTGTGATTAAAGGCATGTACTACCACCACCTGGCCAATCTCACCGATCTTTTAAAAGGTTGGATCCAGGGAGCTGGAGAGATGGCTCAGAGGTTAAGAACACTGACTGTTCTTCTAGAGGTCCTGAGTTCAATTCACAGCAACCACATGGCGACTCACAACCTTCTATGAGATCTGGTACCCTCTTCTGTCCTACAGGCAATCATACAGTTTAGAACACTGTAAATAATAAATGAATCTTTAAAAAGCTTTTTTTGGCCCCTCAATGCTGGGGTTACAAGAATCGCACTGCCATGCCCAGGTTTTTATGGGGTGTTGGGGATTTGAACTTAGCTCCTCATGCTCACCTTACAAGCACTTTCCCTAACCCCAACAACAGCACTTTCAAACACCCAAGGGGAGCACAAGTAAGGACCCACAGATTCTTATTACTAGAGCAAAGGCCATTGCACCTTCATAACCTCTGTGTACAACACGGAAACCCTGAAGTGCCTTTGCCTGCTTTCTGTATTTCAGTCTTTCATAAATTCTTCTTGATAGGAACCATCGTGTTGTTTTAAAAGGCTTAAATGAAATGTATCAGAGGATGTAATTAGTTATTAGCCTTAAATGACTCCTCTGCCATGTTGATGAAGTCAGCAGAGCCTCGGTGCAGGGAGCTCACTATGCCTTGGATTAGCCAGTCAGGGGAACCGTGTGCTGAATGTGCCCAGTATGCTAATGAGATGTAGAAGGAAAAGGAAGTTTAGAAGGTGGAGCCTAGTAGTGTGCCCTCAAAACCACGAAACTAATATCTAAATAGAGGAAGGAAGGTGTCCGAAGGCGCAGGCTCACTGTAACTCTCTAGAAGGCCAGCAGGGGACAACTGACCAGAAGCCAGGCACTGTGCCTGGGGAACAGTGTTAGGTGTCTTCCGTCCAAAGATGGGTTTGTGTGTGTGTCTGTCTGTCCTGCAAAAGTGACTTAAGGAAGGAAGACTTTATTTTGGGTGTGAGTTCCAAGGGATCCTGTCTGTCATGGTGGAGAAGACTTGACAGCAGGGGGTGGCTGGTCACATTGTATCTCTAGTCAAGAAGCAAAGATGAAGGCTGGTGCTCCTAGCAGAGCAGGGGGTGACTGGTCACATTGTGTCTCTAGTTAAGAAGCAGAGAAAGATGAAGGCCGGTGCTCAGCTCACTTTCTCCTTCTTACTCAGTTCAGGACCCAGGTGATGGTGCTGCCCACATTTGAGGTGGATCTTCTCACCTTTATCTAATCTAGAAAAATTTTTCACAGACATACCCAGAGATTTGTTTCCATGGTGATTAGAGTACCCACCACAAGGGGATGTCCCCAGAGGCAGCCCAGCCAAAGGGTAGCAAAGGGGAGACCAGGAAGAAACCGAGCAATGGGGCCAGGGCTTCTCTGATCCAAAATAGGAGGCGCTGACCAGCAAAAGGTCACCAGTGAGCATTCAGGGTGGTACAACCACCCGGGCACAATCCTAAAGAGTTGAGGAGGAGCAGCGTGTAGCCTTGTATCTGTAATCAAAACTGCTTTTGTGCCTGTATTACAGACTGCATGTCAGGCCCGTGTCCTTTTGGGGAGGTTCGTCTTCAGCCATCCACATCAGAGCTGCCTGCTCTCAACAGAACTTTCATCTGGGACGTCAGAGCTCATAAGAGCATCGGCTTGGAGCTGCAGTTCTCAGCCCCTCGCCTGAGGCAGATTGGCCCAGGCGAGAGCTGTGCAGATGGGGTGACTCACTCCATCAGCGGTCGCATTGACGCCACGGAGGTCAGGATTGGCACCTTCTGCAGTAACGGCACCGTGTCCCGGATCAAGATGCAAGAGGGCGTGAAAATGGCCTTACACCTGCCTTGGAACATACCCAGGAACATCTCAGGCTTCAGTATCGCAAACCGGTCATCTATAAAACGTGAGCATGCGCCTCCTGTCCCTGCTGACCAGATGGACATATACAGGATGCTCCAGAGTTTTCCAGATGCAGTACCAACTATTTATGTATTTATTTGGGACGGGGTTTCTCTGTGTAGCTTTGGCTGTCCTGTGGAACTTGATCTGTGGACCAGGCTGTCTTGAACTCACAGAGATCCACCTGCCCCTGCCTCCCGAGTGCTGGGATTAAAGGTGTGCACCGCCACCACCCTGCAGTTATTTATTTATTTATTAAGACAAGAATCACAAGTAGTGCAGGCTGGCTACAAGTTTACTATGTAGCCCAAAAACATTACAAAAAATAAGATTATAGAAACATTAGCTAAAAATCTTAGAAGCAAAGGTAATAAATACTCAAAGCTAA